>NC_059077.1:24256589-24563464 GCF_020497125.1 Mauremys mutica | reverse complement strand
TAAGAGGGCCCCGCACCCAGTGAGAATCCCTTACCTGGCTAGAGGTGCCTTTTTAATTTTTACTCACCTCGTGGCACTTCAGGTCTTCAGCGGCACTTCGGTGGCGGGTCCTTCAGTGCTGCTGAAGACCTAGAGCAAGTGAAGGACCCACTGCTGAAGTGCTGCCAAAGACTTGTTTTACATGTCTGGGTTTTTTGTTTTTTTTTTAAAGTCATCCCTGATGGGGCCCCGTCGAAACTGTTCGAATTGGGCTCCGCACTTCCTAAAGCTGGCCCTGCATACTTTTTAGCCTGCATTTGCAGTGGACTGGACTCGATAACCCAGAAGGTCCCTTTCAGTCCTGTATCATATGTTCCTATTTGTCAGTGTTGTTTATTAACATGAACAAAGGTTGAAAGATAAAAATCCGAAATGCAGTGGAAAACCATATTTGAACAGTGATTTTGAAATCTGGAACACCTGGGGTTTTTTTAGGTACTAGCTGGAATGTGAACTTTCAAGAATGATATATTAAAATTTCATCAGTGTCTAGTAAGACATTGATGACGAACCCAATTTGGAATAATTGATCATATGCTCAAGGTAGTGGGCTTTGTGCCTATATGCATACTCTATTTCAAGGCAACATTTTTATAATATATCCAAAGCTAGGTTAAGATTGTAAGGCCAAAACTCTTTCTCAAGTGATTGATTTGATATTCTATTGATTAGAAATCTGTGGATTATGGCTATTTTGAAGTAATTTATTTGTAATGAATCTGTATTATGCAACAACATCACGGCATCATTTGTAAACTTGATTCCTAGCCTACATGGTGGCTGCTTGACTGTCTTGAGGCCAATCTTAATTATGTGATTATGTTATCATATTTTGAATATGAGGCTGCATTCATTTAAATGACTGGGGTTACATCACTCTTAACTTCCTTCTAAGGACATAGGTTAAAATCTTCAAAAGCACTGATGTCACTTAGGCTTAAAGGTTTATTTTCAAAAGTAACTTGGATACTTAGAAGTCTTAGTTCCCAAATCATTTCTGAAAATGGGACTTAGGGTCCTAATTCACTAAGATACTTTGAAAATTTTATCCATAGGTATATTTGCCCAATTTCTAATGCAACTATTGATGACCCAGGTTTAGAAAAGTGATAGAGCTGTCATCAAAAGGCTTTGGGTCATAGTCATATGCCTATTCCATCTTTAGCTTTTTCACATTGTAGAAACTACAGTAAATCATATTTGTGATGATTTAGGGCCTTCTCAATTCAAAATTGATGAGAAGTTTGAAATTGATGGGATTGTGCATTTGATTAATTGTTCTGATTCAGGTGGACTTCGCCATAATACTTTTTTAATTCTTTATCAGCTATATTTGATATGTTCACTCAGTGGGTCATATTGTAATGGTTCGTGGCCTGATCCAAAACCCTCTGCAATCAATAGGAAATCTCCCATTGACTTCAGTTGACTTAGGTTTTGACTCTTAATCACAGAGTCTGGTTTCCTTGAGCAGCTATTCTAGCTTTGATCTTATGTTGCAAAATCACATCCACTTAAATCAGGGATCACTCAAATGAGCACTGGAATGTTCTCCAGATCTGAGTCTCAGGTCTCTCCCATATCTCAATTTTTTATTTTTACCTTTCATAAAGAATAGTTGTTATGTGAATTAAATCCAGATTTACTTTATTTTTTCTTCAAATATTCAGGGTGAAGACTCTTTTGCTGTTTCAGTGGCTGACTGAAGTAAATAACTAAATGTGTATTTTTGTATTTTATTTACAGAAGGATAGAGAATATACCTTCAGGAGAAGTGCAGAAGAAAATTTTCTAGAGAAGTATGTGAAAAGTTAGTTCCATCACAAGCACTGACTGAGAAGAAAAAACTGGACAACATGCACATGGCATTTTTTAGGTCTATTTATTACAGCAAAATCAACCATTGTGTACCCTCTTTTTTCTCCTGTGGAACAAGCTATCCATAACTTGGCCCTGCGCTTACTTAGCTGTGCTACCAACCTATCAGGAAGTTGATCTCAGCCTTAACTCTGCTAAAATGGACAACCTTTACTTCCCACCAATCAGCTGCTTCCTCAGGGAGTGTCCTTCATGTTTTCTCCCTTGTGGTCCATTGTGAATGGCAAAATCTCCCCCTAAAAATCCATAAGGCCATTTATTTATACTCCTTGAAACCCTTTCTCAAGACTCACCTCTGTCATGCTGTCTATAATATCCTGCCAACTGACCACACCTAGCCTCATTGTTAGCATGAGACTGTAAGCTCTATGGGGCTAAAACTCTCTCTTTCTCTCTCTTTTTGTTTAATGTCTGTACAGCCCGAAGCACAATAGAACCATGATCGAGGTCTCTAGGTGGTAATGTAATCCAAATAACAAAATAATAAACCTAAAAGGAAGATCCTTTGCTGCTGTAAGTCAGTGTAGATCCATTAGTTTCAACAGAGCTATTCTGGTCTGCATGAGCTGAGCATCTAGCCCAAAGACTTTGGCTAACTTCCTCCTTTTTTTGTGGTACCATTATTACTGTTCCAGAATAAAGGTAGCTAGTCTGGGTGGATTCCTAGTTAATCCTGCATCAGAGTATTCTATAACACTGTGATAAAATCCTTTACTTAAAAATAAAAGGAATTTTCCTCTGATAGGTTATTTTGCTATGGAAAAATTTTCAGAAAATAAACTTTGAAAACCTTATATCTGTGTTAATTTGCCTCAGGAATCATCTGGATTTTATCTCTATCACTATTGTTAACCCCTCTTAGCAAAGTGATGCTCCTTCTCATGAAAATTCACTATCTGTCAAGAGGTCAGCACAATTAACTTTGATTCTTGTTTACATTTCTAGGTTCAAGTACAATATTTAGTTAAATTTTATTTTTAATTTGTTTTTAATTTTATGAAGATTATTCAACTACCCAGACATCTCTTGGGAAAATAATACAGCAGGTCACAGATTATCCAACAAATTCTTGGAATCAGGGCTGGATTTACACCTTATACACCCCTAGGCACAGCATCTTCAGCACCCCTCTCTGCCTACAGCTGACCTTCATTTTTTCTGTAAAAAACTGTTAACACACTTTTAACTTTTAGGAGCCCCTAGGCACATGCCTACTGTGCCTAATTGGAAATCTGGCCCTGCTTGGAATGCATTAGATACACATTTTTATTAGCGAGGTGGAGATACTACTAGGAGAGAGGCTGTTCTAGATTTTATCCTGACAAATAGGGAGGAACTGGTTGAGAATTTGAAGGTGGAAGGAAACTTGGGTGAAAATACTCATGAAATTATGGAGTTCATCATTTTAAGAAATGGTAGGAAGGAAAACAGCAGAATATAGAAAATGGACTATGAGAATGCAGACATTAGCAAACTCAGAGAATTGGTAGGTAGGATCCTGTGGGAAGCAAGTCTAAGGGAAAAGCATGTTGAGGAGAGTTGGCAGTTATTTTAGAAAGACATTATTAAAGGCACAAAAGCCAACTATCTCAATGCATAGGAAAGATAAGAAGTCTGGTAGGAGACCATCCTGGCTTAACCAAGATATCTTCAACAATCTGGAACTCAAAAAGAGCCATACAGAAAGTAGAAACTAGGTCAAATTCCATCTGTACTAACAGCTTATTATTCATAGAGCCTCAGGCTATTTGAAATTGTTGGAATATTACAGTCTGCATGGAAAGTCAACTCAACCTTAATTACAGGAGCACTACCTGCATTATAACAATAACAATTTGCTCTGTGATTCTCTTCCCAATCATTTAAAGCTGTCAATCCATGGAGTTCAGAATTAAGTTAATAACAACATCTTACATAGCCACCTCTGGGATGAAGTCTGATAGTTTAACCAAATGCCGCAATGCTACACAGCTATTTAATGCAAGAGTAAAGAAGAATATAATGTCTAACTGAAATTGTAGAAGGAATTTTAGAATTTAATTACCAAAAATAGAATTTGCTCAGGCCACAGGTGCTACATACCACCCTATTCTTACAAAAAAGTGCCATGGATTCCTTAATGATATTAAAAGGCCAAGACCTCAGTTTTATATGTCATCTGAAAGACAGCACCATATTCCAATAGCTGTCCTACTGCTTTAATATGGATTCAAAGAAAAATACCAAATGAAATATTAACATGTCACGCAACACATAGGTGTTCCTGGGAGGTCTCTCATCTGAGCATTGGACAAGTCTGACCCTATTCCTCCTGTGACTCACATCAGTGAGGTACTAGGCCTTTCCCTTGTGCTGCCCCAGGACAAGGTCTTGTCTACATTTGCTGCATCGTGTAGGATACGTGTAGCTACATGCCACATTGAGAAGCAGGCTGCATCCACACTGTGGTGTGTAGCTTCACGTGGCAGTGAAGGGATCTGGCTGGGGAGATGGGGGGTGGGGACGGGGAGGCCGTGGGTCAAGGCTCCAGTAGTGTGATGATACACTGCTTAAAATTGCAGGGTAGATGCGGGAGGCACTGCTTGTGCATATAGAGAGCCATGTAAGATACAGACTCTAAGGTTCGGGAATGTCTGTACTCCGGTCACCTAAGCAGTGCCTCACCATCTATGCTACTATTTATACACGTGGTAGCTGAGCGTGCAGCATCTGTACTCTACACGCTGCTGTAAGTGTAGACATAGATACACTTCCCTTTAGATCTCACTTTTAATCCTTCTGTTCCTCTAGAGCTTATGATTGTCTCTCCCTTTTGTTTCATAATGTTTTGGATGAAGGAAGCTGTATGAAAATGTATTGTATATTGTAACATTTTTCACTCATGGAGGACTAGCAGAGCTGCACTCAGTATATAGGTTCATGGAGGGGCTACATTAAATTTGTGGAAGGATCAGAATTTCACTGCTGGTTGTCCCTTCCCCACAATGAATTTAGTGGGAATGTCTGGTGCAGATGATTAAGGATGTTTTGACAAATTAAACTCAGATTTCCCCTTCTTTTGTGTGTTTCTCTCTTATGTGTAATGTCATGTTATTGTTGTTATTTGTGTTTAATTTATAATGAGATTACAAGAACCCTTTGGAAGTCCTTTTATGTTAATAAAAAGAGAATGTCTACAAGCTGCAGTAAGAATAATTTTGACACCCAGGTGTCTTATGCAGCAAGTTCCTAACTACGCTTTGAAAAAATAGATTTTTTTTGGTACTGTCATTTCTTTAGAAATGGAATTCTTCTGTTCTAACTTCTTTTAAGAAGCATGCCATTTGATTTTCAAAACCAATGAAATTTATATCCAAGGAAGCATGATTTTTCATTTATACAATGAAAGCAAAAAACCCCGTTTCCATTATTAACTCTTATTATGGGAAGGATTTGCAGGGGAAGATTGAGTACCATCATCTTCTGCAACGTTGCATTTCCACACAACAGTTTGGAATTGTCTTTTAAGTGGTTATTTATTGTTTGTGTTACAATATTGTCTAGAAGCCTGCATCATGCAAGGCACTGGACCCACACATAACAAAAAGATGGTCCTGCTCAAAAGAGCTTACAATCTAAGTGGTGGGATAACTAAGTCAGTGGGGCAACTCAGAACAAATGTACAGAAAAGGGGCACTTTCAGTTAGTGTCCAAGAAAAAAAAATATTGCCCCCCCAAAAGAGAAAATGTAGTACCCTCAGAAAGTATATCCAAACAAAATTCTTCTTTTGCCCTGTAAAGAAACAATAATAAATCTACAAATATAGACTTCAACCCTGCATTCCTTGCTTAGCCCAAACTCCCATTGATTTCAGTGCAGGTGTAATGGGGCATAAGTTCCCCCCATCCTGGATCACTGCAGCACTCAGACTTCATTCTTTTAGTGTCCACTCTGTAAAATGTATTCAAGTCTCCTCCACCAACACCTGTACAGCGCACTACAACAATTCTAATACCTATGACCCTGTTGCTTTCAACCCCAGTTCATCAGGGCCCTGGAAAGAAAAGGAATCTCCCTTCCTTGGGATCTCCTTTAGTCTGGGCACAGCTAGCACTGTCCTTCCATCTCTAACACGTCCTTCATGCCTTTTATCAAGCTAGTCACTGATGGACCAATTAATTCCTTAACTCGGCCAGCTTCCCTGTTTGATTGGCTAATGCTGCCCTGTTTCCTCAAACTAATTGAGGCCACAATGATCAGAGTGCTGATCCATCTTTTAGACCTCAGCATTCTGTCACACACTTCCCCCAGTTACCTAAAAGTGTTTTTTCCCCTCTCATGCCCTCCCCTCCTTGTAGGAGGTGCTTGCTTGGTTACATTCCCATTTGTCCCCAGGGTGGTCTTGTAGGATCCTCTTTCTGGGTCCTTCCACCCTCCATCCTCAGAAATCATGTTTTAAGAGTGGGGGATGTACCCATAATTTGGTCTCCCCCCACAGATCTTCACGCTATGGACAACCTGTAGGCCAACTCTCCTTATCTTCTTCCCCCTTGGCTTGGGGTAGGGCCTATTTTTGTCCCCTGTTCTCCTCCTGCCCTAAGGCCTCTGGTTCTCCCAGTCCCATAAACTACCCTCTAGATTCCTCCCCTTCCTGTGACACAGGTTCCCGGGCCTGTCCACCTCCTAGGACTGAGCTTGGGCTGTTTTTCCACACCTCAAGCTTAGTTCTACCTTTTTCTTTTTCTCCGCCCTCTCTCCTGGGGCAGTTCTATTTTCCTTTTGGCTTGTATCAATTCTGTCTAGGGTGGTCTGATCCTTTTAACATGGGCCCTTCTTCCTCCTTCCTCATTTATCCCTTCGTTACCTATCTGGGGCCCCGGCCACCTGCTTTCTTTCTGTAGGGGAGGGGCTCCAATCTGTCCCCACTATGACTGGCTGGGGTAGCCTCTTCACTACTCCCACCTGCTTCCGTCTAAAATTTCTCCTTTACTTCTAGGGGTACCTCTGCCACCGGACAGTTTCCACTCCCCAGAATGCATTCTAACTCTACAGTCTCCCCTGGGGAGCCTCCAGTGGGGCTTCACTAAAAAACCCTGGATCAATGAACATCCTGAGGCCAGGTCCATGATCACCTTTTCCCACCTTTATATTGATGGCAGGTGTTTTCCTTTTTATCCAGCCTTGGAAAGTCCCAGAATTGAAACTCACGTTGGAAACAATGTGGGAAACTCATTGAAGTCACAGTGATCAGAATGCAGACCCATCCGTCACACCTCAGCACTCTGTCACAGTAGAATAGGACATTTGTGACATAACAAAAGTAAAGAGGGTTAAAAGTATTTATGAACTTCAGAGAACTATTGGGTTGACCGTTGCCTTTCTATAAATATCTCTGACAACATAATCCCTGTATCATTTCTTTGGCTCTGGTCCTGCTCTCAGTGACAACTATAGCAAAACTTTTATAAAATTCAATTATGTAGATTAGGATCCCTTATGCAGAAGACATTTGGAATAAAAATATACTTGTTGGTTATGATTATGGCTTGATGTTTAGCTCTACAGTAGATGTATCTTAACTGGATAATTGTTCAAGTGGAATATTTAATGATTGGGTGTTCTTCAGATATTTTGGGTGACAGCTGGTCCAATGTAATGGAGTATTTTAAGTAGGGTGGTATAATTTTGAAATAATAAATTGTTCCCTGTTATATAATGCATTACAAATTGTCAGTGCTCATTGCATCTATTCAGTCTTTCAGGAAAATATTATTCACAGTATATGGCAACAGATCACCCATAATCTTAGCCATTGAATATTTTGTTGAGAAATGGCTTAACTTTCAATTTATATAGGAAAGTATTATCCAAATCCCCTTCATACAAATTAGCAAATGATGCTGTTACTGCAGTCTGACTATATTATCACTGAGTCTTTAGTTTGAAGAAAAAAATCATTATAAAAAAGAAAACAATCATATTTAAGGACTACTTCTAACAGCTCCATTAAAAATTCAGTTTCTATTTGTTCTTCTATTTAATGATGTACATGTACATGTACATCTTCACCTTGAGAAATATTAGTGTAAAGAGAAGAAATACCATAAGAATGGCCATATTGGGTCAGCCTAAAGGTCCATCAAGCCCAGTATCCTGTCCTCTGACAGTGGCCAATGGCAGGTGCCCCAAAGGGAATGAACAGACAGGTTATTATCAAGTGATCCATGCCCTGTCACCCAATCCCAGCTTCTGGCAAACAGAGGCTAGGGACACCATTCCTTACCATCCTGGCTAATAGCCATTGATGGACCTATCTTCCATGAATCTATCCAGCTCCCTTTTGAACGCTGTTATACTATTGGCCTTCACAAAACCCTCTGGCAAGGAGTTCCAGAGATTGACAGTGTGTTGTGTGAAGAAATACTTTCTTGTGTTTGTTTTAAACCTGCTACCTATTAATTTCATTTTGTGGGCCCTTGTTCTTGTATTATGAGAAGGAGTAAATATTTATTCCTTATTTACTTGCTCTATACCACTCTATACCATGATTTTTTAGACCTCTATCATATCCTCCCTTATTCGCATCTTTTCCAAGTTGAAAAGTCCCAGCCTTATTAATCTCTCCTCATACAGAAACCGTTCTATACCCCTAATCATCTTTGTTGCCCTTTTCTGACCTTTTCCAATTCCAATATATCTTTTTTGAGATGGGGCGACCACATCTGCACACAGTATTCAAGGTGTGTGCATATCATGGATTTATATAGAGGCAATATGATATTTTCTGTCTTCTTATCTATCCCTTTCTTGATGATTCCCAACATTCTGTTTGCTTTTTTGACTGCCGCTGCACATTGAGTGGATGATTTCAAAGAACTATCCACAATGACTCCAAGATCTCTTTCTTGAGTGGTAACAGCTAATTTAGACCCCATCATTGTATATGTATAGTTAGGATTATGTTTTCCAATAGGCATTACTTTGCATTTATCAACATTAAATGTCATCTGCCATTTTGTTGCACAGTCACCCAGTTTTGTGAGATCCTTTTGTAGCTCTTCACAGTCTACCTGGGACTTAACTATCTTGAGTAGTTTTGTATTATCTGCAAATTTTGCCACCTCGCTGTTTACCACTTTTTCCAGATTGTTTATGAATATGTTAAATAGGACTGGGCCCAGTACAGATCCCTGGGGGGGCACCACTATTTACCTCTCTCCATTCTGAAAACTGACCATTTATTCCTATCCTTTGTTTCCTATCTTTTAACCAGTTACCAATCCATGAGAGAATCTTCCCTCTTATCCCATTACTGCTTATTTTGCTTAAGAGCCTTTGGTGAGGGACCTTGTCAAAGGCTTTCTGAAAATCTAAATACACTATATCCACTGGATCTCCTTTGTCTGCATGTTTGTTGACCCCCTCAAAGAATTCTAGTAGATTGGTGAGGCATGATTTCCCTTTACAAAAACCATGTTGACTATTTCCCAACAAATTATGTTCATCTATGTGTCTGACAATTTTGTTCTTTACGATAGTTTCAACCTATTTCCCTGGTACTGAAATGAGGCTTACTGGCCTGTAGTTGCCAGGGTCACCTCTGGAGCCCTTTTTAAAAATTGGCATCACATTAGCTATCCTCCAGTCATTTGGTACAGAAGCTGATTTAAATGATCAGTTACAGATGACAGTTAGTAGTCCTGCAATTTCACATTTGAGTGCCTTCAGAACCCTTGGGTGAATACCATCAGGTCCTGGAGACTTATTACTGTTTAGTTTATCAATTTGTTCCAAAACCTCCTCTAATAACAGCTTAAGTTACTAACATGATGAAGTCTGGAACAAGATAAAACCTATCACTAACAATGAACAGGAGTTTTCTAACAGGACAATATTATGTAGAATAGACTCATAAAGCTTATGACTACAACTGAGAAAATCAAGTAGCTGCCTTGTATTCAGACCAACTACTGTGAAACAGAGACCCCTTGGAAAAGGGTCCAGTTCTTCACAAAGAACTTTTACATGAGATCTAACAAACTCACTACACCAAACTCACTAAAAATAGGACATAGCCCCGGCAGCGCAGGCTAGCTGCCCTAAGCATACGTATACTAGAAACTCTAGGTAAGTTCTTGGGGCAGCTAGCCACCCCTGCCTCTTGTGCTGCCAGAGCTATGCTATTTTTAGCATGCTAGCTCAATCAGAGCCACCACAGGTATGTCTCCTCAAGCTGGCAATCAAATCCCCAGCTCAAAGTGTAGACATATCAGTGATACTTAGCTACTTAACTATGAGGTACCACTGACATTCTCAAAACCACCACTTGTCAGGAATCAGGGCCTGCAGCAAAGCTAGTCTCCAGGCAGCCTCATCGATACAGCAGGCTGCCTTATTGGCCATGCCATCTGATTGGCTGGAGGGGCCAGCAGGCTGGCTCTTAAGCTGGCTGCTTAATGCTGTGATTGTCCCTTTATTACCTTGTTCCTGCTGCTTCTGCTTGCACCCCTTCTTCCCTATTACCTGATGTGTTCCAGTTCCTGACCTCTGGCTTGACCCTTGGTTCCAGCTTCTGACTACTGACTCTGGCTCCGACCCTAGGCTCTGCTCACTAGGCTAGACTGCCTGGTTGGCTGACACCACTCACATGGGTTCCAGTCCCTATTCCAAATCAGGCAGAGTAGGCATCTGAATCTGGGTCTTCCATGCCCTAGGTAATTGCCCTAACCACTGGCCTATTGGTTATAATGGGGTAGGGTTCTCTTTCTTCTTTTCTGTTTTTTCATGAAAAAAGGCAGACCTGACTTAGGTGCTTAATTCCAGGAAAGGAATTTCACCGTTTAGACTCTTGAAAGGAGATAGGCACCTGCCTCTGCCCTGTCAGTCAGATGCCTAAGGCTCAGATCAAGGGGAGTTTTCTTTGCATTTCACTCCTGCTTGGCTTAGATGGCTCTGTGCTCCTCTTACTGGCATCTGAGGATCATTTTCTCAGGTGCCGCATTCTCTCCATGCATTCTATGGGGAGCTGGGGCCCCTAACTTGAGGCTCAGGATTCCCTTAGGTGGCAGGGTGCCTAGGAGTTAGGTGGTGCAATGCTTAACTCCCTTTGTGGCTCTAACTCAAGAACACTAAACCTGAGCCATGCAGCTAGCTATGGAGAAAATTCTATATCTCCATAATGTAAGTCAGGGGTAGACAGCAGGTGGACTGTGGGCCATATCCAGACTGTCAGACACTTTTGAACAGATCTGAAATTTTTAGTTATTTATTATCATTTTATTTTATTATTGTTTTCTTTGGAATCTGGACCTTGACTATACCTTGACTAAGAAATTTGGACCTTGACAAAAAATAATTGAGTACCCCAATGCAAGTTATTATGCATTAAGAAAAATATGGTGATAAAATGTCATTTTTTGAGGGGAAAATGCTGTGTTTTGTGTTGGTTGGCTGAAATGCTTTGCTTATGTAATAAGATACGGCATATTATATTTACATTTCTCATTGTAAAGGAGCTCCATTTAGTACAGTATGGGCAATTATACCAATTCACAGCCAAGATAGCTAAGAAAAATAAAACATATTTATATAGTGATCCTTAATTAATATTGACTTTGGCAAATTAACATTTTTAACTAGTTTTGCTATTTAAAAAGTAAGTCGATCACCACATAACAATCATATGTCATAAAAGCTGACAAGTGCAATGTTTCAAAAACAGAAGCAGTGAAAAGTTAGGGAACTTCGGGGAGTCTTACAAACACAAAGCACATGGATAGATGTGCTGTCAAGCAAAAGGAGACTCAGAGTAAATCAAATAGCTGCCCACCATGTCCTATTTATTACCTGAAGATGTGAATATATAAAAATCAACATTTATTAATGTTCTTCTGATTTATATTAACCATAAAACTCCTCCTGTACTTTCTGGTTGAACTTCTCTCCCGTACAAAGGGCCAGCACAAGGCTCATGCCCAGCTGCAGTCCTATTTAAGCCCTGTTAAGTGGTGCACCGGCCTTGGGTGGGCTCTGCCCCTTAACATACCTTCCCATAAACATCAGCCTACTAGTGTTCCCTTTTTTTCCATCAGCTCACATAAAGAACTAAGTCTTGGAGCATCCTCAACGTCAGCAAACTTCACTTGTTTCAGATTAAGAATGTGAGTAGACTCCAAAGATGAGGGCATCCATGGAGAACAGCCTGCTGATATCTTCTCTCTTTCATAGTTAGGGTAGAGCTGAACGAATATGGATTTTTAAGTTTGTTGGCAATTCTGAAAAGTACGAAAAAAATTGTTTCAAGTCAAACCAAAACAGAAATTTTTCAAACATTTTGGCAAATCAAGAAGTAAAAAATTTATTGACTCAAAATGAAACATCTTGTTTTGATTTTGACCATTTTAAACATTTAATTAAAAAAATAAATTTAGAAATGATAAGTCACTTTGAATTAAGAAAATAAAGCATATAGTTTAAAAAAATGTCAAAACATTTTGTTGACATTTTTTCAGAATTGTTTTTTAAGATTTTATCTTGACCAAAAGAAAAAAAAATTGGTGTCATACAAAAGTTAGCAAAGTGTTTCCATGTTGCTGAATCTGCAATTTTTGCTGAAAAAGTTTGTTGAAACACTTCGTCCAGTTCTAACTGAGGATGCTCCAGCTTGAGCACCAATGCTGATCATAACTCTGGCAATATGGGAGAGGGATAACTGTAATAGGGAGGATTTCAGGAGGAAGTATGGTAAGTCTTTTATGGTGTAACATCCAAGTCATATCACCAACCTGAATAAGGAAGGTGTAGTAGGGTATTAAAGCACAATATGCCTTAATAGTGTTTATCTGGAATAACTTTAGGGTTTGTGTTTTGGTTGGTGGTCCATATGTGATGGGCAAAATTTGATTTGTATGATTATAGCAATACATTTCAACCACCAAAGAAGTGCACCACTATTGCTATTAGAGCAAAGAATTTTGTGGGGATGTTTAGAAAGTATCCTTCCAGTGGGAGAAGCAAAATGAAAAGAGAAAGATTTAAATACCTCTTCTCAACTATTTATTTTTAAACCTTTCCTCTGTTTTTTATGGTTCCTTGGACTGTTTGGACCCTCCTCTAACGTTGTCCAAAGAAATCTCCTTTCAGCAGCTGTGTGTGGCCCAGCTGTCAATTTAAACACATTTTCTTTTATCAGCTAAATTTGGTCTATTGAGCAGTTCCTAGTTATTTTTTCCTTTCAATGCAGTGAGGTGTAAAGTGTTTGCAAAGGCTACAAACTACTGCTGCAAGGGCTGCTTAGCACTTTGAGGGAGGGAGTTTAAACTGTCACTTTCCTGCTTCAGACCCTCACTTTCTTCTGAACCCTCAAGCCATCCTCAAGCCTGGCATGGTGCAGTATTATCTCTGTCCTCCCCTGTTGATTTTCAACACCTCCCTCCCCTATGGACATAAGGGTTTTGGGGTGTTGGATTCAGTGATGAGGTCCCAGCTGTGCATCGTTGAGAGCTGGTGCACAGCTGTGACATCAAAAAGTCCGACCTGGCAATCAGAATGTGGCTTTGCACAGTCAGTGTCTGCAGCCATATTCTAATTGTATTTACAGAGTGGCAGTTGAGGGTTTGTGGTCTGTACTGGAAATGTGATAGATGTATTGTGGTATGGCAGGATAGGGATGGTTATAGGTGAATACACACAGCAGGGGTTCTCAGACTTTTGGAGCCTAAGACCCCTTACCATTTGTTTCTAAAATTCAAGACTGATCTAGCTAATACAATTATGAATGCCATTAAAAGTGTGCACTCACACATGCACATTCAGCACACATGTATTCAGTCTCATGATAGTTCAAACTGTTTTTTTTCAAGGTATGTTTTGCATCTGTAAAGTGGCCTAGGTGATATCTTTAAATCTGCCTGCAAGATACTGACTAATTTGCAGATGGGAGAATGAATCCATTGTAGATGCATCTTGGAGCCTCTTTCTGTGAATGTGATTTTTAAAAACCTGCTGTTCTGGGCAATTTTCAAAAAATAACGAAAAAATAGAAATATCTTCAAGAAATAGCAAATGTCAGCCTCAGCGGGGATAATTTAGAAGTATCTGGAGGAAGTGTTGGATTCCAGAAAATGAGGGATATTGTATGCAAACATACATTTAAACCTTGGGAGAACAAATTGGATGTCAGGAAGGCAGTGGGACCTCATGAATCATCTGACACCAGTTTGAGAGTCTGTGAGAGAGAAGATAGGTGCAGATGCATGCTCAAGATTAAGGCTGTTTATGGCACCTTTAACTATGACTTTCCAAACCTTCATATGTTTGCATTTTTAACTTCTGGCTCTCTACCTTTTTAATAACTGCAACATTCTAATAAGGCTTTTTCTTAATTAGCCAATGCATATTAATAACATTAGATGTATAAAAACCAAGTTTTTTGTCTAGGAACTTCCTTAGTTTTGTGATTAAAGTTGTTAAGGAAAAGTACTGATACCTTTGCTAAGTGGAAATAAGACTATACTCTAGAAGAAAGCGGTGTTCATTAGTATATTTTAGTTTCCAACTTCCAAGAACTGCAAAGTTTCTTTGAAGTTATATTTGTGGTATTCTTAAATGCAATCAATCAGGCTGGTTTGGGGTCTGTTATTGCAGGCTTCTTGAATTACATCGGGTTGGCTTGTTCATCTCCAAATTTTAAGAAATCAGTAAACTACTAGTCCTTCAAGCTGAGTGTTGCAGTTCACAGACTTCTGAGAAGTTCAAAGATCTGTAGAGAATAACTCAAACATTAACTATATAAGCTACCCACAAGGAACTAGTTCTCCTACAGCATGTATAAATAAAATAAAATAAATGGAGATGAGATTCCTACATAAGTCAGGTTTATTCAACAGTGAAAGATCTAATTTTTTAAACTCTACCATCTCTCAAATGCCTTGGTCAATTAATCTGAAACTTTCTTTAAAAAAATTATTTAGCAACACAACACTTATGAGGAATTTTAGGCAGAACAGATTGTTTTCTTTGTAGGAATTAGAGAAGGAGGTCAAAAGTGGGTTTATAAGCTAGTTACAAGCTTCACTACAGAGTATGTATCATGATTCCATAATACTTCTGAGCTAGATCGTGCTAGGTGCAGCAGAAAGATAGGATGGTATACAGCTGCATCACTGCAGGGGAAATGCCTCCCTGAACTCTGAAACACTCAGAGAGAGTGTACCCTGTGCAGAGAGCCAGCATAAAGCCTCAAACAGGAGTTAAAATAGTTCTTGTGTGATACATAGGATTTGTTCTAGCCCTCTGGACTGCAGTAAATTTTATTCAAGGAGCATGCCCATTACAATATCTGCTCCTGTGTGGGTGCTGGCTCTGCTCTGTGGGCCATGGCCCTAACATCCCCCGTCTCCTGTAGCACACTGTATGTCCTCATGGGAATACATATCGAGCAGTCCCTGTGCTCTAGTATTGTTCTGCTTGATATAGGCCAAAATGTGTGCTACAGAAACTTGGGAAAGGGGAAAAATTCTGCACTTTTCCCTCAACTGTGTACCCACATAAGATTCAAGTAGAATCTGGCCCTTTGAATAAATATCTAATTAAATAAGAATATATATTAATATTGAATTTTCAAACGAGATTTTAGTCCTGATATATGTTTGTACAATTACCCAGTTACCCAACAGGGAGTCAATCCAGTCTGATCATTTAAACTAGAATTCCAATCTCACTTACACTGGTGTAGATCAGTAATTGTACAGAAACCAGTAGATTTACGCCACTGTAAAACTGTTGTAAGTGAAGGACAATCAGGTTCAGGAAATGTATCTACCATTTGAATTAATGTCTAGGCAAAGTTTCAAAGATGTTATAAGGTAGATTCAAAGTTCTGATAAATTAACCAAATTAACTTAGAATTTATAATAACTTTGAAAGACTCTGTGTTTGTCATGCATTTCAATGGAAGTAGCATTCCTTAAGTCCTACTCTACATCACTAGACTGCCAAAATGGCAGTTTCCTATTTGACTGTTATTCTTTTTTGTTGGGGAATACTGAAGATACTTTACATTTGTTTATGTAATTTACTCTTTGTAATTAGATGTAGTGGTTATAATGCTGTTTCTTTTAAAACTCAACATTTATATTGAGTGAGAGAAGCTCATAAAATGACAACCTGCTTTTGATAGTAACAGACGTTTAGTTAATTCCTGTGCCATCAAAAGGCCAATCAGTCTTCTTTGTTCAGAAATCACACTGTAAAAAAGGCAATATGCATATAAATAGTATTCCATAGTTACTGAAAAACTTGTAAAAATGCTTACAAGATAAACCTTTATTGTAATTCATCCAGCAAAAACAGCTTACTATTAGAAACACAGAAATTAAAAAAAAATCCTTGCAGGTTTGTATAGATAAGTATATGAATTATGAATTACTCGTTTTTCTGTATTGAAAACCATTTTGTAAATGTCTGACAGTCCGTCTGGTGGCTGACAAAGAGCCGAGACCCTGGAAGTCCTGGGAATGCTGGCTTCCAAGTTCCAAGGTTCCTGTCTCAGCCAGTGTTTCTAGGGCTTCCAGGCTCCTGGCTCCCTTTCAGCCCACCAGGCAGAGTTTCAATTAGAACAGGAGTTCTGAAACTTCATTGCACTGTGACCCCCTGAGCGGTGAGGCTTGGGCTTCAGCCCCAGGCCACACCAAGTCTAATGCCAGCCCTGGCGACCCCATTAAAACAGGTTCACAATCCACTTTGGGGTCCCAACAGTTTGAGAACTGCTGGTTTAGAAACTTTTTTTTTAAACAAAAGTTTCCGATTGTGTTCAGAGAATTTTGAAGTTTTTGATTTTTGTTCCAAATCAAATTTCAAAATTTGAAAATCCTCTATCAAATGCAACTACTGCTCTCTGAACAGCTCTACTAAAAACCCACTCTGTAGAGTCTTATTATTCTAATAAGGCCAGCACTTCAAATTAATTCTTTAAATAATTTTAAACATAATTTACCTTTGTTTTTGGACATATAGAAAAGTTCATAGTTGAATGGGGGTGGGAAGTAGGGAAAAAAGGCATTATGCTTTTCCCTACCAGTTATGCATTTTTTTTTCACCTCATCAATGTTCATCAACAATTTATGCCTCCATATTTTTCAAAGTATGATGCTATTCCTTACCAAAAAAACTAGACTGAATGAACGGAAAGGCTGTGAAGTGAAGTACTCAAAAGCCCCGTCTACTTGGGCAAGTTACTGTGCAGTAAAGCAGCTTTCTGCGCTGTAACTCCCGAGGTGTACACACTGCCAAGCCACTTAGTGTGCAGAAACTGCGCAGTTGTAGCACACTAAAAAAACCACCAATGAGAGGCGTACAGCTTTCTGTGCCGGGACTACTGCGCTGCGGTGCCAGTGTGGACACCATGGTGATTACAGCGCTGCAATTGGCCTCCGGGAGGTGTCCCCTAATGCCTGTTCTCACCTCTCTGGTCATCGGTTTGAACTCTACTGCCTTGCCCTGAGGTGACCAACCATCATCCCCACCCTGTACATTCCTTTGCAAATTTGAAAGTTCCCTTCCTGTTTGCTTGGTGATGCGTGCAGTGGTCTCAGCGCATCTTTCCAGATGGCCGTGACTGTCCAAGCACCAGGCGATCCCCTGCTTGGAGCAATGCCGAGCTGCTGGACCTCATCGGCATTTGGGAGAGAAAGCTGTGCAGTCCCAGCTGTGCTCCAGCCATAGGAATTATGATACCTATGGACCGATTTCACAATACATGATAGAAAGGGGCCATGACTGACATACAAGGCACGGGAGGCAAACCACGCTCCGTTGCTGCACCCATGAGCTGCCTGTTCTACAAAGAGCTGGATGTGATACTTGGTGGTGACCCCACTTCCACTGCAAAGGCCCCCATGGATACTTTGTTGGCTCACGTGCCAGTCGAGAGTGGACCAAGCCAGGAGGAGGAAATCTTGGACGAAGAAGGGGAGGGGCACCCAGAGGCAGAGGATGGCTCGGAGGCCAGAGATGCATGCAGTTAGGAGCTCTTTTCTACCCCAAAGGAGCCTAGCCAGTTATAGCAGTCGGATCTTGGTGAAGCACAAACAGGAGAAGAGGCCTCTGGTAAATGGATCTGATTTGGGGAATTACTGAAGTGAGTTGTTGGGGGCAGGAGGGTTGCAGAAAGGAGGCTTGTCTCCCGCCACATACCTATTCTGAGCAGTGGAACAGGCTGTTGATAGATTCCCTCACTTCACGGAAATCTCCCTCAGAGATCTCCAGGAAACTCTCATGGAGATACTGGGCAATCCTCTGCTGCAGGTTCCTCAGTAGAGCTGGTTTGTTTCTTGCTCCTTTAACGATAACTTTCCTGTGCCACTGTGCCGTCACATGGGGGGAGGGGACTGTTGCTCCAACGGTCGGCTTTCCCACTCCGAACTGGTTAGCAACCGATCGGTAGCAGTCTGGAGTAGCCAGCTTCCACAGTGCAATCGCCACCCGCTTCTCCAATGACAGGACAGTTCTCATTCTCATGTCCTTGCACCGCAGGGCTGGGGCGAGCTTATCACACAATCCCATGAATGTGGCTTTCCTCATGCGAAAGTTCTGCAGCCACTGCTCATCATCCCAGACATGCATCACGATGTGATCTCACCACTCATTGCTTGTTTCCGAGCCCAAAGGCGGCATTCCACTGTGGTCAGCCCCTCCATGAATGCCACAAGCAATCTCGTGTGATCGCTACTACACATGGCGAGATCAACGCTGCATTCTTCTTGACTTTGTAGTTTAAGGAATAACTCCACTGCCACTTGTGACATGTTGGTCAGAACGAGCAGCATACTGGTGCGCCGTTCGGGATCCATTCCTGCAGCCTGAAAGAGGCAGGATGTGCAGTACACAAACTGTTGAAAGAGGGCATCAAATTTGTATGGAAGCACAGGGATTGCTGGGATGCAAAGCAATGCATCATGGGGCATTGGGACTGGACCCAGGATGCCCTGCGACCCCCTCCGCCTTTCCACAAGTCTTAGCAGCAAAAGAGAAAGAAGTGCTCTGATAGCTGCCTAGAGTGCACCTCTCCAAGTAGTGCTGCAAGTGCCACAAGTGTGAACACGCTATTGCGCAGGCAGCTGTCAGTGTGAACACACAACAGTGGTTTTCCTTCTAAGCTCTCTAACTGGCGCTGTAACTGCTGGCACTGTAACTTTGCCAGTGTAGATGTGCCCAAAGTCAGGGAATGATAAAGTTAAGATAGCCTTCACAACCTTAACTTTGCCAGCCTGTGTGGACAGTCTTTTATGACATGATCTTGCTATAGTTTCACAGGACCTCTGCCTCATTCAGCAGAAGATTTGCAGCTTTCAATTAACAAGGCAGTTCAATATTTCATTTTATCCTCATCATTCATTGCATGGCCCCCATGCATCATTTAAGGCCCCATCCAATGCCCACTGAAGCCAATGGGATTTGTTCCATTTACATCAATGAGTACTGGATTGAAACCAACAGGCTGTGAAGTAGAGAGCACTCTGGCCTGGATCCAACAAAACACTTAAAGTGCTTAACTTTAGGCAACCTTGCAACATTGAGCTGTTACTGTGCACCAGCTAACTGACTTTATTTATTGGCTATTCATCATTATGACCCTGATTCAGGGAAGCATCTATATTCAGGACTTCAATGAAACTTAAGCACATTCGTTTCAATGCTTAATGTTAAGGACCTCCTTAAGTGCTTTCCTGAATAGGGACAGACTGAACTACATCCTTAACTAAATCAGGGTCTACAAACAGCTTAATATCTCACACATTTTGATGATTTTTTCCTCATAATATCCTGATGAGGTAGGGAGTATCATTAGCCCCATTTCAAAGATGCAGAGAGATTAAATGACTTGTTCAAGACCACACAGGAAGCCTGTGTCAAAGACAGGAATAGAACTCAAAGCCCTAGGGGGTTCCAATCCAGTTCCTTAATTAGATGGCCACTCTTCCTCTTCTAGGGTATGCTGCTTAATTCACTGCATACATTCCCAACAGCTACAGTGAACGAGTGAATTTCTGTGAAAAATCTCCCACAACTGCACTGCCAGTGGTATAGCTCCACCAGTATTAGCAATGATTGGATGGCAAGTGTAAACAGGGTTCAGCCATTTTTACCACTATGGCATCTAGATGTCTGAGCAGGGTTAGATGACAGTGGCTAAAACTGGTGGTTGGTCTACATTATAATATAGCTCAGGGGTTCTCACAACAACTCGTGTGACAGTTTTTCCAAAATATTTAATTAACTGTAGGAAAAACAAATACATATACACATATACATGTTCAAGTCATTGTAATTTGTTTATGTAGGGTTATTTTTTGCAGACAAGAATAGAAGCACAAATAAGGAGCTTTGATGTTCTTGTCTTTTTCTGTTTCTTTTGCTTGTTTTGGTTGCTTGTTTTGACTTGCTAGCTAGTAAATCTGCTTTGTTAACAAATATCACTTTTCACAGCAGCAGACTTGTTAGCCAGCTGGGAGGCAGTGAAAAGTAATATTAACAAACATAGAAATACCACTTTTCACAGCTGACTTACTCAGCCCTGGCAAGCTGGGGGACAAATTAAGCCCTGGATGGGGATGGTAGTAGAGAGGCAGCGGGGGCAGAGGGCTAGTGGGGGAGCTAGTGGGGCCACAAAGCCCTGGAGCCGGGGACCAGAGCTGGAGGACACAGTGGGGACCAGGAGCAATGGGGGCACGGGGGGGGTGTGTTAGTGCAGGTCAGAGCCTGAAGCTCTGCAGATGGGCAACGGAGCCCAACACCACACAGACAGAGCCTGCAGGTCACCATCCAGGGCTGAAGCTGGAAGCTCGCACCCCGCCACTCCTGGGAAGGTGGGGAACTTACCTGGCTGCCTGGCATTTGTGGCTCCAGAGGGGGGGCAGGGACAAACTGCTTCTTCCCTGCACTCCCGCTCCCTCCCATCACCACCCAGGAGGCTGCAGCCACAAGAAAATCTCCTGGTGGCCACAGGTGGCCATGGTGGCTGCATATGAGAAACACTGGTATAGTTGAACTAAGAGTAGCGATGGTGGGACATTTTAGTTAAAAAGGCTAGTGTAGATGCACTCAATATGTCTACTTTGGACCCATGATCAAGTTGTTTTTTGAGTAACAATGCCTATAACTAAGCACAAACCCACCGAAGCAACAAGTGAAATGTGTGGGAGAGATACTAAAAATGAGATGCAGATACAACAAGGAATATAAATGCAAGTTAAATGACAAGAGTTAAGAACCTAATAGCTATCTTCATCCATTTGCTCATCAGGCCAGTGGGTAAACTGGCAGGAAACCTGGCAGGCAGACTGAAATGTGCTTAGCAGGCAGATTGTCAAAGCCCTGCCTGGGTTGTGTAAGATCTTTGTTGAAATCAAACAGTTTCCACAAAACTTTTCAATTTTGACAAATCTGCATTCTCTGACAGTAAACTGTCCTGTCAGAATTTCTGGCCATTTCTAGTTTTTTAGATCTTGTCACATGCACTTGGCTAATTGAAAGAGGGAAGCATTAATGCTGTCACAGACATCTCTCTTGAGCGTTGCTTTGACCTACTCAGACACACACACAACATTTGAGTCACTTTACTAGCTCCTTTTTGCATTAAACTCAAACTTGCTTTCAAGGTCTTACATAAGACAGCAACTGTCTCCAACTTTGATCTGGGCTGCTGTTGCATTTCTACTCCTTTCCCTCCCCCATTAGTCTATTTGGCCTTGCTGTAGAATCACCAACAGAATATGAATGCTTTGCGCTTTAAAAACAAAACAAGCAGATTCATGTGCTACACTGTGTAAACGGGTCGGACTCACCCCTGCGGTGCCTCCTGCTGGTTGCTCTCCAAATTTACTCTGTTCAGCCCTGGAGCACCCTCTGCAGGCTGGTGATCCCCCTGTTCATAGGCCCCCGTGTCCCTCCTCGGACCCGGTGCCCCTTTCTCTGGGGTGCTGCCCCCTGGCAATAACCCCTTTCTTACTCTATCTGGGTTTCCCCTTCCTTGGGAACCCCCCACCCTACTATCCCCACTTCGCCTCAGTAGTGGCTACTGCCCAGTCTCTATTTAGCCCCCCCCTCACTGGGGCAGACTGCAGTATCCAGTACTCATCATTGGCAAAGGGGGTTTGGACCTGCTGCCTTGGCCTAACCTTAAGTTGCCCTCTGCAACCTCCCAGTACCTTCTGCCCTCTACTAGGCCGCAGCCTGGGGCTTTCCAGGCCAGAGCTCCCCAGCTCCTTAGCCTGTCCCCAGCCCTGCTTCACCCTAGGTGCCTTGTCTCATCTACCAAGCAGCTAGGCCCATCTCTCTCTATCACCAGAGCGAGACTGTCTGGGCTCCTGGCTTCCTTGCCTTTTATAAGGCCCTGCGCCTCAGTTTGGGGCGTGGCCCCAGCTGCAGCCACTTCCCTAATCAGCTCAGCCCTGCCAGGCCACTTTTTAAACCCCTTAAAACCCCGGAGCAGGGGTCCACCCTGCTACACACTGACATATATATGCTTAAAGAATCAGAGCCCAACTAATTTTAAAGACTTATGTACACTTGCTTAACTTTGCATGGTATGACTAATCCCATTGAGAACAGGATTAGTTACAATGTGTAAAATTAAATATGTGCATAAATGGTTGCCTAAATTTGTAATCATAGACCTATAATCTGTTTCTGATCTCCCCCTCCTGTAAATACAATGTCCTTCCTAGCCTGTTAAATCCATCATTTAGACTATACATTCTTTAGAGCAGAGGGCCCCATCTTTTATTTGTTTTCTATGGGTGCTATACATTTATTAATATGGAAGTCATATGCTTAGTGCAATCAGAACTTATATACTTGATGCAGAAATTAGTGGCTGAAATTTGATGGCCCATGTTATACAGGAAGTCAGACTAGATTATCATAATGATCCCTTTAGCTTAAAAAATAAATCTATGAATCTGAGGCATGCCAACAAAACACGCCCTCTCTTACCTTAACGCTGCCTGAGGAAAGGTTCTGTAGAGAGCTGACTAGAAGATGACAATTCTATTTTGTGGCAAATTTCAAGGTTTCAGACTTAGTTTTTGTTCCCCACTGGAATAAAACAAAACCTTTTGAACATTTTTGTAAAAACAGAAATGTGTTGAAGTGTCCTTTTTCAGTTCAAAACCTGAGCTATTCAGGAAGAGCATGTGTGTGAGTTTTCCATTTGAATCAAGCAGAGTAGGGACTTACAGCTGGCCAGGACCCCTAACCACCAGGCTATAGAGTGAGGGAATCTCTCCTTCTCTCCCATCCCCAGCCCGAGGAAGATTTTGTGGAAATGAGTATCTCTCTGTGAAACATTATGACTTTGATGAAACAGCATATTAAAGTGAAATTTCATTTAGTCAGAAATGTTTCAATCAGCTCAAGTTCTGTCCCTTGCTCTGCCATGTACCTGTGTGATATTGGACAAGGTGTGTGAGGTAATATCTTGTATTGGACTGACTTCTGTTGGTGAAAGGTAAGTTTTCGAGCTTACACAGGGCTCTCCTTCAGGTCTGGGAAACTAACTCAGGGCAGCTGTATGCTTTAAATGCTTCATCGGACCAGCTGCACCAATGCAGCTCTAATGAAGATGCTCTAAGATAATGAGAGAGAGCTTCTCCCTTTTGCATAGTTAATCCACCTCCACCCACATAGCTGCAGAAATTTAGTGCACTGGATGAGGTATACCACATATTGTGATAGGCATGTATAGGACTGTAGCAGGGTGGCTTCCCAGCTCCTAAAATAGAAGGGGTTAAAAGCAGCCCTGGAGAGGGCTGTGGCTGGGGACGGCTGATTGGGGAAGCAGCCACAGCTGGGCCATGCCCCAATCAGACACCAGCTGGCCTGTATAAAAAGGCTGTGAGCCAGAGGCCCAAGAGAGTCTCTCTCCAGGCTAGAAGAGAGCAGGGCCTGGCTGCCTGCAGAAAGGGTACTGGGAGTGAAGCAGGGCTGGGGAGCTCCAGGCTGGCAACTCCCCAGGAGGCAGGGCCTTGTTCAAGGCCCCATAGAGATACTGGGTTGCAGAGAAAGGCAGCAGGTCCCTTGCCCCCTTGCCTGTGATGAGTGGCTTATACTGCAGTCTGCCCTAGGGAGCAGAGGTTAGTTGGTGACTGACAGTAGCCTACAACTGAGGTGAGGTGGGGATAGGGGGTGGGGGCTCCCTGGAGAGGGGAGACCCTGAGACTGAGGAGTGTACTGTCAGGGGGCAGCATCCCAGATAATGGGGCACTGGAGTCCTGAGAGAGACATGGGGACCAAGCAGCAGCGGGACACCAGCCTGCAGAGGGTGTTCCGGAGACTGGAAATGCTAATTCCCTGACCTCCAGCAGGAGGTGCCGCAGGGATGAGTCCTGCACCGCTACAAGGACCCATGAAATGTGTGTTGTGGGGAGTGTTGATCATTGTAGAAGTAGAGATAGGTTTGCAGGTTTTGCCTCAGTTGTTCTGGCAGGGTCTGGTGCTGCTTTGAGTTGGTGTGCCCTTGTCTGTGGGGAACTTGCTTCTGGTGAAGAGCTTGAGGGATTGTTGGGGGATTTCCACACTCACCATAATTTACCACCAGATGTCAGGGTAGAGCTCATCCTGACTCTGCTTAGATAAAGTTGTAAAGTTTTGATGTCTTCAGGGGAAATATACTGTTAATATGCAAGGGATTGTGCTTTTCATTGTCTGTTAGAAGGTGCTGCTGAAATAACTCACCTAGTTCTCTTTTGATTATTTTAGCAAGTATGTAAAAGAGAGAAGGAAAGCAGACACTTGTAAAATACATTTTTGTCATATAATCAAAAACTAAACTATCAAAATGTTTAATTTATATTACAGTAATTGCAACTGTACTAGAAATAACCCTTATTTTAATGAAATATTAATTCCACTGTCAGAGAAAGCAATAATCATTACAGATGTTACATCTCTAATTCTAAAATTAATACTGAGAAAATAAACTACATTCATTGTGGAAACAATGATTGTATCACTGAACATTTCAGATGAGTAATAATGGCTAGAATAAGTCTTCTAAATTGTATTTATTGATTACTGCAGTTAGAATAGCTATACATATGCAACATTGGTTCAGGAATGCAATCAGAGGTCATTTGTCTATACATATGATGGGATCAATTAAGCCTCCTAGAGCCAGAGCTATGTTAGAAAGAGGTAAGTTGCCTGAATGGCAGTGACTGGAAACATTACCCTTGGATGGTGAAGGAGTATGCATAGCACGTAGAAGAGTGCCAAGGTAATGTGCTAACTAGTGGCCCACACTATCCCTTTAGAAAAGATGCATCTTGTGCTTCTCCTAGTGCTGACTCCCACTGCTTGCTTTTGCACAGAGACAGCATGTGTGTCTAAGATAGTGAGCATTAAAATAGGTACCAGCAGTGTTAGTGCTTCCCTCAGGGAGCATTAGCTGCAGCTTTATTGCTGTCTCCTATGCAGCAGTGCTGGCAAGCAAGTATAACAATAGTCAGTGTAGTAAAAGTAGATATTAACCCATTATGTCATTTTTTTTGTAATCCTGACCCATGCCATTTGCCAACCCCAAAATGTTCAGCAATCATGATGGATGCCTGAAGAATCATAAGATTGGCTTAAAAATCATTATTCTAAAAATACATTTAGGGTGTTTTATTTAACTGCTGGCTTTTGCAACTTGAGTTCACAATTGCAAGCTTTTCTCCAACCACCATGAGGGCTAGAAACACTTTTTGTTTAAAAAAAACAACAAACAATCCAAACCCTTGAGATTCTGAGGTCTTCACATGAGTCCAGGGTTTTAAGAAAAAACACCAAGTATTACAACTCATGATCAAATCATGAGAGTTGACTGTGACTAGGAAATAGTCACTCTTATCAGGATTTGTCTCATCCTTATTACATCTCCTAAGAAGACTATTTTGTCAATAATTAAGCAAATGAAGCTACCTGAATCCCTCAGTCGGTTTCCTGAAAAAAAGTGGGATTGCACAGAAAGTGCAGAGGATGAAATCATCCATATGGTTATATATACAAAACCTCACTAAGCTAGGAACCATCTGTCAGGTGAGACCATTGAGTTATAGGATTGTGTAATAATGAAAAGTTATGAGAACTGGGACAGATAATAGATGGACTAATGAGACCAAATAAGTTGTGGTATTATTGATAACCAGGTCAAAGCAAGTTATTGGAAGAAATGGACATGAATTTGCAAAGAACAGTAGTTATTTGCAGAGCTAGTGAAAACAAACAGTGTGAGCAAGCCAAAAGAGAACAAAAATGCATCTAATTAAAAATGCACACCAAAGCATAAAGACAGAATACAAGGATAAATAAATAGTAGAGATGTGTTTTTAATAAAGATGGCGGTAAACACAATTTAACAATAAGGTGTCAAACTGAAGGAATGATGTGTGATAAAAGCAATAAATTAACCATTTTGGAGAACTATCAGCACAAATTGCAAAGAAATACAAAAGCAAAATTGTGAATATAGCAGGAAGACAAAGCTCTTATGATTATGCAAAAACAGAGTTCTTGGTTGAGGCTCTTAAATTTACAAAGGAAGGCTTCTGAAAGTCTTATTTGTGACACTAGAAATCAATGAAGAAAAGAGATTTTCTAGATTGATACTGGAATGCAATGAGAAGTAGCTACAAGATTAGTGACTGGCCAATATTAAAAATGGAATCTGGAGCTTGCACTAAATATAAATATCTCAAATTGATAAAGATCCCATTAGGACACTTGAAGTGGGAAGGAAATAGTTTTCCTGTCCTCTGAAAATTTGATGTATCAAAAAAAAAAAAAAAATTCTCACTTGAAACTGAGACAAAAAAAAATCTGAAATTGTGAACCAAAATCTGAAAAAAATAAAACTGACTCAGGGCAATCAAAGTTTTGTTTTGATTTCAACCATTTAAATTTTTTAAAAATATAATTAGCTTAAATGTCTATAGTAATTTTGAACAGAAAAAAACAGATATTTTCATTTAAAATGTCAGGTATATTTTGAAAACTGATAATTTTTGTAGATATTTTAAAGTCAAAATTTCTTGCAAAAAAGTTTTGCTGAATTCCCAACCAGTCCTCTTTCAGGATACTGTCACAAATCTGTCCTTGGGAGAGCACCCCCATCAGGAGCTACAGGCAAACACAAGTGTGCAGGGCTCATTGTCACTGCCCCAAAGGCACTGAAGGGTGTGTCAGTCTTCTAGAGGAGCAGGCACTCAGCCCTCCAGCCAAAGCCTCCTGGATGTTTCTTCCCTTCTCGGGGTCCCGGGTGAAACAAACAAAACAGTCCACAGTCGGCAAACAAGGTTAAATAAAAGCATCAGGGAAAGAAAGAAAAAACCTGTAGGTAGCTTCTGTCAGGATAGTGGGCTTCTGACTTCAGCAGGTCTTGGAAGTATCACAGTCCACATCAGAGTCTCTTGGCTCTCTAGTAGAAATTGTAATGTCTTTCCCCTTCTCAGGCCAGAGGATCCGTGTTTTTCCTTTCTACAAGGGCAGAGGCCCTATTGGTTGTTGGACTGCTTTCTGGGAGCACAACAGCCTATGCCCCTCCCAGCTTGTCCCCAGCTGAGTGGAGTTTTCTCCTTTGAACTCCTACTCTAGTCCTAGCATGATTTTCAAGTGCGGAGGGGTAGGCCCATGTGACCCGGTGGTGTCTGGGGCAGCCCTGACTGGAAATGTCAAGGTCAGGGCAGGCTGAAAAAGGGAGAGCAGATTACTCCCAAGACTGGCAAGTAACACTGAAGTTAAACTCCTCAACCAGTCACCAACTGTGCTTCTGATCCTCCTCCTCCACCCCCTCACTGGTTATCAAGAAATCACACAGCCCTCTTTATTGCATTCCTGTTCTCTGGCTCCCATTTAGCGCACAGGTCCAGTATAGTGAGAAGTTATTTAAACAACTATGCTCACATATACAAAATGTTCTTCTGACCCCAAAGGATCAGCCACATTACCAGGTCAGTATAGGTTTGGATCACCAAAATACCATGCTTCCAGCCAATTTTTTAGTGTCTAAAATCAAAGGTTTATTCTAAAGAAAAGAGAGAACAAGAAGAGAGATGCTAAATGGCAAAAGAGTCACATACATACAAAGACTTCAAAGTCCATATATCAGGTTCCTAGCAGTATTGGTGAGTTTGCTGGCATGAAAGTCCCCCTGGAATACATCCAGAGCTTGGATGGGTCATTCAGTCCTTTGTTCAGAGCTTCATTTGTAGAAAGGTTACTCCAGAGATAAGAAGCAGGAATGAAGACAAAATGGAAAAGATACTGCTGCCTTTTATAGTCTTTTGCCAGACAGCTTGTGCTTCCTTTGTTTCAAACACATGGCTTGGAAGCCTTAGAGTTCTGTCCGTAGGCATGCCTCTGCATGTCTGGCTGAGTCATAAGGTGTATCCCTTGCCTTTTCTCAATGGGTCAATTGTATAGCTGATGGTTCTTAATGGGCCATCAAGCAGGCTAGGTCAGGGGTCCCCAACACGGTGCCCACAGGCACCATGGCACCCACTGGGGCATCTAAGTGCGCCCACGTACTGGCTGGTGGATGAGCATCCACCAGAATGCTGCTGAATTTTGGCGGCATTTCAGCGGCAACGCCTCTGGATGACTCTGCTTGTCAGCAGCATTTTGGCGGATGATCATCTGCTGCCACGGTCCTCCATGGCTCGTCGTCTGGCACCTGCCAGACAAAAAAGGTTGGGGACCACTGGGCTAGGCAGTGCTGATGCCAAACTGTCTGGGGGTGTCACCCAGAAGCATAGCACAAGTTTTGAAATACAGACATACATGCATATCTTAACCCATAATATAAAGGTGATATAAACATATGAACAAGATTGTCATATTTAGCAAATTATAATATTTCTGCAGGTACCTTACATGGTACATCTGGTATAACTCATTGCAATTTTACAATATTGGTGTTCATAATATCCTAAAGTGTCCCCCAGATTCCATACAACATCACAGAACCCTCTAGCCCAACCTTCCATGCTAGTATAGGGTTTGTATATCTTGTCACAGAAACTATACAAGTACCACATAACTTCCCAGTAGTATATCTTCAGCACAGGACAGTGCATATTGGACTACACAACCCAGAATCCTTAACAGGAAGTTGAGTGTGTCTATGTCAGGATAGTAGGAAAATAAAGCATGGTAAATAATAATTAGAACTACACTGTGAGCCAGATTCTCATGTAGGTAACGGCCTTTTCATTGCCAGAGAGTGTTGTAAAGGAGACTTCATGAACATGAGACTCGTCCTCAGTACTCAATTCTGTCTCCACTTCCACAGGTGCAACAAACTTCAGAAGTAGTTGCATCCAAAGGCACAACTCAGCCTAATGGCTCAGCAGGTGGCCTGAAGGGACTATTAACATTATTATGTCTCTTGTTTATCTGTATATTTAAAAATTAATCCTCTATTTTGCCATTCATTTAATTGGGATTTAACATCCTAATGAAGGAAATTCAGTGCAAGAACATGGAGGTTTTCATCCATGCCTAAATCCAGTCTGGTTTGCACCTTAAATAATTGCACCCAAATTTTTGAGCCCACAAATATTTTTGGAGTAAGTCGTCTGCCCTTTGTGTGTGTTTGCACTTTGGCAATGCTAGCTTATTTTTCCACACTTTTTTATTTTATAAAACACTAACATTTGACTGTTTGCTTGATGCCTTCCCTGTGGGTACCATGGCATTGTGTTAGGGATGTCATTAAATGTTTTGCATGTACTAAGTGCCTCCTGGACATTTCTATTGCTCTGGAGATATGGTTAGGGTGACATATAAGCTGTGGGAAAAAAAACAGGGTGCAGAAGTAGCACCTATGAACTGCCATAGTAACAGCAGAAATAACACGTTCTTCACAGATGTTACATCAATGTTTGATTTTTATTTTCAATGGTATGGTGTGGTACAAGCGTATACATATCATGCATTCCCCTATAGTTGTGTAAAATTAAATGACATCTTAAAAACCTTTATATTTATTTAAATGGTAAGTGGCCTACCATATCCACATCAGCCCTTGACTAAGACAACATGCTACTGTCAGGAGCTTTTGCAAAGGAATTTCTGATTGCAGACATTACTGCCATCTGCGCCCAACGAAATGACAAATTGCTGATCATTGCTGACCAGGCCGGATATTTGCAAGTCATTCATAATAGGAGAGGAAGGCAGGTTCATCACCAGAGTGAATAATGAAAGTTATAAAATGTAATCTTGATAGATAATCCTGTTAAGAGGGAAATTGGAAAGTATTTAAACATCCTGCCTGATACTAATAGGCTATTCTAGAGGATTAGATCCAAGATTAATACTCAGCATTCAGAGACATAACTTCCTCAGTGAAGTCACAAATACTTCCTGAATCATGGGTGTTGGGGTTTTTTTTGTGTTTGTGTTTCTTTTAAGACTACAAAGACTGAGTGACAGCAGAATGAACCCACATCAGCTGTTACGTATTTGTTTGAAGGGCATAGCTTTTCAGGAAATTCTAACAGTTTGTTACCTTAGGGCATGGCGACACTTGCAGATGTAGAGCACTGTGAGTTAAACCCGCCTTCACAGAGCACAGTAGGGAAAGCGCTGCAGTCTGTCCACACTGACAGCTGCAAGCACACTGGTGTGGCCACATTTGCGGCACTTGCAGTGGCATTGGGAGCAGTGCATTACGGGCAGCTATCCCACAGAGCACCTCTTCCCATTCTGGCGCTGTGGCTTGTGGGAAGGGGGCATGGTGTGCAGGGAATTCTGGGTCCTGTCCCAATGCCCTGTGATGCATCGGTTCGCATCCCAGTATTCCTTTGCTTCCGTCCACATTTGGCGCCATCTTTCAAAGTTTTTTGTACTGCACGCTCTGTCTTCCCTTTCAGTCTGTGGGAATGGAGCCCAAACTGCTGAGGAGTATGCTGACAAGTCTCACCAGCACGTCACATTTGGCAGTCGAGTTATTCCTTATGATCCAAAGTGACAGAGCTCCAACAACGATATTGACTCAAGTAATGAATATGATACAAGTTTGCTTGTGGCATTCATGGACATGCTCACCACCGTGGAATGCTGCTTCTGGGCTTGGGAAACAAGCACTGAGTGGTGGGATCACATCATCATGCAAGTCTGGGATGACGAACAATGGCTACAGAACTTTCGGATGAGAAAAGCCACTTTCATGGGACTGTGTGAGGAGTTCGCTCCCACCCTGCGGCACAAGGACATGAGATTGAGAGAATTGAGAGATTGACAGCGGAAAAGCAGGTGGCTATTGCCATCTGGAAGCTGGCAACTCCAGACAGCTACCAATCGGTCGCTAACCAGTTTGGAGTGGGAAAGTCAACTGTTAGAATCGTGTTGATGCAAGTTTTCAGGGCCATTAATCTCATCCTACTCAGAAGAACCGCGACTCTGGGTAACATGCATGACATTGTGGCTGGCTTTGCACAAATGGGTTTCCCTAACTGTGGAGGGGCGATAGATGGCACGCATATTCCAGTTCTGGCACCAGCCCACCTAGCCTTAGAGTACATTAATCAGAAGGGGTATTTCTTGATGGTTCTCCAGGCACTTGTGGATCACTGAGGGTTTTTCATTGACATTAACGCAGGCTGGCCCGGAAGGGTGCATGACGCACACATCTTTCGGAACACTGGCCTGTTCAGGAAGCTGCAAGCCAGAAATTTTTTCCCAGACCAGATGATCCCCGTAGGGGAAGTCAAAATGCCCATTGTGATCCTTGGAGACCCCACTTACCCTTTAATGCCGTGGTTCACGAAACCCCACACAAGGAGCCTTGACAACAGCAAGGAGCGGTTCAACAACAGGCTGAGCCGGTGCAGAATGACTGGTGTGTGCTTTTGGCTGTTTAAAGGACCGTTGGTGCTCTCTGTATGGGAAGCTGGACCTGGCAGATGACAGCATCCTGCGGTTATATCCGCGTGCTGTACCCTCCATAACATTTGTGAAGGGAAGGGTGAAAGATTCACTCAGGCATGGAACTCAGAGGTTCAACACCTGGAGGCTGAATTTGAACAGCCAGAGAGCAGGGCTATTAGAGGGGCCCAGTGGAGGGCTGCAAGGATTAGGGATGCCTTGAGGGAGCAATTTGAGGCTGAAAGCCACCAGTAATGTTTGGTGCCCTGCATGGGAGTGAAGTCAGTGGTTCCAATGTTAGTAGGAATCTGTGTTTGCTACGCTGACTTGCAGTACCTGTTTCTTTCCTGGGCTAAGGTATCTTTTACTTTACGAAATAATAAAGAATGTTTTCAAAGCCCAAAAATCCATTTATTGAAAAGAAAATGCATTTATTGAAAAGAGACACAACTACTTGGGAAACAAAGGGCGAGGGGGCGGGGAACGGTACAATCACAGATTTGCTTATGTCCTGTTTGGAGTGCTGTGCAGTAAGTGGTGCACTTCTGGATGGCTATACTGCATGGTGATGGGGGTTGAGTGCAGTGGGTAAGTGTTGTAGTTTTCAGGGCTGGGTAGTGAAGCTACAGGTGTTGGAGGCAGCTGCTGGTGGTAAGAATTTGGATGTTGTAGAAAGTGGGTTGGAGGTGACATGGGACAAGAGGGGAAAGAGTTTTGGGACAAGAGCAGTGGGGGGGCATGGTAGTGCTCCCCTGTATTGCTACGAGCGCCTGTGTTGAGTCCGCTTGGCGCTCCATGATGATGCTTAGCAGCCACTCTGTGCTTTGGTGCCAGCGATCCACATTCTGCTGGTGGACCCTCCTTTCACTCTCCTGCCACTCCTGCACTTTTTGATTTTCTTTACTTGAATGCTGCATTACTTCATGCAACATGTCTTCCTTGCTTCTACGTCGCCTCTTTCTGATTCTTTGGAGTCTTTTGGCTGGTGATAACACGGGCGGCTGAGATCTCAAGGTTGCATCTGTAAAGGCAAAATGCAACACTTAACGGAGGCAGCATTGTTCACACTAGACAGAGCAATGATTCCCCTGTACTTAAGGGCAAGCACAGTCTACACAATAACATAATTTGCCCATCCCAAAGTGAGCACACATAACCCACAGGAGCCCCAAAATGGTGAGTAAGCACAGGGTCAAGCGTGACTGATTGTTTCATGGCTGTACTGTCCTCTGGGTTTCTGTGCCTTGGGGAGAGCCAACAGCGGCAGGGGGCCCCTATACTGAACACTGTCTCCACATTTTCCACAGGAGTCCATCCTGGAAGATATCTCACTGTTGAGGGTGACCTGGGAAGCAAGGGAGGGTCTTCTACTGCAATGCTGCTTCCACCCTGGCCCTTATGCAGCTTGCCTGTGTGCAGCAATGGTCCTCCCTCCTCAGTTAGCCTGTCTGGGACAAGGACCACAGTGGCTCTCCCCCGAGAAACCTGCACAGGCGCATTGCCCAAGTTCTGAATGAGACCTTTGAAGAGATCACTGAGGCCAATTACCGCGATGTGAGAGAGCATATCAACGCCCTATTCTGCATCTAGGTATGCATGCAGCCCTAACCCTCCTCATGCCAAGAGCCCGCAGCGAATAACTTCCTTCCCAAAATAAAAGCTGCTTACTGGGAACCTCCTCTGGTGTTTGTCCTTCCCCAAGCACTGGTTGCCGCGACTGGCTGCCTTCCTCCTGGCTTGAGAACAGCTCCTGGCTGTATGCATCTAGGGATTCTGGGGTGTCTTCCTCTGCCTCAGCACCCTCGCTCCCGCTTTGCTGTTCCTCCTCCTCCTCCTGCCTTGTTGCACTGGGCTCTGAAGTGTCCATGGTGGTCCCGGAGTGGAGGTGGGGTTGCCCCCAAGTATCGCGTTCAGCTCTTTGTAGAAACGGCAGGTCACGGGGGCAGCACTGGAGCGGTGGTTTGCCTCATGGGCTTTGTGGTAGGCATTCCGCAGCTCCTTTACTTTAATCCTGCATTGCAGTGCGTCCCTGTCATGGTCCCTTTCCATCATGTCCCTTGATATCTGCCCAAAGGTATCGTAATTCCTATGGCTGGAGCGCAGCTGGGACTGGACAGCTTCCTCCCCCCAAACACTTAGGTCCAGTGACTTGCCATTGCTCTATACTGGGGCTCCCCTGGCATGTGGAGGCATGGTCACCTGGAAAGTTTCTCTGATAGCACTCCACACCTGGCTGAGCAAACAGGAAGGGATTTTTTCAGAATTCCCAGAGAATTTAAAGGGCAGGTCTGACAGTTGGTCACCTGAAGGCAGGGCAGTAGAGTTCAAAGACATGACCAGAGTGGCTAGCATAGGCATTGTGGGACACTTCTGGAGGCTGATCAGAGTGTACTATAGGACCAGGGCATTCACACTGGCGCTGCAGTGCTCCAATGGGGGTGCAGCAAACGTTATTCCACTCGCAAGGTGGAGTACCAGCAGCACTGTACCAGCGGAGTCAGAGCACTCTACATGCCATGCTAGTGTGGACGGGTAGTGAGCTAGTGCGCCCGGGGCTCCTTTATTGCGCTGTAACTCACAAGTGTAGCCAAGGCCTTAGCTTGAGAATGTTTGCATTATTTGGGCTTTGACAGACATTTGAAAGAAACAATTGACTTTCTTTTAAAAGCTGATCAAGTTAACTCCTTAGAATGCTAAAGGAGTTCTGAGTCTTGTGGCATTTCTATCAGTTGTACTGACTGCACAGCACTCTTGTCACGGAGCAAAATTGTAAGCGCTCTACTCAGAGCTTGATTCTCATTGGCCCTTACCCACTTGTACAGTGAGGGAGGGCTCAGGGAGCCTCCCTGCCTTGCATGGTACATGTAAGGGCTAGGCAGAAGTGCAGCCTTTGCTCTGTCAGGAACTCAAGGACTTCTTTGCACTTACTACTTTGGATGTACTTGGTGTCCCAAAAAGGGTGGAGAGAGGTAGGTGGGAGGCAAGTCTAGGGCTCCTTGCCTAGGCACTAGCCTATGGAGAGAACTAGTCTCGTGAGACATAGTGGAGGTTGCATTGCCTCTGTGGAGTGGGGAACTGCAGGAGGTACTGTCTCTCTCTCAGGAAAACTCCTCTTGTTCCTCCCAATGGAGTGTTATAACTCTGCAGTGACTCTTTATGGGCTGTGCCTAACACACACAGTTTAGTCCTCAATGTTATTTTAAACAAAGGGCTTGGCTACACAGCGCTGGGAGTTACAGCTGTCTTCGTACAGCTGTGTAGGGAAAGCGCTGGAGTGTGGCCACACTGACAGATACCAGCGCTGCAGTGTGGCCACATTTGCAGCATTTGCAGCGGTGCTGGGAGTGGTGCATTATGGGCAGCTATCCCAGCGTTCAAGTGGCTGCAACGTGCTTTTCAAAAGAGGGGGGTGGGGTGGAGTGTGACAGGGAGCGTGGGGGAGAGAGAGAGAGTGGATATTTGGAGCCGACACTGTCAGCTCCCTGCCTTGCAAATTCCGACCACTTCCCTGACCCCTCATTCACTCTTAAATGCAAATAGCCTGCAGACCAGATAAGCAGCTGCTCCGACGGACTCCCTCTCCCGCCCCCCCCGCCATGCTGTTTCTCTCCTCAAGCAAACACTAGGCTGTGGACATTCATCCCCCTGCCTGCCTCATTCACAGCAAACAGTAGCTGTGTTTGTTTTTTAGATAAGCAGCTCCGGGAGCCCCGAGTTCACAACAAAACAAAGAGAGGCATCATAACAAAACAAAGAGAGTTCTTTAGTTAAAAGCATTATGGGAAAATTCTGGAGGTCAGTTACAGCATAGTAAGATTAATCACTGTTTACACTGGCACCTCAGCGCTGCAGCACCAGCGCTGCAGTCGTTATTCCCCAGGCAGACGTGGAGTACAGCCAGCGCTGCAGCCAGGGAGATACAGCGCTGTATGTGTCTTGCAAGTGTGGACGGTGAGTGAGTTGCAGCACTGTAAAGCCACCACCAGCGCTGCAACTCTCCAGTGTAGCCAAGCCCTCAGCTAGGTGTATAACATAAGCCTTTCTGCATGCACTGTTGTTGTAGCCCTATTGGTCCCACCTTAAGCCTTTCTGTTTAACTTATCTCAGTGCAAGGTTAATAGGTAGACATATACCAGATGAAAAGTATCTACAGAATTAAACTGCAGATAAGTATTTCAAATTACCACATTCTTTAGTGGACATCTGATAACATCAGCTTGAACTTTGAAATACACACTCTGAATCAGTGCTGCTGAGAGTGATTAAGACCAACATTTTAGAAAGGTGGTTCTCCCTTTTTGCAGGAATAATTTATGCAACTGGATTACAGGCAAAAATCTGAGTATCTATAGCCTCATTGCCTGACTGAGGGCACGAATCAGGTAGTTAGAAGTGCAAGTATTCAATCAGATAGACCTGATCCCACAAAAGCTTATGCACATGCTTAGCTTTATGCACTGAGTAATCTCATTCACTTCAATAGGATTATTCACAGTGTGTAACGCTAAGCACTTGTATAAATCTTTGCAGGATCTAGATCATAGGCTGCAAAGTGGGAAATAAGAAGGGGGACTTTGGAGGAGCTCAGGTAGTAAGATGGGGGAGTAGGAGAGTCTCACAGTAGGAATTTGAAGAATGAAATGAAAGTTCTTTGCAAGAAAAGCAGGAGGCTGTTTTAAGTGCAAAATAGGTGCAATTGACATCATTTAGACATCTAATATGGATAACTAGAATAACAGCTTTGTATAGGAAAATATTGAATAAATGACAAACTAAAGGAAGAACAATTTGACTACATATGGGGACTGCTCTTGTCTTGAATTAATAAGTAAAGAAATTACTCCTCCACCACCACTCATTTTATCTTGAGCTCTTTGTTTTTTGCTGTCCTTTCTGCTTTCTTCTCCTTCATATTCACTATGTGGTTTAATCCCTAACAAATTTTACTATACATGTATACCTCTTTGGCATTCTATATTCCCTTTACTGTGTTAATATATTTACTTAAATTTCATATGGATTTTTACTTAAAACAGCAACAACTCAAAATAACAACAACAAAAAAGCATCTGTAGTAATAAGCGGATTGAGATCTTGGAACTGATGTGAGATTTAGAAATATTTGGACTCTGAGTATCCCTAAGGGAAAGAACATTGTGAATCTGCCCAGTTTCATGGAAAGACTGACTCCTAGATTTTTAAACTGAATATCAACAATAGTCATCCATATAGAGAAAGGAGGTACAGCGTAGAATCAATTTGTGGGGATGTTTTCTACAGAAAAGTAAAATCTTTACTTGCAGTCAAAAAGGACATTTATTTTGATTAAGGGACAATAAGCAGAAAATGCAAAGCCTCCATTAGAGAGTACAGTGTCTCTAAAAAGATCCTGGGACTGACATGGCTACAACAAAATGTCATTCACGCTGACAGCAGTGACCTTCAACTGCCAGCAGACAATCAGATACTCAACGCATTTAAAGGTTTGGTACATTGAAACAGTCATAAGTTACCCAGCAATATACACCCCAGTAAGGAAAAAAATTGGCAATTGCTAATCATCATGAATCCCTTCCATTGGGCAGTATGAAACTGACGATAAGAGCAATACAATCCTTAAGAGCAAACTGTTGATGCATAAAAATTGCAAAGTCTATTTTTTTCTAGATCATGGAAGCCAAGAGCAGGTAGCTTGGTTCTACACCTATTTCTGTGCAGAAAGGGAGAAATGAATTTTAAGGTGGGTTTTGAAAGAGGCAGGAGGAAGCTGCTTCCCACATGGGAAGTGATAAATTGTTCCAAACATCTGAAGCAATCGGAGAACTGTCACTGAATTTGGAAAGAGACAAAAGAATTGCTAAAAAGGGGATTGGGAAAGCATTGGTAATACTGAAAAAATGCATACAAATAAATCAAGTCTAAAATAATTTGGCCTTCTACCACAAAAGAGACTTCAGCCACTTCAACCATTTATTTTTAATTCATATCTTGAGGTCAGAAAATAACATTTATTTATTTGTTGTGAATTCTACAGCATATAGCAACAAGGAACAAGACAAAGAAGCATTCATAGCATGAATGAAAGCAATATGGTTAAAGAGATAAGTAAACATTTTATATACCCAATATAAAATGACTCATGCCCAACAATAAACCAAGCTGGCATGCCTAAAACATATTAATGGATTATTTCAGTTCTCAAGTGTATGACTCTATTGAGTTAGAGATCTCACACCTTCAGGGGAAACTGGGGGATGGATGTGGGGGGGGATAAGCACAGGATTTGATAATTATTTACTGAAACACACTGATTAGTGGGGGTGGGGGAGTATGTAAGATGTGAATGTAAGCTAAGACAATGCTGTGTCAAAGTTGTACCAGATGTTCAAAGCAGGGCACAAGGACTGTATAATCAGTTTCTAAAGGTATCTAAAAATCAGACAGTTACCATACCAGAGTCAAAGAGAGAGCAAACTCAACACCTCCAAACTCTATTGGAGTTGCCACATTATTTTCTGTTCTTTCTAAGAGTACTGTCTCTGCAACTGGCAACTGGAATGATGCTATGTTACCAGAGCATGGGGACTGTGACATCAGTCCCCCCTTTTACAAATGGTTCGATAACACAGTTATAATATAGGTCACAGGAAAAAAAAATCCCCTTTCCTTCCACAATGGGTAGGGAAAATATGCTAGAACTGTCTAGCAGAACGTTGCAGTTCTTTCTAATACTGTTAAAACCACTGTGGACCAGCTCCGCACAGCTCTTTTGACTTCAGTGGAACTAAACATCAGCTGAGAAGGGCTTGATCCCAGTATATGGGTAGGGCCTTAGAGTCGGTCAGTGCCAATCAGTTGTTTGGCATGTTTGCTTTTGATGAATGATATACAGAATTTCCTTCTCCTAGATGTTAAGCAGTCAGCCTCTATGTCACATCCAGCCCCAGGCAGTGAGAGACTGGCCAGATTATGGCTAAACTACAGAGTTTACAGCAGACCCGGGGCCTGACAAAGTGATTGTCTGAATCATTTACAAAGTCTTCCACAGTATTTACTGCTTGAATTACTTCTAGGAATTTCTCAGGTTCTGTTTCATCAGTCTCAATCTGAGTAAGTGTTTAAGGAGATTCTGAGGAGTGGATTAAGATCACCTACTTTTATTGTTCATATTTCAATAGTTTTGCTTGTTTTCAGCTTCTTTACATTCCCTAAGCCACCCTAAAAAATCACTAAGACCAGTAAATGTCAAGAGTTAGTAAAGTGTTGTTTGGAAATTGCTGAAAGACTTTTTAATATAAAGGTTTAGCAGGATTTAATTTCCAGAAACTAGAAGTTGTTAAATCACCATGTGACTTCACTAGCATATATTAAACTGTTGGTTATGAATAATGAAAAGAAAATGATGATGTCTGAGGAAGCACTTCAGAAACAAATATAGAATATTGCAAAACTGGTACAGAGGCAGGGCAGGAAAAGTGCTTTACATTCTGCCAAAATGTAAGTTTGCTTATTCACTCAAAATGAAAGAAATGGGAAGGGACAGGATAGGCACAATTTTGTTCTATGTTTTGTTAGTGTTCACTGTTCTCCTCTCATTCTTATTGTAAGAATCAATGGGAAGGAAAAAAAAGAGTGGAGGAAGTTGCTGTAGAAGGAAATTATGACAGACAGAGGTGAAGCAGCTCACAGCACAGGGATACACAGCAAGTCAATGATAGGGCTGAACTAGAACCCAGGTCTCCGTATTCTCAAACTAGTGCCCCATTCACCACAGACCTCACTGCATTTAGAGTTCAGTTCAACACTGGGAGAGTCAACTCTGCTCTAGTGCATTCTGATACAGGATCAGGGCCTCATACCAATGTAACTGAGATCAGACTCTGTCCCTGTACTTAGGAAATTAGTAATTTCTGACTTAATTAACTGTGACAACTACAATTTATCATGTAAAGGCCCACTTTGAGAATGTTTGGTTTCCAGATCAATAATAACTCAGCAGACCATAATGACTCAGAAACCATTGCAATCTATGGATCAATAGCAGGGCTGTCTACTGATGGACTATAATGAGTAGTTAGGAGACATTTTCATCTGTTGTGGCAAAGATGATTTAGGAGAATTCTTAGACTGCAGATTATTGACTTTATAAACTTCATTGAGATGTTATTTATCCAGTCAGTAGGGATGTTACATATTAGCAATATTATGTATCCTAAAAATACTTGCACTTTTTCAAAAGTAAGACTAAGGGTATGTCTACATAGCAATTAAACATTTGCAGGTGGAATGTGTCAGCTGGCTTGGGCTATGGAGCTGTTTAATTATAGTGTAGATGTCTGGGCTCAGGCTCTGTGACCCTTCCCCCATATAGGGTCCCAGAGCCTGGGCTCCCGCCTTAGCCTGAATGTCCACACTGCAATTAAACAACCCCATAACCTGAGCCCTGCAAGCCTGAGTCAGCTGACTCAGACCAGCCAGGGGTGTTTAATTGCAGTGTAGCCATACCCTTACTTCATAGAGCACAGTATATCATTAACTTGTGCATGTGTGAGTTCAGTTCCTTAGGGATCCCCAGCTACCTCTCTGACCCTTACCTCCTTGCTTTTGGCTGAGGATGGGAATGATGCTCCATATGACAGCTGGTAGGCATTACTCAAAAGTGATTCAAGATGCTCTATCACTTGAGGATTTTTGCAGCACTACCAGGAACGCCTTACTTGAGAATTGAGGTACCTAATTCCAGATTGTCAGGTACTGTCAGTATAACAGGTGGCTTTATGTGTACAGATGTCTCTCTCTTTCTGCCTAGTACTGAAAACAGACACAGGAACCTTTTTCCTAATTTAGTTTATTTTTTTTTAAATTAAACAGCAGGTACCTAGAAAAGAAGCTGGCAGTCTTAAAGAGTATGTAACACATAGACATAAAATCAATAGTTTAAAAATAGGCATATTAAGTACACTACACACTGAAACTTTGTTTTAAAATATCATAATGATATATAATTTAAATGGTTTTCAATACATTACAAGATGTTATTAGTCCCTAATTTAAAAAAACAAGGGTACAATTTATTTTATGTTTAAAGATTTATAAAATGTATTTCGTCTATTTGCCTCAGGGGCTAGTGAACAAATTTATAAATCACATCCACAGTGCCTTTTCTAAGGTGGGAAAATGTAATCCTTCCAAAAGAAACCAATGCCTCTCATGCAGTCCCCTGAGAAAAGAGAGAGTTCTAGCAAAGAGTCTCAAAGTTCAACAAAACCTTGGGCTCTATCACACCAGTTAAGGGAGAAAATTCCAGAGTTGAAGGTCCTCTACTCAGAACAACTGACACCATCTCTAGATGTTTAAATAGGGAGTCTGTTAGCAGTTGAGATCAGCTAGAGCTTAAGCTGTGGTGTGTCGGTGGCAGAGAGATGATCTCTTACACAACCAGGACTGAAGCCACATAGGACTTTGTAGGCTGAAGTTTGCATGTGGAAGCAAATATGAAACCACCAAAGCAGTTACAATCAGCTGAAGAATTGGTGTAATGTTTTGCCCTTGGTAACTATCACTTAGTGAATAGTTAGCCATGTTCTACCACTGATGCATTTTCTGAATTGCCTTCATTGCAGTAATTCAGTTTGAGGATTGCCAAGGTGCAGATTACTGTGATGTTTTAGATTGAGAAGAAAAGCTTGCAAACAAATCAGTAGATGGGGGGGGGGGGAGTGGGGGTAGAAAGTGCCATTTGCAGTTCCAGAAGCAAATGAGAATCAAAAAGCACTTCCAAACCACAAGCCTTTTGAGCAGCGAGTAATTGGAGCAGAAACCACTCCTGTCAGCCTAAGATCCTGGTCCCCTAAATGAATGTCATCACTGTTATCTTGTTTGGACTGTGCTTCAGCTATCTTGTACCTCACTCATCTCCGTGTCCCACCACCACAGTCAGGGGAAATACCCAGTTGGCCAGCTACAGCCAGAATCTGTGCTGCCTGAGTAGTATGAAGAGGCTGTATTATATCTGAGAATCCAGCCTGGAGGCTTTTGCCATTCAAATGTTTAATATGGCACAGGCCATCTACATACCAAGGTCAGGTGGCTTACAAGGATGACGCATAGGGAGAGAACTCTTAGGAGACAGCAGATTGATAGTTTAGCTATACTGCATCTCATCCTACCAGTCAGACTCCAACTCAGGAGTACAAAAGGACTGAGAGTCTCCCTAAGGTGAAGAGGAATTAAGGACAGGGTTAGATCAATCCTGTCAAGAGAAACTTTAGAAATAGTGAAGGTCAGACCAATGTTTGTGGCTGTTATTTTACTTAACAAGTAAGGCAAACCATATGAAGGAAGGAAGCTTGGACCCTATGCAGGGTGTGAGCATGCTGCTAGGAATATGGGAAAACTCATACTGTTTATGCAGACAAGTTCTGAAAAATGAATACTAGGGATTGTGTGCAAAAATGTTTATGCTATAGCATGTCTTTGCTAGCACATGCAGATATCACAGTTAGCTGTACAACTCCTACAATTGTGCAAGCCAGTGACTGGTCAGATTACAACCATGTGAATGTACATTAGCAGTAATTGTGTGTGCAGCTATGGTAATTACCCATGCAAATATAAGCAAGCTATTATGTGCACAGTAGGCCCATGACCAATAAAAATATGCTTGAGGGTCAAGTGTGAGGATAAATTGATCCACCAGTTCCATAGGTGCTCTCCTACAGAAAAGGAGAGATGTGTTCCACTCAGAATTTACCTGAGGTTTATTTATTTTTAATTCACAGATCTCTCTCTAATGGTCTCTCTTATATTCCTTTAATTTTTCTAAGTAACTTGATACATTGTTTAAAATCTCACTATCTTCATCCCCAGCTACACTTGACAGAAGTACAGATCTCTTTCCACTAAAACATCCATTGATTTCTTTTTGTACTTTCACTCTAATTTATAACAAGGTCTTGATTTCCCCAGCCTCTGTCTCCACTTCTTTGTTGGCTGGAGATAAGGACTGGAGCCATTGATGAAATCTGTGGTAGAAATAGGTTGAGCAATGTTCTAGGACACTGACACAAATCAGTGGTATCATCCTAACTTTTACCTTCTCTTCTAAAAACCCACTGGGTGGGGGAGAGAAGGCACAACAGGGAGTTTTATGCTGATTAATGGGAGGGGTCCAGTCAACAAGAGAACTACGCAGGAAAGAAGGAAGCTGACAGGTCAGGTGGCCATCTGTGTGGGCTCAAAGGACATTAGGGAGCAGGAAATCACTTGAACCTGCTAGGTTTTCTTCCCAGGAAGCAGACTACAGGCTCCCCTCAGTGACAAAAACAAGATTCCCTCACTGGGGAAAGATACTGCACCAGGACAGGTGCTATATAAAAAGCTAACTTTGAGTAGTTCAGGCAACACTGCATGGCCTATGAGAAATGTTCAGGCAGGCCGAGGAAGTGGCTAGGACCCCACTGCTACTCTATACCAACTAGCACTAAGAAGACAGCAGACGATACACAGTACATGCCATGGAATGTGCTTTGACCAAAGCATCTGGAGATAGTGTGCTGTACTCAGGCATAATGCCTCCCTTCACTACCACTTGGAGTTACAACTGATACACCCAGCAAACAGGAGCCATGAACAGGAGTTTTGCAAGGAAGTTCTCCAAGTGAAAAAGAGGAGATTATGTGACAGTGATGAGGTGTCCACACATGCAAGCCCTGAGTGGGTTAATGTGGTCCAGAAGGGGCTAATTAACCTTATATGCTGCAGCTGGAGGGAAGCCAGGGTTTGATGAAGCATTTAGTTGCAGATGAAGGTCAGCTGAGGGAGGAGTTGGGGATAGGAGTCTGAAGTCAGGAAGGGGATGCAGGGAGGAAGTCTGTAGTCATTCCCTAGAAGCAAAGGGAGCTGGAGCTGGGAATTTGACTAGCCAAAATGAGTGAAGTACCTGAGGAGTTGAGGAAGCTCTAGTGGCAAACCCAGAGATAGAGAGGTGGGTAGGAAAAGGCCCAGGGAAATAACAGGAGGGAGTGGCTACCAGTAATAGAGATCCTGGGCTGGAACCTGGTATAGAGGGAGGCACCTGAACAGCTTGTCTGGTGGGACTCTGTTACCCTAGGAGAGGAGGCCTGTATAGTGACCTGATTGGAGGACTGAGTTCTAGAGAAAGAGAGAGGGGCCATAGTGTGAGTAACTAATGGAAGGGGGTACCAGACAGAGCAAGAGCTAATTCCCAGACCTCACCACAAAGAGGTGCCACTGAGGGAGTTTGTCAACTTGTTTGTTATGTTCTTGTTTCCATGCTGTGTGCTTGTTTAATTAGAGTATAGTATGGTCTGTTCTGGGCAGTGTGCTGACCCAAGCAGCCGACTAGGCTGAGAACTTACTAATGAGGCTCTAGCCTGCCATACTTTGATTCCCTAATGCCCTTGAGAATCCCTTAATGGAGTGTGGGCTAATTCAAGGAGAACAAGGGTTTAAAAAGTCAGCTCCTAATCAGGGGCGGCTCTAGGCATTTTGCTGCCCCAAGCACGGCCGGCAGGAAGGCTGCCTTCGGCGGCTTGCCTGCGGAGGGTCCGCTGGTCCCGCGGCTTTGGTGGAGCTCCCGCAGGCACGCCTGTGGGAGGTCCACCGAAGCCGCGGGACCAGCGGACCCTCCGCAGGGATGCCTGTGGGAGGTCCACCGAAGCCGTGGGACCAGCGGACCCTCTGCAGGCATGCCACTGAAGGCAGCCTGCCTGCCGCCCTTGTGGCAACGGGCAGAGCGCCCCCAGTGGCTTGTCGCCCCAAGCACGTGCTTGGCGTGCTGGGGCCTGGAGCTGCCCCTGCTCCTAATTGACCAAGGGAGTGAGGCTGATATACATAATAAACATACTCTAAATGTAGTCTGACTCCTTGCCGTTGCCCCCCAAAAATAAACAAACTCTGCCTGCATTATTTTTACTCTTGCAGAGGAAGTCCAGTAGCAGAGTGGAGGCTATCTATTTTCATATACTGAATGCAGTGTGTGCAATTATCTGCCTCATGGCAGATGGCATGTGTACATTTTAGTGCAAGAAGCTCATGGCCCTCAGACTGAGTATGGGCTCTTGAGAGCAGAATGGCTGAACTGGAGGAGCTAAGGGATACAGAAAAGGGACATTAATAAGATTTTTCCTGGCCACAGTAGAGGCATCCCACCCCCAGTCTGACAGCATTTGCGCTGTTGAGGAGGATGACAGTCTCAGGGAAGGAGAACATTAAGCTGGAGTGGAGAGAAATAACTTCAGAACTGGGATCCTCCTTCTAGATCAGTGGAATTCAGCCAGGGGTATGCTTACCCCTGGGTGTACGCAGAGGTGTTCCAGGGGCTACATTAGCTCATCTAGATATTTGCTTTGTTTTACAACAGGCTACATAAAAAGCACTAGCAAAGTCAGTACAAACTAAAATTTCATACAATGACTTATTTATACTGCTCTATATACTACACTGAAAAGTACAATATTTATGCCAATTGATTTTATAATTCTATGGCAAAAATGAGAAAGTAAGCAATTTTTCAGTAACAACGTGCTGTGACACTTGCATTTTTATGTCTGATTTTGTAAGCAAGTTGTTTTTAAGTGAGGAGAAGCTTGCGGGTACACAAGACAAATCAGACTCCTGAAAGGGGTACAGTAGTCTGGAAATGTTGAGAGCCACTGTTCTAGATGATGTCATGGTATCCTCTTGCAATGAGGATATCCCTCTGGGAGAGCAGACCCTAGTTATTTGGAAAAGGCAGGTAATAGAAATGGGGGATTTGATTATTAAAAATATACTTAGTTGGATTTGTGATGACCAGGAGAATTGGATGGTGAATTGGCTGCTAGGTGTGCAGGTTGTGGATCTCCTGAGGCAGCTAGACAAACTTGTGTAGTGCTGGAGGGGAGTCGGTGCTGGTGACACATGTAGGTACCAGTGACACAGTGTAAGTTGAGAGAGGTCTTGGAGGCCAAATTTAGGCTTAGGAAAGAGTTTAAAGTCCAGGATGTTCATGTTAGCATTCTCTGAAATGCTTCCAGTTCCACATGCAGGGCCAGTTAGGCAAAATGTGGCAGTAGATTGCTAGTAACATATACATTTAATTTTTAATTTTGGTTACTTAGCATCACTATGCATCATAACTCCAATCCTCTCTCTCTTCAGTATGGGCTTCAGGCAGATACAGGTGAAAATTAAGGTTGTCATTTAAAAAAAAAGGCATATGGGTCTTACTGGCACTATTGGAAAATAGTAATTAAAATGTTTGTTAGTGACAAATACAAGAAATGATAAAGCATAGTCTGGTTGGGGCAGGTAGCACGTTTGCAATATCATTGTGACAGCTACAAAAATTCATTAATTCACAATAGGGACTAACTGTACAAAATCTAAGCATTTGATTTGACGTTCTGTAAATGGCCTGTTCATGTGGCTGGACCTGATTAAAGCTGAAATCATATTATTCTGACTATTTTTTTAAACACCATAGGCTGCTGCATTATAGCAGGGGTTTTCCAATGGAAAGGCCAAACAGAGGGAGATACAAGCAGGACTGGTCTTAGAACTTCTGGGACCTCGTCTGAGTTTCATTTATAGTGTCCTATATTGTGGTTTATCACTTCTATTACACCTTACAGAAGTCTTCTGCTGCTGAAGGCCACCTCCTGCCCTCTGGCTATGGAGAAGAGGTGTACTATGTCTTGTAACTACAAAGAAATGCTACCCTTTCAGGCCTCATGGAGTGTGTAATGACCACTGGAGTGACTGTTTCTTCACTTCCCATCTCCTGCGGCATATATCCATAGCAATAATAGAATGCTGACTTGCATGTATAAACCTTGGAGGTACAGCCAGAGCATAGCCTTCTTGCAGTCTCAGGTAAAATAATTCATTAACATTAGTAAAGTGATTCATGGTCCTCAGCTGGAATACACAAAGTTTTGTAACAAATCAGTGACCACCTTAGACTCCATGGCTATCACTGTGCTACACATCCTGGCAACTCAGAACATTGTGGGTAGGCGTGGCAGAATTCAATTTTAATTTTTGCATAGTTTTGACAGATAACATCAATGTTTAAGTGTTTTTTTTCAATTTATATCTATTTAATTATTTACAGTTGCAGGAAATTAGGGGGGCTTCAGGCAATAGGGAGATCAGACAATAATTATGTAATGACAGTAGATGTTGATATTCAAAAAAATAAAGCTTTATAACTATTAAAACACATTGTCAACATCACATATAAAATTAAACAAAGTAAATTGCCTTAAATCAAACTCAAAGTTCTCAAGCATAATTTCTCTTACTTTGCTTATCTGCAAATTTTGATTATTATCGCGGAAATATTTTTATTGGTTTGTGTGTGTATGATGAAATTGACATTTACCAATAAAAATCTAATCCTTCCAAGCCAATCATAGGACTGGAAAGGACCTCAAAAGGTCATCTAGTCCAATTCCTTGCACTTGTGGCAGGACTAAGTATTATCTAGATCATCCCTGCCAGGGGTTTGTCTAACCTGCTCTTAAAAATCTCCAGTGATGGAAATTCCACAGTCTCCCTAGGCAGTTTATTCCAGTGCTTACCCACCCTGACAGTTCGGAAGTTTTTCTGAATGTCCAACCTAAACCTCCCTTGCTGCAATTTAAGCCCATTGCTTCTTGTCCTATCCTCAGAATTTAAGGCGAGAACTTTTTCTCCCTCCTCCTTGTACAACCTTTTATATACTTGAACACTGTTATGTCCCTTCTCCTCCTTCTTTTCTCCAGACTAAACAAAACGCAATTTTTTCAATCTTCCCTCATAGGTCAAGTTTTCCAGACCTTCAATCATTTTTGTTGCTCATCTCCAATTTGTCCACATCTTTCCTGAAATGTGGCACAAAGAACTGGACATAAAACTCCAGTTAAGGCCTAACCAGTGTGAAGTAGAGTGGAAGAATTACTGCTTATGTCTTGCTTACAACGCTCCTGCTCAAACATCCCAGAATGATGTTTGCTTTTTTTGCAACGGTGTTACACTGTTGACTCATACTTAGCTTGTGATCCACTATGACTCACAAATCCTTTTCTGCAGTACTTTCTAGGCAGTCATTTTCCATTTTGTGTGCGCACAACTGAATGTTCCTTGCTAAGGGGAGTACTTTGCATTTGTCCTTATTGAATTTCATCCTATTTACTTCAGATCATTTCTCCAGTTTGTCCAGATCATTTTGAATTATAATCCGATCCTCCAAAGCACTTGCAACCCCTCCCAGCTTAGTATCACTAAGTGTACACTCTACGCCATTATCTAAATAACTGATGAAGATATTGAACAAACCAGGCCCAGGTTTGATCCCTGAGGGACCCCACTTGATATTCCCTTCCAGCTTGACTGTGAACCACTGATGACAGTAGACACTCTCTGCGAATGGCACCCACCTTGTAGTAGCTCCATCTGGATTGTATTTCCGTAGTTTGTTTATGAGCCGGTCATTCAAGACAGTACCAAAAGCCTTACTAAACTCAAGATATACCATATCTACTGCTTGTCCCCATCCACAAGGCTTGTTACCCTGTCATTGAAAGCTATCAGGTTGGTTTGACACGATTTGTTCTTGACAAATCCATGCTGACTGTTACTTATCACCTTATTATTTTCTCGGTGTTCGCAAATTGCTTGCTTAATTATTTCCTTTATTATCTTTCTGGGTACTGAAGTTAAACTGACTGGACTATAATTCCCCAGGTTGACCTTATTTACCTTTTATTAGATTGGCACTATATTTTCCCTTTTCTAATCCTTTAGAATCTCTCCCATCTTCCATGACCTTTAAAAAATAATCGTTAGTGGCTCAGGTGTCTCCTCAGTCAGCTCGTTGAGTATTCTAGGATGTGTTTCATCAGGCCCTGCTGACTTGAAGACACCTAATTTGTTTAAGCAATTTTAAATTTGTTCTTTCCCTGTTTCATCCTTTGATCGTACCTCATTTTCACTGGCATTCACTGTGTGAGATGTCCAATCGTTACCAACCTTTTTGGTGAAAACTGAAACAAAAAAAGTCACTTAGCACTTCATGGGACATTAGCCGGAAATGTGCCGGGGGGATGGGGTGGGAGAGGAGAGGGGATATCGGCTTGCTCGGCCCCTGTCCCCAGCAGCTCAGCCCCAGGTGGGGGGTGGGTGTGGCCCGCCACCACTTCCCTAGTCAGGCTCTTTCAGGCATTGTACAGAGCAATGACCCTAAGTGGCTGGTATAAGAAGTGGCTGGTCCTGCCCCTTCTGCTCCCTTCCCAGGCCTGATTGCCAGGGATAGGGGCCAAGTGTGCCAGTGGGCAGGCGAAGTGGGAGAAGGACACAGCACCTCTCATCCCCCCCCCCACAGACCAAGCAGAAATCTGGGGGGGGGGGAGGGGCACTTGACCCCACATGTCCCCGTTACGTGTTGCCTATGTCTTTGGGGCAGGGCTGTCTTTTTGTTCTGTGTTTGTACAACACCTAGGACTATGGGGTCTTGATTCAGGCTTGGAGCTCCTAGGCTCTAGAACAATAAAAGAAAATTATAATAATAAAACAAGAATTCCAAAGAGCTCATAGCAGTGCAGTGAGCAATACAATCAAAAACAATGAACTCCAAAGCTGCACTCTAATAGCTAATTGAAAGTAATAAGCATCTTATTTATTATCATACGTTAGAGGCCAAATTCTAGCTAGTGGGGAAGATAAGGACCTGACAGAAAATAATATGGGCCAAAGGGGAGCACAGGATAGATGGATGTTTCTTCTCCAATTTTTACTCCTCCTAAAATTCTGCATAGATGACTGGCATAGGGAGGCCCTGTTATCTCAGGATCCATGAAGGGACACTTTGATTCAGGGCCTAAGGATCAAGATGTGTTATCTCCAATTCAAATTATATACTCTTTAGCCCTGGCAGATGCTTCAGGCTCCCAACAGGAATAATCTGCATTGGGAGGGATTTTGGGAAGAAGAGTATTTCTGGTGAGATTTTCAGTGCCTAATTAAACTACATTGAAAGTGTAGGCCAGCCCTTGAGGAGCAATCTAGCATATTCTTACTCTTAAGGATCAGTCCTCTGTGAGGAGGGGCTGTTCCTGCAGGATTTAGAAAAAGTGAATGCTAGGAGAAAGCAATGTTAAAGGAGCCAAATACTTATTGTTGTTGCAAATGGAGGATTTGCAACATGAGTCAAAGGGCTTGTCTACATGATTCATTAGTCTGCACCACCAGGGTGTACATTTTAGTCTGTACTAGTGTGTTGTGCACTGAATGTCCCATGTGGGCCCTGCTGATGCACACAAAGAGTTCCCTAGTGTGTGTTAATGTAGTCCCATTTAAAACAGTACTATGGAAATGCACACTAGGGAACGTTTAGTGTGCACCAGCAGGGTCCACACAGGTCAGTTAGTGCATGGACTCATTAGTGAGGACTAAGCACCAGAGGGATGTGAATTTTAGTCCTCACTAATGAGTCGTGCACTAACTGACCTGTGTAGACCCTCCTGGCAAATGCCCTTTAAAGCTGGGAGAGACAACCACCTGCACAAGCTCAAAGAAAAACAAAACCCCTTAGGGTTGCAGGTGATTGTCTCTCCTCGATTTAAAGGGACATTTACTAAGAAGGCTCCTCTGAAAGAATAAACATAAAATTAGGAATTTAATGATGGCAAGTAATTCAGAAACTAGGTAGGTCACAGAAAACGAGACTCAATTTCTTTCTGAGGAGTAGGATTCTGGATGAAAAACAACCTGAGATTTTGTGTGCTAAGTATTTGTGTTATTGAGGTCTTTCCTTTTGTGTTTCTGGATTATTATTGTGATTTTAAGCCTTGGTTCTGCAAGGTGCTTAAAAAAAACCTAACTATAAAGCACCAGAGTTCTCATATTGACTGCAATGGGAATATAGTTAGGCATGTGTGTCCAATGGACCAATATAAATACCTCATTCCCTTATGGACATCGTTGCTTAATATGCTGGAGGTTTTTTCATCATGGATACATATGTCATAAGCTTCTTGGGGCAGGAAATATAAACTATACGTTTGTAAAGTGCTGTGTAAAATTATGATTTTACAATGGGCACAGTTAAATTTTTCTTTTTCTATGATGTAAGATGTTACCAGTTCCAGCAGCATTATAAGAATTAAAAACATCTGCTCAATCTGGTAAAAATGTTTAAATTTTGACTCCTGTGTCATTTTTATAAATAATTGTAGTTAAGGGGAATCAATTCTGTCACCCTTCTTACATTTAATACCTTGCCCAGCAAGTTGTCTATTCAAGTGAAGCATAGTCACACACTACTCAGCATGATTAAGGGTGGCAAAATTGGGCCCTAAGTCATCATCTGTTCTAAATATCCAGATTCTTTCTGATAACGAATTGCCTACAATGTATATCTTTATTCATCCATACCTTTCCATGAAGGCAATGTTTCTAAAAATGATTATTACTTATAGGATCTTTAATATTATTGCTTGTTCTTCCAAAAGAGACTTTAAAAACTGAGTCTCTGTCAGATTTGGGGAACCCTAAATCAACAACATTTGAAGGGTGTGTGTGTGTGTGTGTGTGTGTGCCTGCACAACATGAGAGGACTACCGCTTTGTTTAAACTGTCCAACACTGCACCCAAGAGGCTAGACAGTATTGCCAGCTTTCTATTTTGAAAGAAACTAAAGCGTAACCAATGCATTTTGGGCCTTCAGTATTCACTAAGGTTTAATAACAGCATAAGAAATTTTCCATCTTACAGTCCTTGTATTATCATGAAGCATTTTGTATAGCTATTATGGATAGGATATTTATTTGAAGAACTTGTATTTTAACATTGAAAAGACAAATCCATTTCACCAGCAGGAAGACCATCATCAGATGGTACTAGGTAACTAAAAGTAAGGAAATGCTTTGGAGGTGTGAAAGGCCACTCACTAACCTCTCTACCTGAGGGTGCATCAGCTCTATTTTGACTGTTGGCATTATTTGTTTTAATATTTAGGCAAGTTCTGTCTTCAGTGGGTATCTCTACATGCCTCCTTTCATTGCATTTTATTCTTCTGAATTGAAAACAGATGCAAGAGAAAAGTGGTATAAAGAATATAGACCAAATTCATTGTTAAGTCACAGCAAGTTTTGCCAGTGGTACCCAGGCTTTGACCTCCAGTGATGGAAAGTCCACCAGAGTGAGGATGCAGTGCCACAATCCACTTGCAATCCTTGCTTTACCTGGGGTGCAGGGCCTGCCGGTACAACTTACACAGTCGATGTGATGGCTGGGGTGAGGTGGTGAGGTTTTGGGCTCACAGTTGTGCTGAGTCAACTCAGTACATCTCACAGTGTGTCCGCTTTTGGGCTTCTATAGATGTGTGGAATTTAGCGAAGTGTCCTTCCCAGGTGATTAATGCTCCTGAGTGCAGCTGTCTCCATAATATTGTGCACACACTATACAAATGAAGTTCTCTAAACAGAACTTTATCAATGAAGAATTGCAAGCATGTAATTACTTTAAATGATAAGTTTCAGAGTAGCAGCTGTGTTAGCCTGTATCCGCAAAAAGAACAGGAGTACGTGTGGCATCTTAGAGACTAGTGGGCTGTAGCCCATGAAAGCTTATGCTCAAATAAATTTGTTAGTCTCTAAGGTGCCACAAGTACTCCTGTTCTTTTTGTAAATGATAACTTCAGTAGGGTTTGCAGAACACTAAACTGCTGGTGCTGAACACAGGGCTAAATTCTACTTTTGTTTAAGTCAGTGTAAATGAGAGCAAATTGTGCCATATAGGCTATGATTTGAGTACAATGCAGCCTCCATTATTGATAGCAAAATGAAAGCATCACATGAAAACATTATTGTGGTTGATGATAAAATAAGTTGTAAAAGAAGCATTGTCTAGTGGTCAGTAGATTTGTGTTTCTGTTCCTAATCTTGTCATTGATTCACTGCGTGCCTCTGGTTAAAACAATTTGCATGTCTCCATTTTCTCATATGTGAAATAAGGCTAAAAGTATTTACTATTTTTTGAAAAGTGCTTTCGGATCCTGGGATGCAGATGCTATCTAAATGCAAAATATTATCATTATTGTAGCAATTATCTTTGAGAATTCATGGAGGATGAATGAGATGGCAGTGGACTGGAGAAGGGGAAACATAGTACACCTGTTTTTACAAAGAGGAACCAGGGAATTACAGACCAATCAGCCTAACTTCAATAGCTGGAAAGCTACTAGAACAAATTATTAAACAATCAGTTTGTAAACACCGAGAGGACAATAGGGTTATAAGGATTAGCCAGCATGGATTGTCAAGAACGAATCATGACATACCCATCTAATTTCCTTTGACAGGGTTACTGGCCTACTGCATGGTGGGGAAGCAACAGATGTGATATATCTTGATTTTAGTAGGGCTTTTGACACAGTCCCACATGACACTTTCATAAGAGAACTAGGAAAATGTGGTTTAGATTTAATTACTAGAAGATGGATGCACAGCTGGTTGAAAGATCATACTCAAAGAGTAGTTATCAATGATTTGTTATTAAACTGGTAGGGCTTATTGAGTAGGGTCTTGCAAGTGTTATTCTTGGATAGAGACTTACTCAATATTTTCGTTAATGACTTGGGTAATGGAGTAGGGAGCATGCATATGTAATTTGTGGGTGACACCAAGATGGGAGGGGTTGCAAGCAGTTTGGAGGACAGGATTAGCATTCAAAATGACCAAGACAAATTAGAGAATTGGTCTGAAATTAACAAGATAAAATTCAATAAAGACAAGTGCAAAGTACTTCACTTAGGCATGAAAAATCAAATGCACAATTACAAAATTGGGCTAGGTGGTAGTAACACAGAAAGATCTAGGGTTTATAGTGGATCAGTGTGATGTACTTGTGAAAAAGGCTAATATTCTGGGGTGTATTAACAGGAGTGTTTTATGTGAGACACAGAAGGCAATTACTCTGCTCTCCTGGGCACGGGTGAGGCCTCAGCTGGAGTACTGTGTCCAGTTCTGGGCACCACACTTTAGGAAAGATGTGGATATATTGGAGAGAGAGAGAGGTGAACAATAAAATGATAAAAAGTTTAGAAAACTGTCCTATAAGGAAAGTTTAAAAAAACCCGAGCATGTTTAATCTTGAGAAAAGATAACTGAGAGGGGACCTTGTGACGGGGGCCTTGTTTGTCAAGCTGGGTTGCCCAAGTGTGGGGTTGGTACACTCTATCATCCAGTCGTTAGGATTCCCTGTTAGATCAGGTGATTGCAGCAAGGCATACTCTGGACTCTTGCTGGGGCAGTGTAAACAAACGGTCTGTAGCCCCTGAGCCTCTGGCCTGGGACCGACAAGAACAATTGGAGTTCTCGCCCTCTGGGCGGGGTAGGACAATGATCTGCCTGTAGCCCCCGGGCAGGGCTTGCAAACAAATAGTCTATGGCCCCTAAGCCTCTGGGCTGGTGCAGACAGTAGCAATTGGGGTTCTGACCCTCTGGGCAGAGCAGAACAACAATCAGTCTGTAGCCCCTGGGCGGGACAAACAAATAGTCTATCACCCCCTAAGCCTCCTGGCTGGGACCGAGAGCAAACAGCAGCCATGCCTAGTGGCCTGTTGGGTGTGGTAGGGGAACCCAGCCCTTCCTGCTCCACCGGGTTCCAACCGAGGGCCCTATGAAGCCAGGGACTTCCCCACTAAGTGTTTAGTCATCGGCTTCTACTACATCCCTGGGGTCACTTCCTACCACAAATTGCGTCACAGGCATCTCATCAGCTGGCGGCGGCTTGGTGTCCCCGTCAGTCTCCACAGTTGGTGAGTCATCCACAGCATAGTCTGGGTCCACGAGTTCTGCCGCCTGGAGCATCACTGGCACCTCTGGAGGACCCTGCAATATAAGTCCTTCCTCCTCTGCAGCCAGCCCTGACTGAGCTGGGCTGTCTCCTTTTATCTGGTTCTTCCACCTGCAGGGAAACGGGGAAAGAGGGCGTGGCCTCCTGGGATCCCTGTTTGGCCCAGTGCAGGGTTGGTACATTCCATCACAGACCTGATAAATCTTCAAATATGTTAAGGGTTGTTATAAAGAGGACAGTGATCAATTGTTCTCCTTGTCCATTGATGGTAGGACAAGAAGTAATGGACTTAATCTGCATCGAGGGAGATTTAGGTTAGGTACAGTAGATGCTTGTTTGCAGCCACACCTTCTAAGATCAACTGCCACTTGCAAGCAATATTTCCCTGGGAACACTTTCCCTACCTTGAATTGTCCACTCGGTAACATCAACAGAGCCGCATTAGAGCGACATTTGTGACATTGTAATGTCACACCCTATGCTTACTTGCATCATTTTTGTGTGTGTGCGCAAAAACAGACAAAATGCCAAGAAGTCTCTCCTGAAAGAAAAAGTACAGATTATCCAAGACTGTCAAACTCCAGGGACTACTGAAAACAAAGATCCAGTCAAGTGGGAATTGCACAGGTTGGTTTTGTGCAGTATGTGGAAGCAGAAAGATAAGCTTTTGGCTAAATACGAAGACAGACAGTTGAATAGCTTCCGTAAGAGTGGGCATGAAGAAAAAGCCCCTCATGTCCACCAGGCTCTCTTATATAGTTTAAGGAGAAGAGGGCACAGGGAACACTGTTTGCAGGACCTACAATCAAGGAAAAGCCCTTCAGCTTGCCGCTTCACTTGCACTGAACGATTTTAAGGCAAATGGCAGTTGGTTTACCAGATAGAAGAAATGCTTCAATGTCACTTTCAAAAAAGAGCATGGCAAAAAACAGTTGGCGGACAAACCATCAGCTTAACAGTACCAGTGCAAAAAAATTCCTCACATTCTTGAAAATTTTCCCCGCCGACATCTACAGTGCTGAGGAAACAGGACTTTATCTGAAAGGCTCTGTGACAGGACATAGAAAAATTGAAAAGCAAGAAGGAGAGAAAGCTTCCAAGGACAGGGTATCCGTGCTTATCTGTGCCAACATGGATGGGAGTGACAAATGCCCGCTGTTCATGATTGGGAAGTTAAAATGACCTAGATGCTTTCTGAAGGATTTCAATAAACTTCCCCTCAGTTATGTCAGTTCAGCGACTGCCTGGGTGACAGGTGAGATTTTCATCAACTGGCTAAAAAAAGTGGGAACATCAGCTTTGCTTGCAGAGCCGTAAGATATACCTCTGACTGGATAACTGCTCTGCTCCAAGGAGTGGTTATCACGAACATTCAGCTTGAATTCTTACCCCCTAACACTACATCTTTGATGCAATCTCTGGATCAAGGTGTGATTAAGAACCTCACGGAACAGTAATCCGGTTTGTGATTTTTTGATCATTATTGCTGCTCTTGATGTGGACTCCAATGCTGATGTTCAGACAGTCCTGAAAACTGTAAATTTGCTCAAGTGCATTCATCTTGTTGCTGAGGCCCCTGCAAGATGTAACAATTTCCAACTGTTTTAGGAAAGGCAAATTTGTTGTGCCGGTGGCAGGTGTGAAAGAGAAGGATATTGAAGAGTTTGACGACCCCCTGAACAATGTTCCACTTCCAATCAATGTGGAAAAAGAGGACTTAGTAGCTGCTGTATATGAAGATTTGCTCACATTCAGAGAGCTAACTGATGAGGAATTACCGTGTGCTGCAACTTTGCAAGGTCAGAGAAATGAACTTGTGTTGATGAAACATAACATAATCAAGAGAGTGAGGATGATTTTGGTGAAGTTCCACCTCTGACAAACTCTGAGCTGTTGAAGACTTTGAACAGACTTTGAACAGTTTTTGCTGTTACATTGTTTAGTTTTTGAGTGCAGTTATGTAAAACTTTAGCACCTACAAGTCCACTCAGTCCTACTTCTTGTTCAGCCAGTTGCTAAGAGAAACAAGTTTCTTTACATTTATGGGAGGTAATGCTGAAAGTGAGACCAAGTGTTCGCATGGCACTGTTGTAGCTGGTATTGCAAGATAAGATATTTATGTGCTAGATGCACTAAAGAATCATATGCCTCTTCATGCTTCAGCCATCGTTCCAGAGGACATGCTTCCATACTGATGACTCTCATTTTTAAAAAAAATGTGTTAATTAAATTTGTGACTGAACTCCTTGTGGGAGAATTGTATGTCTCCTGCTCTGTTTTACCCGCATTCTGCCATATATTTCATGTTATAGCAGTCTCAGATGATGACCTAGCACATGTTGCTCATTTTAAGAACACTTTCACTGCAAATTTGACAAAATGCAAAGAAGGTACCAATGTGAGATTTCTAAAGATAGCTACAGCACTCCACCCAAGCTTTAAGAATTTGAAGTGCCTTTCAAAATCTGAGAGGGATGAGGTGTAGAGCATGCTTTCAGAAGTCTTAAAAGAGCAACACACTGATGCGTAAACTGCAGAACCCAAACCACCAAAAAAGAAAATCAACCTTTTGCTGGTGGCATCTGACTCAGATGATGAAAATGAACATGTGTTGGTCCACACTGCTTTGGATTGTTACCGAGCAGAACCTGTCATCAGCATAGACGCATGTCCTCTGGAATAGTGGTTGAAGCATGAAGGGACATATAAATCTTTAGTGCATCTGGCATGTAACTGGCTACAACAGTACCATGAAAATGCCTGTTCTCACTTTCAGATGACATTGTAAACAAGAAGCAGGCATCATTATCTTCTGAAAATGTAAAAAATCTTGTTTGCCTGAGCGATTGGCTGAACAAGAAGTATGACTGATTGGACTTAGGCTCTAAAGTTTTACATTCTTTTATTTTTGTACATAATTCTACATTTGCAAGTTCAACTTTCATGATAAAGAAATTGCACTACAGTACTTGTATGAGTATTTTTCAGTTCACCTATTTCTTTTGTTTATCATTTTTACAGTGCAAATATTTGTAATAAAAAATAATATAAAGTGAGCACTGTACACTTTGTATTCTGTGTTGTAATTGAAATTGATATATTTGAAAATGTAGAAAAACACCCCAAAATATTTAATAAATTTCAGTTGGTATTCTATTGTTTAACAGTGTGATTAATCGTGATTAATTGCAATTAACTCAAAAAATTAATCGACAGCCCTAATTACTACATTACTGCAGTTCTAATGTATTCTGAGATATTTCTCTTTTGATTCTCACTGATGACCTCAGTCTGTGTTACTTCCGCTGTGCAAAGCCTGCAATGATATTCATTATTTCTCTCTCTTTCTCCTTGGTTGACAAGCCATTTTATAATACTCATACATATATTAGTACTAATACAGATGCTACGTATCTGCACAAAATAAGCAGTTATTATATCTGATGTTTATAAAATTTAGTTGATTAAATCAGGCATTGGGAACCCTGCATATCCATGAATAGAGAATGTCTTCCATTCTGATAGGAATATCTTATCTATGTCTCATATTGCCCCCCTCCAACATCATTCCCTTAATACAACTCTCATGTCTTCTATTAAACTGGTGTAAGTAAGAGCTGAATCAGATCCTATGGGCTCCAAACACTCCCAAATTTTGGAGATTTTTGAAGTGTGGATCTAGAACTTGATACTGTAGTCTGGGCCTGTCAGAGTGATGAGGCTTAAGTGAATTTCTGGCCCCAGACGAATATCAAATCTATGTAAATATTAGTTTTTCAGCCGATCCTGCTTTCTTGATTATGGTGACTGGCACCTTCCTATAACCCCAGCATTCTTTTTAAGGAAGAATTTGAGTGCCATCTCTTCAGCCCTCTCTAAATGGCATTTCTTGATAATGCAGTCTCAGGGCTTATCTTCACAGTGAGGTAATGTGCTCTACTGGGGAGTGATTTCTAAAGTGCACTAACCATGTTGTACATTAATTGGTCCATGTAGACCTTGCTGACATCCTAATACATAGCGCTGTTTGAAACAGTACTTCATTAAAGCACACTAGAGAATACTTAGTGCCCACCAGCAGGGTCTACACAGACCAATTAATGCACAATATGTTAGCTTGCTTTAGAATCACACCCCAGTAGAACACATTACCCCACTGTATAGACAAGCCCTCCATCTTTCTAGGGCCTAAAATGGAAATCAAATTAGTCACTGCTTACAAGAGAAATAAAGTGATGATTTAAATCAGCAGCAATGGCCAATGCATATTTTTCTATTTTTCATAAAAATAAACAAAACCCAAAAAATTCACTGCACTTTTTTAGGCCCCAAGTTTCCCATTTCTATTCCATCCCTTTCTTTCCATACACAGCATCAATTTCCCTGCTCCGAACTGAACAGTCATCTTTGCAATCAACCTATTGCTCCCAGATTTTTTCTGCAAGATAGTTTGGGTGCACACTGGTTGAGATTATCTCTGGATATAAGTATCTTCACAGAGGCAGCAAAGGCATCACGTGCTTCTGTGTTTATTGTTGCAGATCAATAAAAGTTAGAAATTAAAGATTACATTTTTCCATCAGTTACACAGGTGTCAATCCAGAGTAACTCCACTGAGATCAATAGAGGTACTCTTGTTTTATAACTGAGGGCAGATTTGGCCCTGAAGAAGCATATCTTATGTCTAGTGGGAGCATCACCGGGGGGGGTGGGTAGTCATTGAGCTCTCTAAATATCTTCACAGACCCTCTGGAAAGTTAAGCACACTGAAGGGAGTGCATATTTAAAATACACAAAAGAGCCATAACAGAAATAAAAGAAATATATAAACAGGAAAAACTTATCTGAAAGCAAAAGGGGTAAGGAAAACAGGAAAAGGGAGATACTGGAAGAAGAGGCAAATAGGAAAAATAAGAGGAGATGGGGCAATTACGCAGTCAGATGAAAAGAGGCAGGGTATTCTAGAAGTGTTTGGGAAGGAAAAATGTTTCCCAACAAATTTCACTGCACATAACCGCCTCTCCCTATGGACACAGGTATCACAACTCTCCTTGATGGGACTCCTATGCCTCCCAGACTCAGTTACTTACTACACCTCTACCTTGATATAACGCTGTCCTCGGGAGCCAAAAAATCTTACCACATTATAGATGAAACTGCGTTATATCGAACTTGATTTGATCCGCCAGAGCGCAGCCCCGCCCCCCTGGAGCACTGCTTTACCGCGTTATATCCAAATTTGTGTCATATCGGGTCGCGTTATATCGGGGTAGAGGTGTACTTTCATCCCCTGATTATCTCATCAGGATACAAAATCAGCTATTAGTCATCAGCAGGAATTGCTGCAGATGCCCTGTTTTTGTCTTGAGAGTCTTGATTATCATCTTTAAAATATTCCTCTCAGTCCTTTGTATTTTACTTTTGTATGTTGTATAATCACCTTCTAAAATGTCCTGTCAAGCTTATTTCTTGTTCTCTTTGGTCATAGCATGTTGGATAGTCTTGAAGAAAAAGTATTTTTAAATATGCAAGATTTTTTTTCTCCTGGGGTAAACTCGATCATGTTATAGCAAAGTTTTGTAAATCAACCTTATTTCATTGCCCTCTGGTGGTGTTTCTAGGTAATTTAAAATAGTTTCAATGTAATTGGAAAATATTTGCTTGTAAAGCAGAGTAAGGAATTCATAAGAGAGAATTCGGTTAATCAGTCAAGGATATTACAGTTCCCCTTCAGTATGAGATTAGCTAATCAGGATTTGCTGCTCTTTCGCTGAAGAAAATAACCATGCAGCTAAATCAAGATTCTGTTCAGCTGAACTCTATTACAAAAATAATTTTAAAAAATTGTGATAAATTATTTACCATTTTGGTAATGCCCTAAATTTTGCTTTTGTAATATGATGATGATTTTAAGGGCATGATTTTATTTAAAAGACCAAAGTAATTGTTTCAGAAGAGTTCTTATGCTCTAGGGCAGAATATTACAAAATGCATCCTTGTCATGAAATGTTATTAAACTTAACTAGAAGAGATTTAAGCAGTAGGTATAAAGGCCCTGATTCTACAGTGAATCTTATGAAGGCAAATATCTCCACCCATGCAGAACTGATTGTGGGACTAGGTTGTAAGACTGTACTGTTAATCAGCTTTCAGCTTTATGATTACAGGACCAGTATTATAAGCAGTTTTTAAATGTGCACGTGGAAAAAAATGTCCACACAAGAAATAATAAATAACCAATGATAATCTTTCATATTTCCCCCAATACTATTTTATTAATTATACTGCAGTAGTGCCCAAAATGTGTTAGCTGGTGCACAGATGTATAGGAAGACTCAGTCCCTGCCTCAAAGAGCTTATAATTAAGAAGTTTGTATAAACTATTATCAAATTCCTTATCCGATGATCATATTGAAAAAGAATTATTTGCTAACATTTGATATTGTTCAAAATTAAACGTTTTTATTGTACAAATATATTTTCAATTACTCCTCTCACTTACACTGCTTTTATATCCATGTTAATGAACTGACTTCTATGCAGTTACTTATAATATACACCAGCATATGGGAGAAAAGAATCATTCTCATTCTATACAGTGGAATTACATTGCTGGAATGAAAACAAGTAGCTAGCCAATATAATCCCCCAACTTTCAATCCCTTATGCAAGTACTTAACTTTATGCACATGCTTAACATGATAGCTAGGAGAGCGTTAGGCAGCCTCAAATATAGGAGTCACTACTGGTCTGTCTATATTATAGGTTTATATAATATATATATTTATCTTTATATGTGTATTTCTGTGGAGATGAATATATAGAGTATATACACACAGTAGGCCAGATCTTGGCCCCCATTCCTCCTTTGTGGTGCTCCAGAAAGTCACCTTAGCCAGCTATATGGTGATTTCCCCCAGTATAGGAAAATCCCCAGCTGGCCTTGCCATAAGAGGTGTATTGAGAGTGTGGTCATGAGAAAGGCGGCATGGCTTGACCACTGATGCACTCTGGCTATCCCTGACAGTTAAAATGGCCGGTTGAGAGCTATTGTAGCCACATAAGGCTGCTCTAAGTTGGACCAGGGTCTCAACTGGCACCCAGCTAGCCCCAGTATCACTGAGAACATAAAGATGGCATTACGGCCATCTTTGTTCTTCCCCTGCACTTCCCCTTCCTCTTCCAGTTACACCAGATGTAGTTGTGACTGGTGTCATTGACAATCTACATCTACATATTTAAAAAAAATATTCAGTCTTCTAACATATATAACAATATTCAGCCAATTTTACTAAATCTTAACACTGTTACACTACCCTGAACCTTTATAGAACTTAAAACAAACTGGACATTTGTAGGGCATTTTGAGACTTTTGTTGCTATTGGCAATGGTTTAATCTTTTTCTTCAACAAGATGATCCATAAACTGTATAATGAATGTGGAACTGTTTCAAGACATCTAGAATTTAAAAAAGAAACAAAACAAAAAACTCAACCAAAAAACCCCTGGTTAGTTAGGAGTGAAAGTGAAACCCTCAAAGGAACCAGACAGAGCTGATATTGATCTATGTCTGATCAAACTTTATATAAGTTGTATGTATTCAGAATATCGTATTACAGAACTCAGCAAGTAATTTTTTCCTCCTAAATGAAATAAAAACGTCTGTTATCACAGAAGGTGAAAACATCTGCTCTGGTAACACAAAGTATTTTTTTATTTGGTAAATTGTACCAGAATATCTTTTAGTCATTTCTTCTTTTATGATCATATAGATAAGGCCTTTTAGTATGTGGCACTTAACAAAAAGAATCCAAGGCCTAGTTCATAGTGTGCCTCTGAGCTGGGCTCAACACAGCTCAGGAGAGTGGGCAAAGATGACTTTAAGCCACACTGGCACTCCTCCCCCTGATCGCGGGGCTAGCTAGCTGCTGGTGTCAAGCAGAGCTGCCTCCGGTTGCTTTACTTTGTGTGTGGCTGTCAATAGGCCCTGATGGCCGTTCCAGGGATTTTATAGAGTTGCCCTAATCGTGCTACTTTGATCCTTGTCACACATTCTATGCTGGGGGAAAGTGGAGGACATAGGAGCTATTACAGATGCTTGTCATGGACCAAGAATTTTCCCACACAGGAAGAATCTTCAGGATGCTGGATCTGCTGGTGTTATAGCAGTGCAAAGAAGCAGGACTAGGGGCCAGGATCTAGTACTAAGTATTCCCAGCATTCTTATTGAAAAACAGCTAGCAAAATACTAAAACAATAAAGATACTGAAATAGCCACAACATATTTCCAGTCATTTGGTGGGGCCATATATTTACATCTCTTGTAATTGTTTCATGTCTGCAAATGCATTTCCTTCTATCTGTTGCTGTACGGTTGATAGGCATGAGTGTGAAGTTGAATATGACAGTGGCGCAGCCAGGAGTGAAAATATGAGACCTGGACTTGTCTCCCTTCTCCCCCTTACGGGTTTCACCTAGGGAGGTTGGTGCGAAATTACATTGCAGATTTAAGGGCCTGAGACAGGAAGAGAAATACAGTGGGGTTGCCACAGGTCTAACTGGACTAGAATTTGGTGCAATATTTACCATGAAGCTGATTGTTTTGGAGGAGAAGCTCTGTAACCAGAATATTGGGCTCTGTTCTCACTCAGAACCTTGAAGGGTCAGCTCCTCAGGCAAGATATCTGACTCCTTCTACTGGAAAAGAAGAACATGCCAAACAGCAGAAAGATGTAGCTTGCAAATAAGTGTATTTTTTTTAAGGAAATATAGGCACAAAATAGACCAAAATAAATGTTTCTGTTCATGCCGTTTGTTACGTTTTGTCTAACAAGCCTCCCCCTTCCCTATCCCACCTCTGTTCCCTCCATTCTGTAACCTCACCACCCTGACTGCTACTGGGCTTGAAGCCAGAATGAAACTTCTATTGTACTGGGATCGGCTACATTCTTCCAACTTGCCTCCCCTTTATTTTTAATGAGTTTTGCTTTGCTTACTGAACACTCTAAGCTTCACTAACTACAGAGCAGCAGAGGATGACCCTGGCCTGGCCTGCAAGACAGCAGTTCCTAAAGCACTCCTAGTACAAGCTGGCCTGATTCTGACCCTTGTAATATTAACAGTTAAAATAACCCTGTGGCTAGACAGCACTGGAGAGAACCATGATTTACTACAGCATAAAACTGATTTTGTTAATGAGTGGAAGGATTTTAGGCAGTTGGATGTTCTGTGATAAGCAGTATGTCCAAAATCAGTGTAATAGTTATTTGGCTAACTGCCTGGAACTGGAAGGATCAATAAACTAAATGGGCGATTTTCTAAATTATTGGGGCTTTTGGAGTAGGTACTCACACAAGATTCAGATAAACAGGCCTTTACCGCCACAACAATCCACAACTATTCTATGTCAAAGTAAGGCATGATGGAGTCTGGAGTCACTGGAGAGCACATTGATTTCTTTCTCTAGATACACAGATGAAAGAGCATTCAGACCTTCTCCATGAAAGAGATCAGTGATTGAATGGATTCTTGATCTTGTGAATGCTGATTGCTTACAATTCCTGCTGACTTTAGTTGCAGCAGGGAGTTCTCAGCACCTTGCAGCATCAGCGTCTGGCTTTATACTGGAAACAGAGAATCTCAGACATAACTGAACAAGTTGATGTAGGGCACACTATAAACAAAATCAAGGAAAAACAGCTGTTCCTGGAATTTAATCAGAATGAGACAACAAAAATAATGAGACATGACACGCATAAATCCTTAATTTTGATCTAAAATACACCTGGGAACTTATTCTCCTTTTACATTGCTAGAGTAGTTATAAACGAGAATCACACCCTTTGACTCTATGTTGCACATGTAATTTATGGAGCTCTCTTTTCTCTTTACATGGGGTACTGCTATTAGTATTTGTGGAAATGCCTAGGAACCAAAGTCACGGTTCAGGACCCCACTGCACTCAGGGCAGTGCAGACACAGAACAAAAAGTCAACTCCCACTCCCCAAAGAGTTACAATTCGCTCTGCTTGTAGTGTTCCTTGTACATGCTCAAACTGAGGTTCCTACTAGTCTGTTTTGTGTTTTCTTGAAAATGGAAAAACAAAGGTGTGGGGTGGGGGGGAGAGAGGGATGAAATGAGAACATACTATCCCCAAAGCAAAGAGACTATTACAGCTACACATTACTGTTTTAGTTCCAGGTGCAACCTTTTAAAGTGAACAAGTATTTTTCAAGTAACTTGCAGTTGTGAAAACAATAATTTAAGTTTTGATCTCCTAAAAATGCTTATTTTTGGAAGAAGCAATGTGCAGTGACCAGTGCAGAGCAGCAGGCGCTCACTGTGAGTTTGTCTCTTTGAGGAAGAGCAGTCTCGACATTGTCACTCCTGCTGCTGCCAGGCAACTTGCACCTTGGTGCGTTAAACGAGATCTTCTGGAAGTTGCACTCACCATAAACCACTTGGTCACTGCTTTGGAGAGTAGGGGGACAGCGTATACAAGTAGCAACAATACAAAGCCATTAGAAACTCCTTTGGAGCTGAATTGGGGATGCTTTAGGGTGGTAGGGTTTATTCATCCTATTTTATCTCATGTTAAGTTCAGTAATTTGCAAACCTTGTATTCTATCTTTTCTAATGTGCTTGAACTCTATTGCATCTAGTAGTTGTCACCTATTTAAAGGCCGCTCTATTATAGCACTCATTTAGGTATCAAGGGGTGAACTCTGTTCCCCTGCACAATGCCAAAGCAAAGGCCTTTAGGCAAGGTATATTTTTGGTGTGTGTGGGGGGCATATAGCTAACTAGATAGACATAAAAATGTAGAGTAATTATGGCAGATGTATGCTGGGTACAGGAAAGCTGGAGGGTTATATTTGATTATTATTATCTGAGTGACCAGTAAAGCCAAACCCCAGGTAGAGTGTATATTTGAGTGACATATACTGTGTCCATTCTGTTAGGAGCACCTTGGGAACTCCACCTGCTTCCAGAGTCCTGTTCAGTGCTTAGACGGCAGGGTGCAGAAAGGTTCTTATCTCATTATTCAAACACCTCTCAACAGGCAGAATATATATTACAATCCCACTGAAATTACTACTGGCCATAAATGCTGATTTAGAGTACTATACCCTCCCAATTAATTTAACATTCTATACCTGCAATATTCTAATCATTCAATTACAAGGAGCTCTTTTAACTTTAGACTCCATAATTTCAACTTGCATGCCTCATCTGCTGATAGGGCTTCAATTCCCATCTTCATTCCGATGGCTCCCAAATCTACCTGCCCACTCCCAATCCATCTGCCTCCATGCAATCCCATATCTGTTTATTTCTTTTATGTTTTGCCATGAACTTAAATGTAACATGGCCAAACCTGAACTCTTTATTTTTCCTCTCAGGCCCTCTCCACTCTTCATATTTTCTGTCATTAACAACCCCACCATCCTCTCACCTGAATCATCTCTGGCTCCTTTCTTTCCCTTACCCCATACGTCCATGCTGTGTCCAAATCTTGCAGTTTCTTCCTTCATAGTGTCTCAAAGTGCTGTCCTTTTCTTTATGTCCAAACTAAAACTCTCACACAGGCCCTCATCATCTCCTGTCTTGATTACTGCAATTGCCTTGTATGTGGCCTCCCCTACATCCATGTTGGCCATCTGCAGTCCATTCAAAAATACAACTACTAGGGTCACCTTTCTTGCCTGGGTTTCAGGTCACATCATACCTTCCCCTCCCTGTGAATCTATCCACTTGTTTCCTGTTTTCTTCCACAAAGACTTTAAGCTTTCCATCATCACATTCAACACCCTTTGCAACTCATCACCTCTCTAATTACTTGCTCTTGTCTCTTATTATGTCACCCCTTCTCCTCCAATCTGCTGATGCCTTGAAAACTTCTGTACCTCTCTGACAACCATACTTTCCTATCGCTAACACAAATACCTTGTCTGATAAATTCTAGCAGCACATTAGCCTTTTTCATGGCCCATCACGTTGCTTGGCTTATGGCCCCAAGGGATGTTTTGACAGTCAGACATAGTCACTACCCCTCTGAACTCCGGCCAATCCTCCTTTCCCCCAGGACACACCCACTGCACTGGAGGGTCCAAAACATGGTGGTCCAGAGTAACTATATTAGCTCTACACCACCTGGGAATTCCTCGTGCACTGGGGAACCTGGTGTGCTATACCGTGAGGTTTATTGAACTCAATGGAGTTATCCCAGGGATGAATTTGGCTTTGTGTATATTTATGAATTAGAGATTTAGACTGTGGGGATAACTAGGATCTCACAGCTGGAGAGCAGTAGGATGCAGGATAGCTGAATAATATGAACTGTGCTGTTTCCAGAGACATGTTCATTTACAGTTTCTTAACATTTAATTTTCTAGCAAATAACTGGCCCCTTGTCCCTGGGGAGTAGAAGTAAATGGTGCTAGGATAATTTGTATCCCTTGGGTGCCAGCGAAGCATGCTGAGGAATGTGACTGTTCCCTTTACCCAAAGACCCCTCTCACTCCCAGCTGCTCCCCTGGCCCTGAACATGCCAAAGTAATCCCAGAAGTGATTTCAGTGGGGAAGTATGCTGCATTGTCTCTACGCTCCTTCACTGCTGCTTGGGGCTTTCCTGCCCTATTTGACTTTTATTTACTCCCATCCACATCTCACAGCAAACGGGAGCAGAACAGTCTTAGTCAATGTTTGTAAAGCTTTTCAAAGATGAACACCAGTAAGTATTATTGCTAGTATATGTATACAACTTTAACTGCCCCGTCCCAGGCATGACATGTTCAGCATCCACCTGTTTAGGAGTAGAAATCCCAACCCCTCCCCAGAGCCTGGCCCTCCTGAATCACAGTGCACAGAGCTGATGGTGCCCTGTTGGGCCTGCTTACTGAACCATTGCTTTTTAAATTCCGACTCATGCATTTTTATACTAGTTGAATATTTATCCCAGTTCCATTGATATTAAAATTGTGCCAAACAGTGTGTAGCAGAGCTTTTTTTCTTTAAATTAGCATCAGATGCTGTGAGTGTGCAGGGAAGGGTGGGCAGGAGGGAGGTTACTTTGTGTCATGTGATCCCCACGTCATATGATATGACAATAATACATTTCTTGGTGTCAGGAGCTGGATTCTTGGTAGGATTTCCCAGGCCAGCAATGAAAGTATCTGGCTTGAAAACATCTGTGGAAAGAGCTCACTTCTGCTGTCCTTACTCAGGCACAATATCCTTTAAAGCCAATTAGATATTTATCTGTGTGAGGTCTGTAGGCCAGGACTCAAATTGGTTTTCCATTGCTTGCAAAAATAGATTACCCAGAAGTATCCAGTCATTTTGAGACACCTGTTTGTGGATTCAGACAGAGGATATACTTCACTTGACATCTTCTGTAATGAATGCCTCTTACTTCAAGGGGAAAAAAGGGAAGAGCTCTGAAATGAGCAAACAACCTGTTCAAACAGCCAGACAGTTATTGCCGGGTAGGCCAACAAATACTTCACTGAGAACCTCAGAAATCTACTTAGAAAAATAAATCACTGTTGTAATGCTACATAACACTCACTTGACAGAAACAGGTATTTCTGATCTCCAGCATAAATCTGAGGAATTATGAGGGCATGTTGCATTTATACCCCATTTTAGTAAGATACTTAAGATCACATCCAACTTAAGCAGGTGAGTTATCCCACTGACTTCAGTGGGGACTAACAGGCCAATCCTGTGAGGGGCTGAGCTCCTTGAACCACTAGGAATGTCAGAAGGAGAGAAGAACACTGGGCACCTTGGAGGAGGAGCTCAGCTCATTGCAGAATCAAGCTTATTTGTTCCCTGTACATACTACTCACTTTTTGAATTGTGACCAAGCATTTGATTATGTGAAGGGAATTCTGTGTAGTCCATTTTTGGAGATGTCCTTACTGTAAAAGCCCGAATAAAAAGTATTTCAATCTTTTATGCTTTTCCCAGGCTGCAGAGTGTCCTGAAAATAGTTCTATACCCCACCTCTCTTCTACCACCCCTCTCCGCTTGATACTGGACCCAGCTTTAATGAATACGCTGCTGCCAGTAGAATGGCAGCTATATTTGTTTAATGAACCTAATATGGCGTTTAATTGCTGCATTATTTCCTTTGTCAGCACTCTGGATAATAAAGTTATTGGTATTTGACTAATTTTTCATGCTTGACTTAAAATATATCAGTAAATATGATGTCAGCTTCAAAGAGGAACTACCAGGCAAACTACGGGGACTTAAGAATTGCTTTTTTCCCCCATGAGCAGTAATTACTGGAGGTAAATGAAACTTCTGGGAACTGTTATTTCAAATTGAATTTTAACTGTTTGCTTCCCAGTAGGAAAAACCTAAAATGCATTGTTTGAATGAAGCAGAAACAAGGAATAAAGGAGGCGGTTAAGGGAGATGTTACAGGGGAGGTGGGTGCTTGGAAGTTTGTGTAGAATAACAATTTTTAAGACAATATATTTAGGTAGCAAAATCCATGTATTGAAATGACTAATAAGATCAATTAATATCTACTAATGTAATGTTGTTTATCTGGAGGATGGTCTTCCCTTCCTGTAGGGGAAAGGCCCATAGAGCATTGTGTGAGGCTCACCTCTTGGAATTTCTTTTCTGTCTTCCTTGCATGAGGGAAGGATGCATAACGTGGCCCTGGGGTAGGGTGACCAGACAACAAGTGTGAAAAATCGGGATGGGGGTGGGAGGTAATAGGCGCCTATATAAGAAAAAGACTCAAAAATCAGGACTTCCCTATAAAATCGGGACAGCTGGTCACCCTACCCTGGAGAGAGGTGACCTAGGACTCCATCACAGCCTTAGGTTCCATGGAGAAAATGTGCTGAAATCCCATGGATACGGGAGCTGTAGAGCAAAGAATAAGTCTCACTCCTTTAGCATGGCTCCCTCACCACCTTAGTATGGCTCCCTCCTACACAGCACACACAGGGACTTGCTCAGGGTTGGACAGGCACTTGACAACTGTTTCCATTCTGCAACCTCCTCTCCAGTTCCACTTAGTTAGTTCCCTGTGAGCAGTGCAGATCTAGCCGTAAAAGAGATACTTGCCTGGAAAACAAACATGGATTAAAGTGCAAACTGAGCTCCCCATTATACCTGTACAATCCTATTATAGTCAATGTGGCCACACAGGTGTAACCGAGAGTAGAATTTGGCACTAATTGACATTAATCAAACATGATTAAAATAGCAATTAAATTCAATAAAATCATGAATGAATAAAACCAGGCCAGAACTGGGTGCTGAGCTGAAAATAAGACATTTTCAAGCAGGGCTCATCTCATGACAGAAAGGATGGGATTTCACAGCCCTTTAGCTGCAGAGGCAAAGATAGAGAAAGTATCCCTCCTGCAACCCCATTCCCTCGAGATATCATATAGCAGGTTAGCATAAAGCATCATATAGCAAGGAGCCAGAAATTCAGAAAGGTATCTTGGACTGAATGCATCCACTATGTAATCTGTGATTGCCACTGGACACAGACCCTGTGGATGCAACACATGTGCTTTTACAGCACGTTATTTTGCTGTACCATGCAGCAGAAGGAAGGTAAGATTATAACAGGTCAATGAAAATACTAGTGCCAAACTCAGAATAATGTGTATCCTGAAGAGACTGCAGCATGCTCTGCTACAAACAGGTTTGCACTAAGACATGGTGAATCAACTTGATCAGCCACTAGAGGACTAAGCTCTTGCATCAGATAGTTAGGCTCTTTCATCACACTGTTCTGACAATAAGATTGGAGTCCAAGCTTGCAGACTGATGCAATAGTACTTATGGAGCTGGTAGCAAGGGAGTTAGTTAGTTACCCCTGTGACAGAAAGGACCGAAAGGAAATTTTATAAACAAAATATCCTTTAGGCTCTGAAATAAAAAATGAAGAAGCAGATCTCCTGATATAAATCAGCTAATACTTCAAAGTAAATGTGAGATAAAATGACAGAATTGTGCAAATGTCTGCTGTCAAAATGATACACTAATTGATCTTTAAAACGAGTACAATAATATCTAGAAAGTCTGGCTACTTTATTAAAGCATCTACACAGGAAAAGCCTGTACATGGATCTTTAGTTAAACAACAAGTGAGATATTGGAATAGGGCAGAAGTTCCCATGAAAAGTTTTAATGGGTCTGTATACTTAGAAATATCTATAAGTATTTCTGTGTTCTGAATCTGGTTGAAAATGCTGGGAAAAGGACTTGGGGTAAGCTATCTTGTAGGTCAGTGGTTCTCAAACTAGGGCTGCAGCTTGTTCAGGGAAAGCCCCTGGCAGGCTGGGCTGGGCCGGTTTGTTTACCTGCTGAGTCCACAGGTTCGGCTGATCGTGGCTCCCACTGGCCGCGGTTCACTGCTCCAGGCCAATGGGGGCTGCAGGAAGCGGCGCAGGCCGAGGGATATGCTGGCTGCCCTTCCTGCAGCCCTCATTGTCCTGGAGCGGTGAACTGCGGCCAGTGGAAGCCACGATCAGCCGAACCTGCGGATGCTGCAGGTAAACAAACCGGCCTGGCCCGCCAGGGGATTTCCCTGAACAAGCGACAGCCCTAGTTTGAGAACCCCTGTTGTAGAGATAGGGGAATGCCTTGTGAGTTAAGTTCAGGCTCTAGAAACATGTTATAATTTTGTTTTATATTTAAACATTTGTTTCCAATATTCTTACTTTCTATTACTTGAATCTCTGTTCTTTGATAATAAACATATTCTTGTTTTCACTTGATAGATAAGTACTTGTGTTAAGTAGAGTGGTGTTTCTGAGGTGACTCTGATAAACTGGTGTCTAAGATTCCTTTAGGAGTAGTGAATCTGAAAGGTCCGTGAGTGTTCAGGGGAACAGGGACTGGGTACTCCAGAGGGATGCTCGGAGGACTTGGAGGTTGATGCATGCCTATCTCTAACCTGTACAGAGAGAGCGAGGCCTGCAGAGGCCTGGAAGGTAGTGCTTGTGTTGCCAGAGGCTGGTGGAATCAGGGAGCTAATCCGTAGCAGGCACAGACAAGACTTTCTCACAGTAAGGGCAGGTGGTAGGTAGCAAGGTGCCTCACAACCCTGGGTACTCCTGGGAAGTGTCACAGCCACCAAAGCTAGGGAGAGCCTGCTTGAGGCCAAGAGGCCAGCTCAAGTGAAAGGAATGACCAGCAGGGAGACTGGCATCTCAGCACCAGAGGCATGAATCTGCCACCATCAAAATACTCCAGAAGATCTCAGGAAGGAGAGCGGGGGTTGTCTGCTGGGGAAAGATCAGCCCAAAGCATTGGGCCAGACTCTGATCTCATCCACCATCTGCTTTTCAGGGGGCACCCTAATCATCTTTGCGGAGACTATCCATACATGGAATCTCATATCTTATCTTATCTCTCCAATCATACTCAAAGTACAACACAGTGTGGGAAAAGCGGGGGGAAGTTGACACCTACTGACGGTACCCTGGGTACTGTCTTGAGGGCGAAGATGCATGATGGGGTATGCAAACCCCACACTGTCCAGGAAAGTGTTAATGAGCTGATGTAGGCTCAATCAGCCTGGCTCTGCTAAACCTGCAGTTGGTATCAGGCTTGGAGGGATGGCTTATAAAGAGAGAGTCCAGCTTCATTGGGTCTGACTGAGAAGGGGGCCATATTTATAACTGTCACGTGTGAGGGAAGCCTGGCTGTGGCTTAGAACAACTTGTGAGACTGCTTACTGCCATAGCCTCTGTAGCAGGGTGAACCTCTGCTCCTGCCCTGAGGGGTTTAAAAGCAGCCTGGCAGGGCTTGAAAGCGGCTGCTCTCAAGGCTGGGCTGATTAAGGAAGTGACTGCAGGTGAGGCCATGCCCCAAACTGAGCGACAGCTGGCCCCCATAAAAGGCCAGGGAAGCCAGAAGCACACAGTCTCTCTCTGCCTTCAGAGAGAGATGGGCCTGGTTGCAGGGAGCTAGAGACTGGGTACCTGAGTGAAGCAGGGCTGGGGAAAGGCTGAGGAGCTGGGGAGCTCCAGCCTAGAAAGCCCCAGGCTGTGGCCTAGCAGTGGGCCAACAGGTACTAGGGGTTGCAGAGGCAGCCCAGGGGTAGGCCAAGGCAGCAGGTCCAAACCCCTTTGCCTGTGATGAGTAGGCTGATACTGCAGTCTGCCCCAGAGTGTGGGGCTAGACAATGACTGGCAGTAGCCAATACTGAGGCAAGGTGGGGATAGAGGGTGGGGGTTCCCCAAGGAGGGGAGACCCAGAGAGAAAGGGGTTACTGCCGGGGCAGCACCCCATGTGAAAGGGCACTGGGTCTAGGGAGGGACATGGGGGCCAGAGGACAGGCGGATCACCAGCCTGCAGAGGGTGCTCCAGCGCTGGACAGAGCTAATTCCCAGAGTCACCAGCAGGAGCCGCCGCAGGGGTGAGTCCGACCCGTTACATCTTCCCTGAGGAAAAAGAGACCTGAGTGGGATTACAGCTTGCTTTGTTACCAGTGACCTATCCGTTCATGCTGAGTAACTCTGCTGCATGCAGGTGGTACCCTGCCTGAAGGGGGCAACCCCTAGCTAAAATATCTTTTTCTTAAACCCGACCGGGGGGGCTGGTGGCGGTTTGTCTTGAGCCCATAAGTGCTCACACTCTGCTTTTGCTGACATCTGTGCAACTCCTCAGAAATTATCTTCCTTTCCCTAAGAAAAGGGAGTTGCTCCACTGTATGTAGGGTCACCACCTTTGCTGTATTTTAAGGGACATTTGGTGCCTACTGTATTGCAACCAGTTCCCAATTGGCAGTTAAGAGATATTAAATCAAATGAAAATATATTTTCATATATTAATCATGCAAAGGACAACATGGCCAGTTCCCAAGAACTTAAAAATCATGGGTCTGGTCTCAAAAAATCATGAGATTTGGTTAAAAATCCTGAAGTTTTTTTTAAAATAAATTATAAATGTGAGGTTCTTTTTATTGGCTTTCTGCATCTTTAGGTGCACTCTGGTCACATTTTCAATTTTTTTATTTGCAGCCATGAGGTCTAGAAACTTACTTTTTTTAAAATGAAAGCTGAGATTCTCACTTGATACCAGGAGCTGGGACTGTATTTTAAAAAAAAAAGCTAATGTCATGTTCAAAATAACTTAACAATGTTAAGAGCCATTAGGAAAGGGGTAGACAATAAGAGAGTAAATATCATAATGCCACTATATAAATCCATGGTATGCACCCACCTGGAGTACAGTGTGCAGTTCTGATCACCCCATCTCAAGAAAGATATATTAGAACTGGAAAAGGTACAGACAAGGGCAACAAAAATGATTAGGGGTATGAAACAGCTTCCATATGAAGAGAGATTAAAAAAAACTGGGACTGTTCACTTTGGAAAAGAGACAACTGTGGGGGATATGACAGAGGTCTATAAATGATGCATATTGAATTCTCAAAAAAACCCAACAACAACAAAACTCAAATATTGCAGTGAATAGTTATGCACAGTTTATTGACTGGAATTTTTTCACATAAACATTCACTGAACAATTCTAAACAGGGAATATATTGGTAAAAAATTCAGTCCATTCATAGACAAACGTAGAAGAGGATAAAATGCTAAATTTACTTAATAAATGATTTGGCCAGCTCCATATATTCCTTTTTCCAGTATAGACTTATGCATGTGGGTAACTTTATTCACCTGGGTGGTCTCAGTGAATTCAAATAGTCTACTTATGTGAGTAAAGTAGCTCATGTGCTCAGTAGGATCAGAGCTTTAGATACTAAGGTGATATGAACATTATAAATATCTCAAGTAGGCAGAGTGTGTGTGTATTTCTCAGTGAAACAATGGCTATATGGGGTACCACGGAATTATTCATGCTTTTAACAGGAACAATGGGACTGTCAACAATATACTGTTAATAATAATTAATAGGTTAGGACAAACAGCTTAAATATTTAAAAAGTTGCCATTAAAATGTAACTTGATACATAATTGCACAGGTGCATTTGAGATGAATGCAGTGTGCATTCATATTTTCTGTTCCTTAGCACTCTTTTGTATGCATCTGGGGAATCAGGGGTGGCTCTAGGTATTTTGCCGCCCCAAGCATGACTACCCTTCGGCGGCTTGCCTGCGGGAGGTCCCTGGTCCCACGGATTCGGCGGCACGCCTGCGGGAGGTCCGCCGAAGTTGTGGGATCAGTGGACCCTCCGCAGGCATGCCGCCGAAGGCAGCCTGCCTGCCGCCCTCGCGGCAACCAGCAGAGCGCCCCCCGCGGCTTGCCCCCCAAGTCTTTGTTTTTAAATCTGCTGAACTTAATGATACGGTGGCAATGATTTCCACAGGCTAATTATGTGTTATGGAAATCTGATGACTTTCTGTTTCATCAAATGCACCCTTGTGTTCGTATTGTGAGGGGGTAAATAGGAGTGCCCAATTTGCCTTCTCCTTACCGTTTACTGTCTATATTGCATACCTCTATCACATTTCTTATTTATCTCCTTTATAAACAGTCTTTTCAATCTCTTTTTATGCCTCTAATCACTTTTGTTATCTCTTTGAATGCCCCTATGTCCTTCTGTGACCAGATACGAACACAATATTGCAGGTGATGGGATACCATTTAGCTATTTAACAGCTTTTCACTATTTTCTCTGGTATCATCCATCTATTACTTATGTATCTTGACATGTTTGTCTTTTTGACTGATCTGGCACATTCAGCAACTGTTTTTGGAATCCACGATGATGCCTCTGTCTCTTTTTTGAGGTGGACACTAAAATGTCATTAAGAAAATTAAAGTTGCATGGTTAGACACATAAAAGCCAGGGAATGCCAAGATAAAAAGTTGTACATTTTGTGTGTGTTAAAATGGTATAAGATAGTATTGTTATACAAGAAAATCAGTATCCTGACTTGTTTTTAAATACAGATGCATTGTCACAGAATCTCTTTCATCATCTCCGGACTCAGCTTTTCTCCCATGGGTGTTGAGGAGGTCTGGGGTAAATCAATCCCACTCCAGAGGTTTAGTATTTCATGTTGGTTTATTTACAGTGTTTTACAGGGTAAGCCTTAGGGGTGGCTCAAGGGCTTCTTTAAACAAAAACCAAGAAATTACATTTCCTAACTGCCACTAGAGTACTGCCTCTGCCTATGCTGGCTACCAGTCCCCAGCCATCCTCTCTAACCCATGCTGGGCCGCTTCCCAAAGAGAAATAAACACAATATTTCTCCTTACAGGGGAAAACAGCTCTTTAGCTAGTAGCAGCCTTTTCTCTCACTTCACACAACCCTTCTACACTTGCTTCCCATCCCTCCTCTCTTTTCTCTCTCACTGAAGAGGTTTTTAAAGGTTACAGGCTGCCCTTGATTAGACACAGGTGTCCATAATTAACCTGAAGTAACCTCTTTCAGTTCATAGGAAAAAGAGCTTTAACCATTCTAAGACTGATATACAGGCAAGTCTCATCTTACGCGGGGGTTCCGTTCCGCGGTTAGCGCGTAAAGCGAAAAACGCGAATAGTGAAACACTCATTGAGTTGAATGACAGGCAGAATCACCCGCACTACAGATACAGTTTTTATATTGTTTTTCTTTTTTTCCTCTGTTTTTTGCCGACCGTGCAAAGCTGAATTCGTGCATGTTAAATGCGCCTAAGATGCGACTTGCCTGTACCGGTTTCAACCACCCTTCCAGAGCTGTCAGGTCTGACTTTGTCACAATACAGTATGGATAGATATTATTTCACTTTTCACGTGTCCAGAGCTGCTTTGGTTTCCATTCATGTGCATGTGTACCTTGTGTTTCTGTTTTGCATGGATTTGCATTCCCCTGAGTTTTAGTCTGTTTTTGGCTTCCTTTGAATTTAAGTGAAATTCAGACCAAAATGATGTTTTGCCTGAGCGGGGGGCAAAAATCTAAAAAACCACCAAGTTTCACATGGTTTCAGACTAAAACTATATAAATCAACACAGGTTTATGTGAAACTCAGTGCAAGTCCAATGTCTCCTGATTTCTAAGTTTAATTATGAAGGTTTTGCACAGATCTGCATCCATTCACCACATCACTGAATTTCCTCACTTGATTAATCCTTATTCCCTATGTACAATTTAATGAAATCTGTAGGAAACTTTCCTATAAACCTGTACTTTAAAAATGGGTAAAACTTGAAAGAAAAATAATTTGATTTGTTTAAAACAGCTTTCTACTCATGTCCACTAGATGTCAGTGGAAACAAAGAATTCACACTTTCTGAGTTAGGGTGGACTTAATCCCTACCTACTGGGTTGGTGCAAGGCCTGTGAACCCTCTTAAACATAAAGAGGGAGATAAGGGCATGGTCTACACTTAAAAGTTAGGTCAACATAACTCTAGTGCCAGAGAGCTGGCAACAGAAATGGCTGTACTGAAGACATCTGCAGCTATCCTCTGTGTATTAGAGAAGGAAGGAGGGAGCTTAGGAAAAGAATAGGACCCCAGGAGCCTGGCCCTGAGGAAAGGCAGTACCCTGAAGAGACAAGGGTGGAGAAGAGAGTTTGTGGGGAGGTGAGTAGGAAGCAGGCCAGGGAGAAAGCAGCAAGGCTGGGGACTTAGCAGGATGTTGTAGGGTCCCTAGGTTGGAACCCAGGATAGTGCATGGGTCTGGGTTCCTCTACCAGCCACTTGGCATTGCCTTGACATTAGCTCCAGTGAGACTCTATAGCCTGAAGGGGAAACCACTTAGTGACCTGGGTGGAGGGCTGAGTCATGAAGAAGAAGCTGCAGCTCCTAGAGTGAGAGAAGGGATGCAGAGCGAGTGAGAGAGAGAATGATACTGAGTGCAACTGCAGGAAGGGGTGCTGGCCTGGCAGAGCTAATTCCTAGAACAGTCAGAAGGTGGTGCTGCCTAATGGTGAAAACACATATCCCTGTCACAGGGGTGCTCTAATCTGTAGTATCCAGAGCTTTACTGCTCAAGATCTTTATTGCCGTCATGTATTCCCCCAAAATACATATAGATTCAAATCAAACTTATAGGCCTGATTTGCAATGTAGCATTCAACTTCCACAGAAGTCGATGGTAGTGCAGAGCACTCAGCACCTTGCAGGATATAGTTTTGGTCAGAGGATATTTAGAGATCTTAGTGTAACACTTACTTTAATATGACCCACCACTTAGTTTTCTAGGTAACTAGTTTTAGAATAATGTTTCCTTTAATTTGGCTGCATTAATAACCAAAGGTGGTAAAATCAGTTTAAAAATTGCCATAAACACAGATTTTTTGCAAACATTTCAATTATTTTAACAGTTCTTTTAAAATTAATATAGTTTGATGGTTTTAAAGGAGCAGTCACCATACTTTAAGTGCATATCTCTGGCATGACAGAAGGGGTCACTGAAGAAATGTTGGGAGCACATGCCTCTTTCACAGCTGGAGGGTGGTCTCTGCAGAACTGGTGAACCTGTAGCCCAGGAAAGCTTATGCTGAAATAAATGTTAGTCTCTAAGGTGCCACAAGTACTCCTGTTCTTTTTGCGGATACAGACTAACACGGCTGCTACTCTGAAACCTGTCCAAATGCAGTAGTATTTCCTCAGAAACATTAAAGAGTTTTTTGTTTGCTTGAGCAGGTTTTGATGGGCCATCTACTATGGTTCAGTATCACCAACCACAAGTGTTCAAAACTCATAAGTCAGGCCTCCAGAATCCTGAGACTTGCTTAAAAATAGTAAATTTGAGCTGTTGTTTCTTTACCTTGGGATTTCTGAACCTTTAGCTTACACTTGAGTTATATTTTCAGGCTCTTCTCTGCAACCATGAGGGCTAGAAACTAACTTTTAAAAAAATAAACAGATTCTCATGCAGTCACTTGAGTCTGGGAGTTTGAAGTACAAACACCTACTTCCATAAGAGTTGACAGCACTGAAAGAGGAGGCAACACAGGCCTTGATCCTGTACTATGCAGTAGCCACTTTGCACCAGCACAAAGCTATAGGCAGTGGATCTAGCACTAGAATAGCTCCCCTGTCCAGGGGAATTCTCAGGTGGGCCTAAGTTTCTTTGCCACCTCTCTCCTGGCTGCCAGCATGAGGGATGCAGATGGAGAGAAGCGGTGGTGATCAGGACCTTCTGTATGCCCTGGGGATACCTGGCTGCCTTCAGGTGCCCTTGGCAGCTGGTGGAGGCTAGAGCAGCTGTGTTTGGGGACTGGCCTGACAGCTGATTGAAAGGCGTTGAAAACTGAGCAAATAACATGTCTACATTTGAAGCCAGGTAGGTGAGGGGAGCAGGTTTCAGCCCCTCTGATTGCCTGCTTCCCTTTTCCCCACCTGTTGGGGTTATAAGCAGGCAGTGCTCTCCCCCACTTCCCTTCCCTCAGGAGAACTACTCTCATGGGGTGGGGGACGAGGGCTGTGGGAGCTAAAGAGCTCAGCAGTGCAGGGCAGTACTGCTCCCTCTTCCCTCCCATCCTGAAAGCAAGGGACTGCTCCTCCTTCCCTGCAACACTCCTCCTGGGAAGGGGGGGAAGAGGACCCTATAGCTTCAGGAATGGAGTTGAGCATAGAGGGCAGAACTGTGTGTGTGTGTGGGGCACAACAGATGTGGTGATGTTTTCATTTCTGTGTTTTAAAAAAAAAACAAACCTCCTATTGTTTTTTTTTCAGACTACTTTAGGCACTGGGGCCCAGGACTGGGGGAACGAAAAAGGCCTTTTTACTTCTCTTCCTCAGATGCACTAAGTGGTCCTTGGCCACAGCTAAAGAACTGAATCTTAGTCTATTGATTCATTACTAAGGTGAGGATTTCTGTGAAAAAATCTTTACAGTTGGTCAAGCACAAGCCTCTGCTTCTTTGCTCCTGCTCCTTGTGGAGGCAGTGGGTGTAATTGTTACACCTTGTTTTCAGTGTTCTGCCCTTTTCCATCTGTTAGGACTGTGCTGCCTCCCGCAAACTTCTGCTTTGCTAATGTTGACATCATCCTTGTTCAGTCTTATCTTGTTCTCTTTATATAAATAAAGTTTGTTCTGTCTAAAAGTATATGGAAACGCTTGTGTTTTTGAAAGCAAAGCAAATGGTGTTTTTTCCATCCTATAGGAATAGGATTGGGGCCCAGTCTCTAAAACACCAGGATTCCAAATGCAGGAAGTTTCCAGTGCTAAAATTTTCATTTAGGCTCTTCAGTAACAATTGACTGACAAAAGCAAGCTTGTTTGAGCATTCTAAAGTAAAACGGAGACTTTGAATGATGCTTCCATAGGTGCTGTCACATCTCCTTGCTTGAAGTGGTTTCCATCATATACAGGGCTTACAGTTCCACCCCCCCCCCCGCAATACAAATTGTTCCAGCACCTCTGGATGCTCAGCTGTATTGTGTTGGCTTTCAGTGCTATTACATATAGCAATCCTCCCATATGCAATCTTTCTTCAGAGTATCTGACTCAGTGTTTCTCAGACTGTCACCTGAAGGCCTTGTTCACTTGTGAGAGGCTCAAAGGAAACAAGCTAAAATGGACACACACATACACAGAGAAAGAAAGTGTTTTTGTTTATGTTTTAACAAAACCAGAATGTGTTTCCACAAAGTGTATCACAACACATCCTGATCAGGGGTTCTGAGAACTACCCCAGAATTAATAATTAATAGTAATGCAAATTAAGTGCTCTCCCTTGATTTTTGCTACATTTGAAGCTAGCACATTAAAGAGTATGCAAAGTTGTTCATTTGATTGTTTAGTTTGCAAATGGGGGGCGGAGAGAAAGGAACATGTTTACTGTAAAAATAATCGTTGCCACATGATGGCAGCAGAATCCACCCTGACCAAATTTGGCTGTCATTGCTGGGAAACATTTACAGCTTTTAGCAAGCTGATTGAAAAGAGCCACAGTACATCAAAAAATGAAGCACTGGCAGCATTTGAATAGCTTTTTCTCATTGTGGGGGCTAAGTGGCACAGTGGGTTAGTGCCATAGTCTTTTTCTTCTGGAGACCTGGGCTTACATCCTGACTTAGCTCATAAATGAAAGCAAGTTGGGTGGTCTCATCCTAGTTCCCATGTGTGCATATCACAAAATCTGCCACACAATTTGGCACGACTGGCAGTCTCTGCTTGGGAGAGGAATAGGATTAGAATAGCCAGGGTGCCACAGTTCAAGAGCAAGGTGAACTGGCACAACTGCATGGGGAAACTTGTACAGCACCTGTTTACACTGAGCTAATGATAGGACCAATGACAAAATGGGCCTAAGTTCACACTCAGTTTTAAAAACACTTTCATTTTGGTTTATCTTCTGTGAGCCAACTCCAATGGTCTTGGGTTTGTTGTCATCCCAGTTGACATTAATGCGAGTTTTGATCTGAGTAAGGAATGCAGGATTTGGCTCTGTTTTCATGCATAGCAGCAAGGAACAAATTAATTTAAAATTTATTTTAAAGTGAACTTAGTTTAGCTGTTCATACATAGAGCACCAATAGCACAGTCAATGAAGGTCAGGCCCCCTAAGCGTCTGCACTGGAGGCACCACCTCTCTGGAGGGTTTAGAGGGTAGTCAAGCCTTGAAGTAGGTATTTATGTCTCCTTCATTACCATAGTAGCTGAGTACCACACAAGCTTTAGTGTATTTATCCTCACAACATCCCTGTGAAGCAGGGCACTGCTATTCCCATTTTACAGATGGGAAACTGAGCCACAGAGAGGCTAACTGACTTGCTCAAGGTCAGACAGGCAATTTGTGGTGAAGAGAATTGAACATGGGTTTACCAAGTCACACTCGAGTGGCATAACCAGTGGATCATCTTGCCTCCATGTCACAGTCAACCTTTGGCTTCTCAATCCATTAATTACAATAATTTGTATGTCATTAAAAAGTTATAAGTCAGACTCTATCTTGTATAGTATGTACAAAGAAGAGTTACATATGTAATCCAGAATTTGCCACAGAAAAAATGACTGCTCTCCAGCAACAGTATTCTTCTTCCTGTCTCCATCTTACTTCATCTTCTTCTTGGACTGTTATGTCTCTCTCCAAACAGCCATAAATCAGCAGAACTTGTCATTCCTGAAGAGGGTTTGTGTTACCAGTGTAAGAGAACACATGCCATTAGCTGGAGATCTTCCCTGCACACTTTACAGATTCTTTGTACATTTGAAAGTTCATATCTTTAAAGAAGGAAGAATTGTATTTCGTATCTTTCTCCAATTTAACAAAAAAACAAAATATGGCCAAACTTTTTAAAATCATGCACATAGATTCAGAGTAACTCCATTTGTTTTGGATATCGGAGGAATTATGAGAATTATGGCAGAAACTAAATTTAAATGAGATATTTCCCTTGGGGAAACAAAGACTTAGAGCTATTCTGACGAGAAAAGAGAGGCAACAGTGAGGGAGTTTGCAAGAGAGGGAAATTGGAGAAATTGAAGAGAAGAGCAGAGAGAGAAAACAGGAAAAGGAAAGGGGAATATGAGTAAGGGAGAGGCATGGCAAATAAAGGAGGGATTGAGAAGAAGGAAATGATGGAGGAATGGACATAAGTTTTTGTAGCCATATAAATAATAGCTGGCTAACAACAGGGAGACGATCAGGGAAACAGGAGGTTATTTATTGCCATTTCTTAAAGGAGTCTTGAGAAACTACTGAAAAACCAAATGACAACACAAAGCAAGGAAATGAGAAATAGTAGCTATGGGGAAATCAGAAATACAAGGTGCCTGAAGAAAAGAGGTTGTGTAATGAGCCATATTGCCTGTTTTCAGAGGCAAATGTTCCTGCAGTGAGTTTTGGGAGTTTCACACACTTCTTCTGGTGGATGCATTTGGGAGATTTCTTTCTAAGGGCTCAGTCCACCAATTGTGTGTATTGGGATTAATGTTTCCTCCATTAGGACTGTGAATCTTGCTGCCTTTGCTGAGGTCCTATTTTTTGTTGCAAATCTGTATTTCTGATGTTGCATGATGCTACACACTGTGTATTCTGCTTTCTCTTTCTCTCCATTTGTTACTCCACTTTATGCTAATCTTTCAATACAGTGATGCCATTAAGTGCTGCAAGGTGCTTAGCCACCCAGCACTCAGTGCAGTTCGATCACACTGGAAGTAAAGTGTTCTGCTGAATAGATGATTAGCACCAGGCACAGTGTAACTTGCTATTTTATGAAGGATGTGGTATTGTGTTAGTTGAACAAAATGGCATTTCTCATAATGGAGTACAAACTTCACTGCGGAATTCGTGCGAGTACAGTACTTCAAACAGGGAGACAGAAGCACTTAGCTCTGCCCATAATTGATTTTCTACATGAATGATCATTTTCCTTTATGCTGCCCACATGCTGCTTCACAGACATAAGCTCTTGTCTTTGAATAGGGTGTTCATTATGTACCCCAACTCCCAAATAAAAGAGCTATTGAAAAACGGTAGAAGTCAGGGCCCTTTGCCGTGAACGGGGCACTGTTTAACAGGTAGAGCAATTGTGTGGGTAGGATCACCAAGTGATAAACTAAACCCTTGTCTTTAGCTGTGCCAATGGTGGTAGTAACGCCAGAAATAACAGGCCCTTTAATCAATCTGTAAGCATGAATATAATGGTTTATTACATAAAGTGGGAGAAATCTCACTGGTTCAGTTTATTTACATGATCACTTTGCAAAATTTCATACAAACATTTTGCACTTCCTAACACCTTTCAGCCAAAGTGAACATATTTTACAGTCAAATTAAGTTCTACACCCCTCCGTGAGGTAATTATTATTTATTACTATTAACACTACTCATTTTACCGATGGATAAACTTCAGTAAGTACAGAGAGAGTAAGTGACTTGGCCAGTGTCACACAATGAGTTAGTGGCAGGGCTGGGAAAAGAAACTGGACTATCCCAGACTCTCAATCCCTCTGCCAATAGCATTCCACCAGGAAAGGCATTCCCATGAGTAATGTATCCAGAATATCTATGTGCATATGATTCTTTCATTAACAGAAAAAGTTCTTAGCAAAAAAGGGAAGAGGCACAATTATAGTTTTAGGTAGAAAATCCTCTGGTTCCCCCTCTGTTGGAATTCAGGCACGCAGTCCTCAAGGGGTCTTCTGGAGGAGTAAGCTATATTTAGTATGAATCCAGTGTGCTCTAGCACAGCGGTTCTGAACTTTTTTGGGCTCAGGACTATTTGTAAATGTTTATGGCCTGTTGCACCCCAGTAAATAGTCTGGGGGTGAGGACCCAGCTGTGGTTTTGGTCAGATCCTGCCCCCTGGAGGGGATTGGATCCTGCCTGGTACTCACCCCACAGTGATGGCTCCTGTGCTATGGGGCTGGCTGGGCTTGGCTCTCCGCTCCAGGCGTTGCAACCTCTGGGGTTGCAGCGCCACTCAGATTTGGCCCTGCCCCTCTGACTGGACCAAATTTGTGTGGGCGGAGTTGTGACCTGGCTCATGGGGTTGCAGTGCCACGCACTGAAATCTGGCTTACTCAGACTCCCATCATCATGACAGCTGTGCCAAACCTGAGTGGTGCTGGGACCCCAGAGGTTGCAGTGCCTGGAGCAGGGAGGTGAGCCCAGCCAGCCCTGTGGGACAGACAGGAGCTGCCACGTGACCCTTTGAAACATTCTGGTGACCCAGTTTTTTGTCCTGACCCACAGGTTGAGAAAGCCCGCACTAACATAGTCTGAGAAACTTTGTTTTCTAGCCCCACTGCGTGTGCTTTGGTCAGCATCCCTGGCCCTGCTACAGCTTCTTTGTGATGTTCCAGAGCTACAAACAGCATCAAACTTAAGTTAGAAGGCTTGCTGAGAATTCACCCTATGTAGGGGAGTACCTACATGGCACAGCAACTCTTCTACCAATCTATTCCTGGCTCCTTAAGCAGGGGGTGTGACTAGGGGCTTAGGCAGGGCTACATTGTTAGACAGTAATATGCTAATGCCAATGGGATCTGGGGAAAAGTTTGCAGCAGATTATGAAAGCTGGGAAAAGTTGGGAGAGTTTGACTACTGTGTTTTTTTCACCAGCAAATCATAGAGCTGCACTGGTGCAAACGTCTAGTGTAGACTTGCTGCAATGGTGTAAAAAGTGGCTTGCATTGGTGCAGTTTACTTCTGTCCATTGGGGACTGTTTTGAGCTGGTGTAGTTGGAGCAGCCTCGGTGCTGCTCTAACCTGTGGTGAGGCCAGCGCATGTGCACCAGGCGAATCAGAAAGCTGTTACCAGCTCCTTAATGCCCCCACCTCCTCTCCTGTACCAGTGGATCTCTGCACAGGAGACAACCTGAGCCACTGCATTTATTGCCACTACAAACTAGGCATCAGTGTTTGAAATGTCTGAAGCAGTTTTTCAAGTTCACATGCAAGAATTCACCTTATATCTGTTAAACAGCATGAGAGGAGTATGGATGTTGGTTTGCAGTCTTGTCTATTAGATACTGTACAGCTAAAAATGTCAGATGCTATGTTACTTTTCATCAAGACTGTCTTCCCCAGAAGCAAACACAGAAGTTAAAATTTTAATTAAAATTTCAAACCCATTTTACAGCTTATCGTAGTGACAAGTGCATCTCACCATGTTAACATTCAGCGTAGCATACTAAGAAAATGAGCACAAACATCATTGTAAAAGGAAATTCTGACAATTGTGGGACTGCAAAGGTAACCTACAGTAATATTCTTCTGGGTTCTGTTGGGTTTAAATTACCAAAGAAAAGTCAATTGAAGGAAAACAATTTTGAGGACCTTTTATTATGGCCTACAGCTTAAGAGGTCATTGTGGAATATTTGTTTTAGGACCTAGAGGCAAGATGGGGTGGAGGAACATCAGACCCAAACAAATTTCATGAAGGAGGAGTGGTGTTCAGCCACTCATCACTCCTAAAGAGACATAAAGGAGGAATTATCTAAAATTTGATATCTGGGTGGAAGGACAAGAGCATCCCAAAGCCCACTCAGCGGTGTCAAAGACCCTGATCCTGCATTATTAAAGTAAATGGGAGCCTTGTTATGGACAAAGTGCAGAGTGGACTTCCTTTCTCTTTTACTCCCGCCTGTTGTAGTCCTTTAGACTGTGTTAGGGATATGTTTGCAGTCTTGCGTATTAAACATTAGTTTCATTTTTTTCTTGTTAATGAGTTGTTGCTTGTTCAGTTCTGCAAATAAGTAGCTAAATTTGATCTACCCTTGACATCTGATCATGTTTCAACCAATACATGAGAGACTAGGGAGTTTCCATTCTGCTCTGAACAGTTATAAGTTAAAAAAGTGGATGATGGAAGCTCCTTGGCTGTGGATGAATTCTCCAGTTAAGAAAATGTCTTTGAAAGCCATAAGCTAGAGGTAATCTAATTAGGGAAACACTTTCCATGCACAATTCTAGTTATAGTTCTAATGACCAATCACGTGGCATTACATCTAGAAAAACTCCCTACTTTGACCACCAAAAGAAGTAACTATTTTTGTATTTTAGGGCATGAAAACTAAACTCAATCACTAGACAGTAGAATTGTTGAAATAAAGCTAATGCACCCATCAGTGAAAATTTAATCGAGCCACTTCTCAATTATGTTGTAATTCGATGGGATTGTAAGGCAGAACTGAGTTCTAACCACATCACATCATACTCTTTTTCTTCAGATTTTATTTTTCTTTGCTCAGTTGTGGTGATACCCTAATTAAACCTGTAGGCTGCGGTGGAATCAACATTAGAATTATATTTTCTAAATGATTTCCCTGCATTGATATATGTAATTTACAAGTTCTAGGAAAGCTCTTATTATATTGTATCTTCAGATTCAAACATCTATATGAATTTGAACCAAAATAAACTTAACTTGAATTAACATTTCTTTCTGGGTTTTTTTACATATTTTTTTCCCTTTGTCACATTTTTCTTCCTTTAATCACCTTTTGCATTCTATTATTCACCTTTTATTCATGTGAGAGTTTAAGAAATGAGTATTTGAATTCTTGAGAAGTACTGATGCATTAATAAGCTCCTGCTGGGTAAGAAGTACAGGATTTTCTGAAACTCTACAATACGAGTTCAGATATTTGGAATGTGTTTGAAGATTTCCCCATTACAAAGAATTCACACAATACGAAAATAATGTAAAACTATTTTTATTGAAAATACATCTACAAAGTAATGTTTCTCAGTCCACATTGGGTGCAATCAAATGCAGAGCCAATGAGAGATGGGGAATGGAATCTTTCTATAGTAATTGATTTACATAAGAAACAAAGTTAGTAAAAAAAAATATCACAAACTTTGTGACACAATTCATTTTTCTCAACTTGTGTCATAGAAAGACAACCATTTACATTAAGTCTTTGCAGGGTATTTCCAAATAGAGTCTAACAAAAATTAAACTGTTACTCCAGACATTCTAAAGTTAACTTTTATAAACTCACATTGAATACAGGATCTATATAAAAATATCTCTAATTACATATCCGAAGATGCCTGTCTGCATTCTAGGTTTTCATTCTGTTAGCAAAAAAAGTTCACACTTTATCACTTTCAGTCAGAGATTCATCTAGAGCTTTGAGGTGATTAAAGCACTGACTGCTGAATACTCTCGGCTAAATTCTGCTCACTTTACTCATGAGTTGTTCCTCCTCACATTGACTGGGCTGCTAAAAATGAGTAGTATTTGTTACTCTTGGAAAAAGAAACCTGCCTTGTTGCTTTAAAAATGGGAAAAGACTGCCTTCAATCATCACACTCATATTTTCAGCTGTTACATTGACATTTACACATCAATCCTTATGCTCTTCTAGAGCCAAAAGCTACAGATGTTCTTGAATGTTTGGCAAGTGGCAGTTGTGGTATGACATGGGAATGTCTCAGTTCTCTCTCTGTCTGTCTGTCTGTCTGTCTGTGTCTCTCTCTCTCTCTCTTTTTAGTTCAGAACAAAACCAAACATTTTCAAATAAAATAGACCACTCAACCAGTTTTGTGCTTGTGAATTCATATTCCTCAGCTACCTATCTCTAACTGCACCATAAATCTTTCCAGTTTGACTCCTACAGTAATACAAGGAGTGGAAAAGGAAAATATATACAAGTAATATTTTTCATAAAAGGGTTTCTTCAGGGAATAATCTTGAAATGAACAAAAAAAAGCCTTAGGATTCGGAGTGTATTTCGCCCCCCCCTTTTTTTTCTTTCCTTCTCTGTGACTTGAAGGAGATCTACAATATTACTCTTAAAAATCTTTTCTTATTATATTTTTAACATTTATTAAATGTATTTACTATTCTGCAGTTTATATATATTTTTTCCTAGTAAGTAATAGAGCACCCATTAGTTTTGCTTTCTAAAAAATTATTTTTTATATTTGAGATGCTGCTGGTAAACTCACAAAGATATGGGAACCTCTCAGTGGGATGGGGAGTTCTCTCACCTATGTAAAACAAGGTACATTTGGCTAATAGTTTTACTACTTAATCATGGAATGACAGCAGGCTAATTGATGACAAGATTTCCATTTTTTGAAAGTGACCTCTTGGTCACAGGACTTCCAGCAATGCAATTTTAGCAACACGAAGACAGGTTTAGAGCCCCATCCAGTTAGGTTCTGAGCATCTCTTGCCAGGTATGAAGTACCTCTTGCAAAGTGCTGGCCCTCTCTGCTATTTTTATTACAGATTATTTAGATTGTGAATGCACCCACAGTGTGTTATGTGCCTTCTGAGCACAGATGACGTACACCTCCCACCCCAAAGAGCATAAAATCTAGGGCCTGGATTCTTCAAGCACTTCCCTGCATATGTGTAACATTGCTCATGTGAGTAGTGGCATTGAAGTTAAGGGGACTACTCAGGTGAGTGAAAATACGCATATGTATAAGTGTGTGCTGGTCAGTGGGAGCTGAAAGTGCTAAGCACTTGTCAAGAACTGGCCCTCACTGACCTTAAAGTGTCCTATGAAGATGAAATCACCTCCTCAGAAATGACATTTCAGCTCAGCTGATAAAAGTGCTGATCGTGGGTATTTTTTTTACCTGAACATCTCTACTTTTTAAAAAAATTTAAAAGTCCTCCTTTTTATTGTCCTGCTAGTAATAGGATAAAGAAATGACATATCACCAGAAGGGAAAAAAAGCAATCCTGTTAATTTCCTTGTTTGGGTGCAGTTGTCAAGTTAAAAATGTTGATTTGTGTGCTTACTGATGTTAAGAAATGGGCAATAGGTATTTAAAAAAATAAAACCCTTTTCAGGCTGTATTATCTATTGTGACTTTCCAGCTTATAAAAACAAGATCACATTTACAGGATTGAGTAACATATACACTGGTATGTTTTTTTAATGATTTAATAGATACTCTCCCTTTTTCCGTCCCCGTCCCCTCACAGTTAGCACATCTCTAGCAGGGCCAGTATGATAACTCGTTAATTTTTTTTTAAGTGGGACGCAAACACATACCTTGGTCACTGCTAATTCAGAATGTTTTTGATTAACTCTGTTCCAATGCTATCATATGGGAGAAAGCAAGATATAAATGGACTTCTTGAAAACAAGATATAAATGGTTGTAGAAAGTATATTTCTCACACTTCTAGTGTTGGACTCATGCCTGGTCTATCCTACATCTTGGTTTCACTGTCTAATGGTTTTACACTCTCATTTTCCTGTGAGATCAATTGGTATGGTTTTTTCATTTCATTCTCCTCTATCACAGAATTACCCATCTCAGCATCCCTCTTCTTCAGCTCATTCCGTGACAAATGTTCAATTATCCCTGCACCAATGGAGTCACCCAAGACATTTGTAGTGGTACGGAGACGGTCCCTGTGGAAAATAGTTGAGTTAGTCTTATTTTCCCCACTTGTTTAAGTGAAACATTCAGAGTCTCTGTGTTAAAATAGCTTTTGAAAATAACCATGCAATGATCCAATACTTCTATATGTATTAATTTATCAGAAATGTTAATGGCATTATTTCATCTTTGCAGAAACTAACAATAGTACCAGAATTCTAAGTCTAATGCAGTGACCTGAGACATAATGTTACTAGCCATTTCACAGGAGGATATGATTGCTGTGTTATGAGGTGATCCGAGCAGAGTGGGCTTGTGGAAGTTCATGTTTGGGGGCTTGTGAGTATGTTACAATAAGTCAGCTGTAATGACCTCCTGATATCTGAATTGACTGAATGTTGCCGCCTTAGCTGTCATTCCCAGAATGAAAATAAACTATTGTAAATAATCTAGGGTAAGACTCATGCGTGGTGCAAAGGCCCAGAGCAAGGGCCTTTGTACCACTTAAGTCCCCAAAATGGCTGCGCATGGAGACTGCAGGCAAGCAGCCTGTCACTGGGTGACTAGCCCCTTTAAGGGCAGATGGGCCCAGCCCTGCTTGTGACTGATCAGCTGCATCCCATTTGAGGTTTTTGAGGAGCTGGGTGCTTGTCCATATAAAGGCCAGCAAGAGATCAGTTGAGCTATAAGTTGGCAGGAATGCTCCTGTACGAGTCCCTGTGTTAGGAGAAACATCTGGAGTGGCTGAGATGTGAAGGAAAAGCATCTGGGAGTTGTAGTCCATAGTGGGCACAGGAAATAATTTTTGACATTTTTGCTTAAGGTTTGGTTCAACCAATACTCTGTTGTGACATTACTTCTTCTTGGGATAGTGGACAGCCCAGCAGGTTACCCAGCGCTGCAGGGGTGTAAATATAACCCCTACATGCTGTGAAAGAGTTGCACAGAAGGCCCCATTGGCAAAGGGCTGGAGGAAGGTCCACAGAGGAGCTACTGAGACATATTTATGTAAACTTAGTGACTCCCGACACAGTCCATAGGCTGGAATAACAGCTGGAGAGGAAGAATGCATAACAATCCTGGAGCCAGACTCGGGCTGGATTTCACCTTCTCCTCACATCCACCTGCCTAGACCTTAAATGTTTGGGATCTATGCACATGGTGAGAATTTCACAGAGTTTGTGATACCCTTAAAAACTGAACATTGTTGCCATATGTAACACTACTGTTGGGGTAAAGTACAGTTTTCTTTCTGTTACGCACTGAATCACAACATGAGCCATGGTGCTGTTGTATTTTCAGTCCTAGAAGTAGCACCATCCATAGGCAACCCTGTGAGGAATAGTGTAACACATAGGGATGGGCAAATGAACCTAGTATTGGGGAACGGTTTAAACCCCCATATATCTCATCTGAATTCCCTTGTACTCCCTCTCAATGGGCTCAAACACTTTGCTACACTTACTTTGAGCTGCTATAAGGAAGTGGGGTGGTGGTAGGAACGAACAGCTAGGTGATCTCTCATCCCTGTCTGAATGTCTTCCATGGGAGAACAACAGCCATTTCATCTCTCCTCTGCCTTCTCACTTTTAGCAGCATCCCCCTTTACCCTACCCAGATAAGAAGCAGGACTGTGAAAAGGACATAACATAAGAATGGCCATATTGGGTCAGACCAAAGGTCCATCTAGCCCGCATCCTGTTGTCCAACAGTGGCCAATGCCCGGTGCCCCAGAGGGAATGAACAGAAAAGGTAATCATCAAGTGATCCAAACAAATACTCTCTGAAGAGCTGGGATGGAGAAAAGGGGAAAATGGCTGCTATCCTTCCTTGACAGATATTGATGTGGACTGGAGGAACACCTACCTCTTCAATTACCCCAGCCCCACAAAGGCATCTCCAGGTAAGTGGAGCAGCCTATCTTTCACCCTTATTTGCACTGGAAGAGATGGAAAGGTTCCTGGCTTCTGCTGCTGACAGTGATGCTGTTCTATCCCTATAACCGTGGACAGAGAAATGCAGCTGGGCCTAAGGGGATTCCACAATACTTACAGATGTAGGAATGCTGCTCAGTGTTCTCCTCCTCTAGCACAGTGGTTCTCAACTCAGAGTCCATGGCAGCTGAAGCCTGGAGCCCTGAGCCAGCCCCCCACTCCCTTTCTCTGGCCCTGGAGTTTTTATGGCATATTGGGGGGACCTCAGAAAGAAAATGTTGAGAGCCCCTGCTCTAGCAGACACAGAGGTGGGGAAACAAATGAGTCAGCCACATTAGCCAAATGTCTGGCCATATTCAGATGGCTGATAAGGCTAATATGCATATTATTCAGAAGACTAATTATTCAATTCACCCATCCTTAGGGAAAGCACACAAACCTTCACTGGTCTATACAGCCAGAAGGGTTGGGATAAATCAACTCTGAACTGAACCACTGAATTTTCAGACTTTGAGCCTCCTTCATGGTAGAACTTCATTCTTCAAAGTAACCACATTTTCCAACTATTTTCAGTAAAGGAATAAGCCAACTGATCACATGACTTGCAGGTTCAGAAATTATCAGAATGTCCCTGTCCAATGCATTTTATAATATGCTATAGCCCTTTAAGGACTCTGTAAGAAATACTCACAAGAACCAGTCCACTGCAATGATAAGAGTGATGTCCTCTGTAGGCAAACCAACAGATGTCAACACAATGACCATGGTGACCAGTCCAGCCTGAGGAATCCCTGCAGCGCCAATACTGGCAGCTGTAGCTGTGATGCTATGCAGAGAGATGAAAGTGAAGAAATAAGTCAATTTCCAAAAATAATTCTCCTTACTATTTAGTAAACATTTTAAAAGTTATGAAGAAAATTACTGATTTTAGGATGAATACATGTTATAATTGTGATAGCAACTAGCAGCCCCAGGGATGGTGCAGCACACCATTGTATTAGGCACTGTACAAACAAAAGAGGAAAAGACAATTGTCCCAATTGTATAAAGGCTCTAGAGAAAAATCTGAATCAAGGCAGGCATTCGAGTGGGTAGTTTTCGTTCTGATTTTTTCATACGATTTCACATTGGTTGAGAAACACATGATGCAGAGACCTAAGGGTTCTTTAAGTAGAAATGCCTATTTTAGAGATGGGTCTGATCTAAATCCCCAATCTGAACACATACAAACTTTATGAAAGTGTGGATCTGGATCCATAGTTCGGAGGAATCAAGATTTAAAGCACAGATCTAATGATAACACATCATTTATCATCCCTATGTAATACTGGAGAACTTAATCTAAAAGACAGTATCCATATAATCCATATAATCCATGGCAAATTTCATATATGTACTGGAGTGCAGATATCCAGAATCAAAATGAGTTATGAGGCTTTTGAATTTTGAAAAGCAGAATTTTCCCTTGTCTTGATTGAATATTGAACTAGGATGACTGTTTTTAAAACTAGAAATGCTTCTTACAGCACAAAGTTCATAATGAACAAAATTTGAGATTTCTCCAATTAATTTGTATTCCTTTAGCATTAGTATTGTAGCATGTTACTGTGCTGATTATTTATGGTGCGTACTTCACATGCAGAGGAATCACAAATAGAAACAGACAATTAGACAACATCAAGTGCTTTGCTATGTCTCAATAACACCATTTCTGCTCCTAGCATTCTTCATAGCAATAACTTACTCTAACACAAGTTGCAACTGGAGTATGCACTCACTGGACAGCAGAATATAAATCTACAGCTCTTAAGTTCTGCATAGATACTCGAGCTATCTAAAGTAAAATACTTCTTAAATGATGGCTGTTGCTGACCCTCTTATATGCAATGATCAGTCGTTCACATCACTGTTATTTAAAGGCACCTTGAATCAAAGTATATAGATAATGGCTTCTGTACCTGATTGTGATAATCTGCCCAAAGTTCAGTTCAAAGTTGTTAACCTGTGCGATGAAAATTGCAGCCAAAGCCTCATATAAAGCAGTCCCATCCATGTTAATTGTAGCACCCACTGGGAGCACAAATCTTGTAATACGTTTGTCCACTCCATTAATATCTTCTAGACATTTAAATGTTATGGGTAGGGTGGCAGAACTAAAACAAGAAAAAAGACAATATAGTTACATACTCATTTATATAATAATCTTCTATACACGAGAGGAGTAGACTTGAAATAGTGTCCAAAAGCATAAAAAATTAGTCTATGACAATAAATTTATTCAGTTATATCAGCCTATGTTGTTTATCATACCAATTATATTATAGCATAGATTTCTCAGGTTTAGGTATTGTTTTAACTTTTTGGCCATAGTAATTACAGCAGTACCTCCAGTGACATTTGTAAATTTCTTCACGGCAGAAAACCACCTTTTCTAATGCTTCATGGTATTTGTGTAGACTAAGGCCCTCTCATTGACATCTGTTGGAAATTTGCATATGGACTGCAGGACTGGAAACATTCTGGTCAGATTTTATTTATAATTGGGACTTAAAATTTCATAGCCTACCTTGAAGATGTTCCCAAAGCTGTGATCAGTGCCTGCAGAAGTCCTCCAATAAATACCCAAGGGTTCTTACGAACAATCAGGAAGTAGAGTAGTGGTAGAACAATAATAGCATGAATGAGCAAACCAATGATAACTGTTATAGTGTACATGGCAAGCTGTCCACCAATCACACCCATATCTTCCATCTCAACAATTTTCCCAGCAATCAAGAACATGATACCAAGTGGGGCATACCTACAAATAAGTAAGCAAATCAATATGTGCTGAACAAACAGATGTTTGTTTACAAAGTTATACTGATATAATGACCATAAACATCCTGGACCCATTTCAAGATCCTGGGAAGTGGCAAGTCAACCTAGTGGAGGCTACAGCAGTGAAAGTGGCTGCAACACTTGCGTGGCTCTGTTGGGGTCAGGGTCAGCAAAAAGGAGGTCAGGAACCGAATGCAGCCAGTCCATCTCCCAGCCATCTACAGCTGGTGGACTCCTGTGGACTCCCGACTGCCATTTAAAAGCCACTTTAAACAATTCCCTGAGGACTACCCCTGTGTGGGGGAATGCCTGGGTTGTGTAGGGCTGGCATAGTGGCTCCTTTTCCACCTGCATCCTGGTTCCCAGTGCTGAAAATGGTTGAGGAAAGGGGTACAGCCAGAAAGCTATTAGGTTTGGCTGATGCCAGGCTGCTTCAGGCCATAGGCAGATGAGCATAGGATAGGCAGAGCCTAGGCTGCTTTTATGATGGAGACTGTGCACAGGGTTGGGGCTTTGCAAAAGTAGCTTAAACCACTTTCCTCAGCTGAGCCAAATACTACTCAGACAGAGCTGAGGTTGGATCTAGCGCTCAATACGCCAACCTGCTAGTTAAGGTATATAAAAGAGAATCTTAATTGCAGCTGGACTTTTCACAGGGTCTTATTTACAAAATTGTTACCTGTCATTTTACTACACTCATGTAAAATAACATAATTTGATTATAACATTGATTATAACATTACACTCAGCAGCCATCAAACCCACCTTGAAGTTTTCCCAATGTAATAATTCTCACTCCATATTTTAAATTCTCAAACATTTCCAGTATAACAATAATTAATAATGTTTAGAAATGTGATTGTAAAGGACAAAATGTTTGAAAAAATATTAGAAATTATTAGAAAAAATAAACTTCTTTATAGCTTTTCATCCATTACTTAAGGAGTTTCCATGACACTGGAGATGTATATGTGTTTGTGTAAAATGATCAGCTGTAGCATGTGGGGGAAGATGGAATTTCATAAATGAATTGTTGTATTTGGCCTCTGATTGAGAAATGTTGCATCATAGACTTTGTAAAGATTTTATGGTAACCCTTCTGAGCAGGGATTTCATTGTTATTTGTCTGTAGAATACCATATAAAAACTAACAACAATTCATAGGAGAATGAACATTTGTGAATAGCAGTGACATATTAATATGCTATGCACATTGCAAAAGCAAATAGTGTTCTGAACTAATGAAAATAACGGGCATATTGTTGATAAATGGGACATTGACATGGTACCTATCTCTCTCTCTCCTTATAGAGTTAGAGGGAAGGAGTGATAGGAGTTAGCGTATGATAAGAGGATCTTTATATGTCAAGCAAACTCTGTCATGGACTGTAAAGAGTATATTTACCTCTTAATGGTAATGACAATAGGGATTATTCACATACATTGAGAGATGAATATACATTAAAATATTTAGATCCTTTTCAGATTATCACTGTGCAGAACTCAATTTTAAAACATCATGTTTAGTTATAAATAGCTAAATGGATATTATCCTTCAGGACTGGATCCTCAGCAGCTGTAAGTTGGGGTAGGCCTAGTGAAGTCAATGGAGCTATACCAATTTTCAGCAGCAGCAGATTCTTAGATTCATAGATTTTTAAGGCCAGAAGAGACCATGGTGACCTCACTGTACATTAAGCTGTGGGGGTATTGTTTGGCTTGAAGGAAAAGGTGTGTGGCCCTTTTTAGGATGGAAAGGCTGCCCCCCCTAGAAAGACCTCTGAGTGTGACAGTGACTGGTTGAAGCAGCTTCAGACCAGGTCAGTGTGGGGATGCTGATCCTCCCCCCGCCCTTGGTGACTGGAAGAAGGGAGACTATTTAGGTCTGCGCTGGTGCAGGAAAAGCCCTCTTTTTACCTGGATCAGGTAGAGCATCACCAATCCTCCCACCCACAAGAAATAGTTAAATACCAAATTTTTCATGATCTGCTGTGGGGATTATGCTAGTTGTTCTTTCTCAGGGGTCTGGAAAGGCATTTTTCCCATACCACCAGATTGGCCAAGGCAGGGTGGGTTTTTTCACCTTCCCTACAGTGGGTTGGGGGCTTAGTTGGGGCAAACATGAAATCACGGTTAGGTTACTATGTTGCCACTCATTATGTCAATGTGGGTGGATGTCTAGTGCAGGTACTCCATAGGGAAGGGATACAGTGATCACATAAAATGGATTGGTAAAGGATTTAAAGGAGATATTCTTTAAATGAAGAGAAAGTGGGCTTCAGGGCTCCTATGACTGGCACAGCAGGGAGCCAACCCCACCTCTTTTATAGCCCCCTTAACCCACATTTGAGGGAGGGAGGTGGTGAGATCCCAGCAGCGGGTTGGCTGGGGACCAGAATGAGTAAGGGGGGGGCTGATAGCAGCCCCCCCAGGTATATGTAAGGATTATGGAATTACCTCCATTGTACACTTTTATCTGCCAGGTACTCACTGACATTTAGGAATAAATTTGTGGCCTAACTAAATCACAGCCAGTCTTTCCTGTCCTCCTTCTGGCAAAGCTGAACAATGAACTTCTAATCTGACCTACAAAACACAGATCCTCAGTATCCAGCACATACTGGTGCTGAATGTTCAAAACATTTTGACATAATAATTTAACATAGCATTTAACAGAGGCACTTACCACATGATTAGAGCTACCAATCTCATGATAGCTTCATTAAGGCTATCAAAGAAGTGTCTTAATGGCTGCCCTTGCTCCTTCATGTTCCCAATCACCAATCCGAAGCTTATTGAGAAGACCACCAGTCCCAATGCATTCACTCCATTGACGGCACCTGGAACAGGGATCACCTCCTCTTTCATTCGAGTTAGGGTTTCCATTGCCTCTGATACATTGTTTATTACGGAAGCCACAATGGATGTTTCATTGGGTGGAATTGGTACTCTAAACATTCTCTTGTCATAGTTCGTTTTGAACTTAAAAAAAAGAAGAAAAGACAGAAAATGGAGTGACTTACTACAAAAACAGACAAGTACACTCGTCATTTATCACTCTCGTGATCCTAGCATTATTACTTCCCCATTTTAAAATGTCTTTTGAGTTATTAGTTTGTGTCATATTTAGGGGTAAAATAAAGTTTTAGGGTGAAATTCTGGATCTCCTGAAGTAAATGGAAAACCTTGCATTGGCTTCAATGGGGCCAGCATTTCACCTTTATTTTCAAGAATTCATGTGCTCAGATTAATATTTCTCATAGTCATGATCAAAGCTGTATGTTTGTCAGATATATGATTTTTGTGACAAAACTGTGTCTTTTAGTTTGTGTTTTTATAATGTCATGATTTTTTCACTGAGTTTGCCTACTACTCAGCAAGACTTTTCCATGAATTGGCCTTTTTTGGCTCTTTATATGCTTTTAAACTATTGATTACAGATATTTCACACTTTTCTACTGGAAAAATAAATGTAAGGATAATATACGTATCATGTATAATGACTTTTCCTTTTTTAAATACTGAAATTAGGACTTTTACATATTTTTTCCACGACAAAGCCATGAATTTTTCTCTCTTTTAACCATTTGTTATTGATTTACCTCTTTGTTTACAAAAGAATTCTGTCTCGTGTGACCACCGACATCAAGCGGTCAAATCAGATTCAAGTTCTCAGCATTCTCCAAATCTTTGCTTTGAAAACAATATTCCACAATGCATTCATTTCTATTTTTCCCATGATAATTTCATATCCTGCATATTTATATCTGTACCAGAAAACAAATCACAGCCTATCCTGTCTAAACACAAGGAACCTAATTCTCAGTTACATAATGGCAACCTTTACACCTCTGGGTAAAAATTTTTAAAAGCACCTAAGTGACTCAGGACTCATTGCACCCAATGGTACTTAGGCATCTAAGTCACTTAGGTGATGTTGATAATTTTACCCCATTACACCTACCCACTGATAATGAGGATCAGGCCCAAGGAGCTCAGTACTATTACTAATAGTTCAAAACTATTGCAAGACTTTGGGAGTTTTTAAGTGAAATGAATGCACAGTTGGCATTCTTGTGACTAAGAACAGCAACCTGAGTATAGGGGAAGAAAAGAGTTCAACTGGTCTGAGGTGTGGTTAGATTCCATACATTCACTGCTCAAGAGTATTTGCTTAACCATTAAAGGCATAAAGCTGGATTGAGTCCTTAACTCCCAGTGGAAGTATCATTTCTCAAATTCCATTTCAATATAGGGAAACATTTGATCATTTATTAGTTAATATTATCTTTAAGGGCATGAAATAGGGTATCAAGTTCAAGGACCTTACAGAGAGTCAGAACTTTTCTGCTCATTCATCCTGATGTCAGGCACTAGAACTCTGCACAGATGTAGAGCTTTTCTGCTGACTCACCCTGTTGACAGATTATGGCATCCTTTTAATGCCAAACCAGGATATTAAAGGGTCTGAGTTGATAATGGGTGTCATTCCGAGGCACAGAAAACTAGGGTCTAGTTTTAGTGCAGGGAAAAATTCTAGTTAGTCTCAGGAGAAAATATAGGCTGAGGTTTATATTTTATTTTTGCTTTTTAGGTTGCAATAAAGGAAATCCCAAGAAGGGGGTAAATTTGGCCTGCAGCCAGTGAGTGTATTCTGTTAGGAGCAGGGTGGGAACTCCATCTGCTTACAGGGAAAGATGAAACAGCTTCTTCACAAAGGGAGTAAATGTAGGAGGTCTTGAAATTGATGATTGAATTGCTGAGTCAACAACATCAACCCCAGGCTGCTGTTCAACAAGTCTTGCTGCCATTTATGAAGGAGTACCAATAGCAGAAACATTTCCAGGAGCAACTGCTTTGAAGTCTCTGTGATGGACAGTGTTAGTTGGTGGCATCACCTAGTGGTTAGGGGGCTAGGCCTCTGCTTGCCCCACTCCAATATTTCCCCTTGGCTACTGTTACGATCCTCCAGTCAAGTCACCCATCAGTCTTATCTATCTGCAGGGTGACAGACTCCTAAGGAAGATATGGCGTCCCCCACCCTCAGGATTGGGGTGGTGGGGGGGGAACCTTTAGTCTGTCTATTGATCCCTGTGGGTGTCCAATCCCTGCTGCAGGATTCTAAAGGTCTTTACCCTCTGTTTTCTTCCCCAAAGGAGAGTTTGGAAGTGAGATTTTTCATGCCCTTCTTAACAAGTGGGATTAGTAAGGGAACCCAGGCCCCCTACTCCACTAGTCTGTGGCCCAGGGTCTTGTAAGAGGCACCAATGTCCAGCACCAGGACTGCCTTAAAGCTGTCTCCCCAGACCAGTTCCTACCACCCACTCTCTCACCAAAGTCTTATAGTTTGCCTCAAAGCAGTGAAAGAAGAAGAGAATAATTGAACCTTCAGCCCCTCTGGGCTCAGCAGGCAGGCTCTTTCCCTCAGAGAAAAGGCTTCTGCAGCACCCTTCTTCAGGAGCTCTCAAGTTTGCTCTTTCTCCCTGCCCTATCAGGTCCCTTCTGCTCCACCTTCAGCTGGCACATGTTTTGCAGGTGGGGCTGGGTAAGGTCACCTAGGCCCTGAGTTGCTCCTTAACCCTTTAGTTCCAGTGTGGGGTTTATACACCAAATCACAGTCTGAGATGCAGTGCCTGAACTGCTAATAAATCCCAGCCCTTATCAGTCCAAGATGGGAACCAGAAGACAGTCACTTTTAAGTAGGCAGCTACAGCATCTCAGTGGGAGGAGAGCTAGATTATCTGTGTGGGCCCTTATGTGAAGGTAAAGGCACAAGCTATATATTGGGGGCTAGGTGAGGATATTTCTATGAATTACGTGGTTAAACTGAACTCTCGTAGAGTTCAGTTAGATCGAAGTGACATTTTGATATCTTACTTCCTGATACTGCAAGTCTGTATTCTTTTGACTATTTCTTCAATGGGACTACTCATGAGAGTTAAGAAAGGCATTGCAGGACTGGGAGATCAGGAAAACTAGGCTGTTATATTTTTGGCAGTAATACACCATGTCCAAGTGCAATACACGACGGGCCAGAGATCCCCACAAGTCATTGGAGCTATGCTGATTTATACCAGCTGAGGATATGGCCCCTTCATTTCAAGGCAGAGCTTTTTTTTCCTTGATAGAATTATAGAAATTAAAAGAATGGCATTATTGGACTTTTGCAAGCTGTGGTGTTATTAAATTATTCTAGTATGAAAACAAACAGTATTGATTGTTTTACATACTAAAATGAATTATCACTGTATTTGGTGATACAAACCATTGAAAGCAATTTGATTTTAATTTACTGCATGACATTTAAATTAGCAACCTCGTACTAGTGTAGCTGAACACTTCAGTAATTAATTTGCAAAAAAGATAGTGACATAAAATGGTTACTATTAAAATTCAGTATTTACCAATAGAGATAACACCATGGTATTTGAGACAATGCAATTAGAATATAATGTAAATTTGGTGACTCAGATACTGTGGTGTAACTTTTGGTGAAATATTTTTTAATGGCGACCATTATACCAGCTCAAACCTCCCAACCTGCCACTGCCAATGTGAAATACACCATAAGAGCAAAAATGAGGAACATAAGAAAAATGGTACCTCAGATTCCTGATTCAGCATTTCTCTTAATTTCATGCAGACTAGTGTGATGCACATTTTAATCATACTAAATTATTTATGGAAGCATTAATGTATCAGGCATCTTAACAGTAGCTGCAATATATCTCAACCAGCTATTATAAGTGCAGGCAATATCTAGCATTATGTTGATATACTTAATATGTCTTGTTGTATGCTTAACACTTCTGTTCCATTGTGCAGGGACTTGCAGGAAAGAATAATAATAAATGGATGAACAGGTTCAGAAAAAATACAGTTAGCAGGATGAACCTCGCCATTCTCTTATGTCAGATGGTCTTAATTTCCAACATTAGGTGCCACAAATTCCTCTTTGTGATACTTCAATAGGCTTCAGGTTCCACTTATTTTCAAGTGAAAACTGCCAAAATGCTGAGCATCCCACAGGCTCTTGTGCTGCCTTTCCTTCCCCAGGGCTGTCCAGTTCATCCTGATCTCTCCTGTGACATAGCCTTGGAACATGAAGAATTAGAACTGAATAGCAACTACAGGTTACTAGACAGGTTGCTAATTCTTCTGGGTCATACCACAGGCTCTTCAAATTTAGGGGAGGCAAAGAAATGAAGGGATCAGAGTCAGAGATAGAAAGCTGTGCCAGGGATCTATTAGAATATCATGAGTGAGAAAGAATACGGGGATTATGAAGAGAGAAGAGTTTGAATAAATTTATCTAAGCATCAGATAAGCACCTGAGTTATCTGGATACTTACTGGCACTGAATCATTTGAGTTTCATCCACTGCTAATAGAAACCACAAAAACAAGTTGTCAATGTACAGTGGAGTGAAGACTTTGACACTTATCACATGGATGGACACAACTGGTGTAAAGACTCACACAATTTAGTTTAAGGCTCTTAGGCTAGCAGTGATCCGAACCTGTTATTGATGCACTGGAAGAGATCTGAGGGAGACAGGGAGGTAGTAGTATATGTGTTCTTCCATAGTGGGAGAAGAGAGTAACACAAAAATTCCCAGGCAATTCCCAAACATCTAGGGAAGTGTATTGCCTGGATTAGAATGGGATGTTGGTAGTGATGATGAACTGCCTGAGGAAAAGCAGGGGACTAGAGGTGGTAAAACTGATTTATTCGGGCGGGGAAGCACTTTAACGTTCTTGGCAAAATCTATGTGTCAGCACCTTTCTTTCCAGCTTGACACACCATGGCAGTGTGAGTCTTTGTCCCTCTCTAGTGCCTGATCCAAATAAAAGTCCACTATAGGCTCCCTCAGACTGTGGGGCTAGACCCCAGTGGTGGGGGCCTAACAACCTTGTGCTACATTTTTGCCGGGAATTTATTGGCAGGGTTTTCCCAGCTCTGACAAACATCCCTCGCATACACCCAGTGGGGACTGAGCAGGGCCTTTTAACCCTGTAGTGACTCCCCCTTCCCACCAGTGGCTGCTGTTGTTGAGTGTGGAGAGACAGTCTGCTCCACCACTCTCAATGCCCCTCTTGCTGGTGCAGCCCTTGTGGAGATTCCTCCTACCTGCCAGCAGAGAGAGGGAGGGCAGGGAGAGGAGGCACCAGCTTGTTGCCTCAGGGTTTTGCTGACAGAGAGTGGAGGGGACAGAACAGGAGGTGGGGGTGGTCAAAGGACTGAAAGGGAAGTGGAAGCAAGGGCAGAATGGGGAAGACTGCTCCAAGATCCTGCCTGAACAATCCCCAGGGTTCCAGGCTCCCTCCCCTCCCCCAGTAACCCACTCCAGGCTATCCCAGGGTCTCCCTCCTGCCCCCAGTCTGCCCTGACTCCTTCCACTACCTTACTATCCACAGTTACTCCTGCTCCCACAACTCCCCTGGCTCCCGCATTCCGCTCCCCTTTCTCCTGCTTTCCTCAGTCATGCAAATGGAAAACAAGTGTCCACCTCAAGGAAACGACTCATGGTAAGGACAATATAATGTCTTATACCACAGTACTGTAGCATACCATTAATAGCTGATATATATGAGCATGGGCTGTAGCACATGGGAGGATGGAGTACAAAATTTGGAAATAACTGGTCTGGTCCAGCTGCTGCTTAATAGAGCTACTCTTTTAATTCAAAGGTAAAAGCTCATGTTTCCAGGGCTGAAGGTCATAGATTCAAACTCCAATGATTCAAACAGAATCATTATACTTGTATGTAAGGGCAGGAGAATAAAACCTCAATATATTTCACTACATTATTTCCTGTGTGGCCTAGCAGGATAAAGAAAGAAAAGGCTCGAGTGCATATTCCGCAAATCTCTTCAAGCAAATACATTCGTTTTTGAAGGAGACAACAGAGCAGAGAACCATTCCACCGCAGAATTCACCACATAATCTTGTTTTTCAAAAGATTATCAGAACTGCTTGATTTTGATGCAGATTTGATGGCAATTTGGATATAGAGCTGATGGCAATTGTGATTTCCATCTTTCTGCAGCCACACACCATTGTAATCTCTTGGGAACAAAGGATTATGAAATATGTGTGTCAGAATTTTCAGTCTTTATGCTAATACTTAGAATGTTAGTGAACCAGACTATGCCAGTTAAATAATTCTTCACAAGTCTTCTGAGAAACACACTGAAAACCTTAAAGTAAGTTTTTGAAAAGAAGGCTACAGGGCCAGGGTATTTTGATGTCTAAATACCTTTGTAAATCTGGCCCATAATTACTTCTGCTGTGAAATGGATTAATATTTTATATTACAGATTTGATGATAAAATAATTTCTAGTTTTTAAAAATCCCATTGTATTTTATTTATCTTACTTAATTCTAAGTTCAAGGTATGATTTAAACATTAATAATGCTGAAATGGACAGATTTAAAGAGATGCTTTCTCAGTAAGCACAGTCTAATGATGAAAGGGACCAGCCAGAAACAATTGTCCTTAAATATCTCCTATTTTTTCAGCTACTTCTGGCAATTCTTCTGTACTGTAAGGTAAATTGAGAAGCACAGTATGTTTGTCAACAAAACCTACAGAACATTTTTATTTGCATAACAGTTCTTGCATTGTATAGAGTGGAAATTGTACATTTAAATAAAAATTTAACTACGTTAAAATCTCCTTGCGTATACTGAAAACAACTAGTATGAACTACTTTGCTGTTCGCTACTATCAGTCATTTAAACTGGCCTCATTCAGGTGTTTGTTCAGAACTCTTTTCCATGGTAGCTTGGAGTGTTACTGAGACTATTTAAAAGACCAGATCCCCTGAGTACTGAGCACATGAAGGTGAGACATTTTAAAGATACTGTAAGGCATAGAGAAGCCTCAAGATACAGTTATGGCCCCAGGCAAAGTTTCTGATACAGACACTAATTAATGGTGTATAGCATCAGCTAAAGATGAGAAACTATAGTATCAGAAAGAAATAACCATATTCATAGTAACATACATATAGGTAGAAGGCTCACTATATTCATGTATTGCCCTCCAAAGTTTTTTAGGCAATTTAAAAATCTCATTAGTGTCTTTTGTTTTTCCCTTTTAACAGGAATGTTGGTTAGGCTAGAATACAGGTGGAGGAACACGATAAATAACAATTAAGTGGCATTCCTGCCTTATCATCAGGCAGTAAGTGAGAAATACAAGCAATGCTTTATATTAATTTGATCTATATGCTTTGTCTTTGAAGTGTGCAGAGTTGGCTTCTCTACTTCCAACTTATGTTCTTTGCATACTTCCCATGTGATATTCCTGGATGTGTTCCAGCCTTTGTACCAATAGTACATTGATTATTCACCATCTCCTCGTCCCCCTGAGCCCAATATTGTCTTTGAAAAGAAAATTCTCCATTGATTTTCATTAAGCTTGCCTTAGGCTCATGAATCAGGCAATCTGGAGAAGTTTTAATTTTTGAACTTGCTGGCCTAAGTGGGTTTTCCCAAGTTCTCATAGCAAGTACCACTGTACAAATGAATGAAAACAAACATCCATTTTAGTTCATTTTCTTTAGCTGAAAAATAACAGTACATGTAAGATCCATGATTGCTGTAAGGACAAGCAAAATCATTGGCTGTTCCTTAAAAAAACATTAATAACATTTCAGTCTTTAATTTACTACATGAAAGATACCATATTGGAGTTTCAGTTAGAAATAACAGCACAGTTTTACCTGTTTAAAGCAGGCTTCCACCAAGTTTGGAGGGAACATGTTTCTGTGAAAAAGAGATAAAATGTCAGAAATATTAATCACATTCTAGCAACATATTAACCAGTAGCTCAGCTGATGGGGATAAACTGATTTATCACTAAGATGAAAAAATATATGTGTATATGTTACAGTGAATAGGACCTCACTTATAGTATGACCTTATTATCTTTTCAGGACAAAATTTAGGAGGGATGGTTTGGGCCAGTGAGTAAAGAACTGTGTTTCAAATCCTATATAACAGGCATGGCCATGAAACAGAATGTTGGTTGGTTTGCTAATGAACATGATTAGAAGGTCTGTACTGACTTTTTTTTGGTATAGGTATTTATTAAAATGATCTGGATACAGATTAACTTTGCTCAATATGTAATGCGGCACCACTTCTTTTCAAATGAAAACTGCTGACATTTTGACAGTCCCACAATCTAATGTATCTTATTGTGATTACTAAAAGGGAATAGTCAGTGAGTTTTCCTAATTAGAGCTGGATGAAATTCTTCAACCAAAATATTTTTTTCAGCAAATGATGCAGATTCAGTGACACTTAAACATTTCACACACTCATGTCAATTTTGCCAAATTGTTTCAGTTAAAAAAAAATTCCCCCAAAATATCAAAACATTTTGTTTTGACATTTTCAAAACAAAGTGTTTCAATTTTTTGATTTGAAATGACTTTTTGTTTTGAAGGTTCCTTTTATTTTACTTTTTTTAAATTAAAAAACATTAATGCTCAAAATTGAACAAAAATGTTTCATTTTGTTTGACCCAAAGCAAAATTTTTTTGATCTATCAGTTTGCCTAAAATTTTGAAAAAAATATTTTTCATTTGAGCCAAAACAATTTTTTTATTATTTTTTTTGAAATTGCCATCAAATTGAAAAAATCTGTTCATCCAGCTCTCTTTCTAATGTTTAAAGTACATTTGACATAGCATAAAGTATTTTAGAGTAATATTTTATATGTATTACAAGTGTTTTTTCCACAATGCTGAAATTCCACAAGGAATAAATGCCAGTCTGCACCTAGCTTATCTTGAAGAATTATCTTGAGTGAAAGCCTCTTCTTCCTCCATTCTGGAGACCACCTTCCTGGCAGCATGGCTCTTGGAGGCCTCCCTCCATGTCTGTGCTCTGTGACCCCCTCCGCTGGAGTTAACAAAGCATGAACTTCTTCTGAATTTCTTGGTGGTAAAGCCATTGGGTTCACATTCATTATCTGCTTCCCCACTTCCCGGCACACCCCTGTGGAACATCAGTTGGATAGAAATGGCACTGCAGAGTTTCTTTTAGCTTGGAGGAAACAGGCTACATTGCTTCTGCTCCATGCTGCTTATCTACTTTTCCCTGGTTTCTCTCTCTTCTCCATGCAAATTGAGCAAAGGTAACCATATGGCCCCAAAGCAGGGGCTGCCATGTAAAATATGATGAATGACTAAATGAATGGATTCAGGTGGAATGAGATTCTTGTTGGAGTAGGGGGTAAAGGAGAGGAGAGGAACTTGGTGTTAGATGTTGTAGTATTGGGAAGAGGAGAGGAACATGTGGCGGCAGTAAAGCAGGTTTCTGAACACAACATTGCTTTGAATTTTAAAAGCAGTTTCTTTCCTTGCCATTTTGTTCAGCTGCCTATTTGAAAGTACTTACTGTGCTAGTTCTGTATTTTGTAACGACATTGTTGGCATCACCAGCTTCAAGTGAAGTTTGGCTAGTTTAGCTAGTCACTGTCCCAGATTGTCTATGTTAATTTTCCTTGTGATGTACATCTAAATATTGCTGCTGTTGCCATTGTTACAGAAGATGTACAATATAATAGCCATACCTGATTAAATCAAGAAAGGCATCTGCTGCTGTCACTTTCATAATTTTGCCTTCTCTGTGCATATTTTCCTTTGTACCTTTCCCAGGGTGGATGATGACCACAATGATTATACCAATAATTACAGCAATGATCGTAGTACTCATGTAGTAGGCTATTGCTCGCAATCCCATTTTCCCTGATGCTTTACTATCCAGGGCAGCCGTTCCTAATAAATTTAAGCACAAGGACATTCACCTCATAAAACTGTGAGTAAAGATTGTAAACTCAGCAACCTGAGTATGGCTTTGTGAGAGGAGTTCTGATAAGTACATTTAAAATAACCCAAGTTATACTGGCCTAGTAAAACTACTCTGTTCCTCTTCACAGGTAGTGCTGCTATTGTTGCATCCCCCGCCCTCCATGCTTGTTATTACATAATTGTCTGTCAGGAGAGCTTAACTCTCCTCTGAATTATCTGGTGTTAGCAACTGTTGGAATCAGGATACGGAACTAGAGTGACCATTGGTTTGATCCGATGTGGCAATTCCTTTGTACCACAGAGATAATACATTGAGTTTTGGTTGACAGATTAAGCATAATCCAAAAATGCTTCATAGAAATCTGATGCATTTAATCTGGAATGTCAGGGAAGAAATCACAGAGTACCTTCAGACAATATTGACTACCTGATGTGTTTATAGAAGTGTATGTGCATGGAGTGCCTTTTAAAAAAGTTTAATACAATGACCTGGGTTTACCTCTGGCCCAAGCCATGGGAGATTCAACTAGATTAAGTGACATTAGTTTAATTCAGAAAATCCTTGAGATTGTACAAATTAAACATTTGGAATCTTTTGTAGACGTCCCAAAAGTTTGAGACATTAATCTTAACACTTGGCTGATCTTAGTACAATTCTGATTTAATGTGGATACCAGGGTGCCCAATGTGGCATCTACTTAATCATTTGTTCACTAGGTTGCACAAACAGGCTCAGATTGTGGTTTTCAAGTGGAGGAGCCTTTCTGTAGTAGGAGACCCAAGAGGAACTCTGGCTCCCTAAGTAAGAATTTCCCAAGGATCCTAGGAAATGCACAGTTGGGGTGGTTGATCCATCACTCTTTAAACAGATACGGTTAGTGTTCCTCTTGTTACCACTTTAAGGGGTGAAACACCTTCCCAGCATGCATTTGGGATGCTAACACAGCTATTTAAAATAAGTAATAATGCTTCCACTGAAATTGTACCTACCGCCTGTGGAATGATGCAAGGGATGGGCAAGGATCCTCTCCATCTCCTCTGTATGGACTCACATAGTGTTGGGTACTATCTAGCCTAGGGTATCTCCTGTTTCTGTCTGTCTGTCTTGCTAGGTTCTTACATTGATACCAATCACCATAGTATCTGAGCATTGTCTTTTCATTTATAGCTGTCTTTGAATTTATGAAGTACAGTGAAAGACACCCATTTTGAGAACCTATGTCATAGGTAAAACATGCAACATATAAAAAAGGACTGTCATGAATATAAAGTGAACATAAATAATATGCAAACCTAAAACAAGAACTATGGCCTAGCTAAACTGATTTGTTTTTGTAAAATTTATTATACATGGTAATTGCTGTAAATATGCACTGTTTGGAGTTACAAGGGTATTACCCTAGATGTACACTGATGTAACTAAGCTCAAAAGAGACACCTGGGTTCCATTCCTGGCTCTGCCACAGACTTCTGGTGTGAATGTGATCATGCCACTTAGGCCTAACCTTTCATTTGCACTCCCTTTTTGTGTAAAAATTGCACCCACAAAATGATGCAGAAGGAGATTGCTATACTGACATCTTTAACTGCCTGTTTTAAACTTCTACTTCTAATGCAAGGGCAAAATTTTACAGGCACAAATTGTATTGTCAAATGGGAATCCAACCTTTGGAATATATGGCCTGTAACTCCTCTGTGCCTCAGATCATTCATCTGTAAAATGAGGTAATAATATTTGCCTACGGTAGCTCACTGTGATGTTGTGAAATCTAATTCCATGTTTGTTATGTGCTTTGAGATCCTTGAATGTTATATACTAATGAGTGCAAAGTAGTAGTATTTTTTTAAACAGGAAGTAAATCATAAAAACCCTTTTATCTTTTTTTTTCAAAGTTCCACAAAAGAACTCAAATATTCACCCTACTTTACTAATACGTCTAAACACAAACTTAGTAATTGTTGGCCCTTTCTGGTTCCATAATGAACATGTTCAATTTTTACACCAGATGGGATTTGTTAGGGTTATGTTATTTTTAGTTCTTCAGCATGATAAAAAATGTATAATTAACAAAGATAGAAAGAACATGTGAGATTAACAAAATCAAGAATAAATTTATATTCACTTTTCAAATCAATTTGTTCAAAACTTTGCTTATGAATTTTGAGTTTAAATGATCATATGTTCTTATTCCCCTTGTACTATATTGCTAAACAAGTAGCAATATCCTGTGTATTTTTTCCTCTGCATTTTAGCTAATAATAGTCTCTGTTATGTCCTCTGTCAGGAGATACTGTCCTGCTCTTGCCAGGTGACTTGGGGGCTAATGCTGAGTGCCCTCAACTCCTGGAGATTTTGTAGGTTTGGCCTCTTGATGCTTTTTATAAGTTTTACCATCTCCTTGTACCACTGGCCAGATACCCAGGGACGGAATGGCCACAGCTCCCAAAGTCTGTGGGAATTGGGGCTGCTCAACACCTCTCTGGAGGTGATCAGCACTTTTGCAGAATCAGACCCTATGATCCTATTTCATTGTTGGACTGGCATGGGGGTAGTGTGATAAGCTGGATTTGTTGTCTTACAGTACATCTGCACTGTACAGTAAGAGACTTGTGGCTCAGCTGCAGCTTGACCAGGTCAGCTGACTCTGGCTCATGGCATTTGGGCTGCCGGGCTATAAAATTGCAGTGTAGACATTTGGGCTTAGGCTGGACCTTAGCTCTGGAATGTTCCCCTTGCAGGTACTCAGATCCCGGGTTCCAACTCAAGCCTGAATGTCTACATTGCAATTTTATAGCCCTATAGTCCAAGTCCTGTGAACCTGAGTCAGCTGACCTTGGTCAGCCCTGGGTCTTTTATTAGTATAAACATACCCTAAGGGGCTGATCCAGAACCCAGTGAAGTCAATGGGAGGTTTTTTCCATTGGCTTCAGTGGGTTTTGGATGAGACCCTGAGTAGGTACCAGGAGTCATACTCTTTTCTTACTAAGCTGCTTTCCAACTTGGCTTCCTATTCTGCGATCATGCTGTGATGTTGCCTTGTATTTCAGTTGGTCTGGTCTTATTCCTGCTCTTCTTCAGATAAAGGATTTTCTAGTTTGAGGCAAGGAGGGGCTGACTGCTCTGCCCCTGTTCTTGATGGTTAAGAGTGCTAAAATAAATATTCAAGATGGCGTGCTGAGAGCCTAATATTAACAAAGAATCATGTTTCACTATATGAGGATACAAATTTCCACCTCACAGAGACTGTTCCTGGGAGGTACTGAGTATCCTCACCTCCTACTGAAGTCATTGGGAGCAAAGGGCACTTAGCGCCTCACGAGGAGCAGTTGGCACTTTGCAGGATTGAGCCCAAAGCTTTCAACAGCTTTCATCGTGTCAACACTAAAAAAATAATCAAAAAAAAAATCCAGATTTTTTAAAACAAGAAGGAATGAAAGGTTTTATTTTCGTAATTATTTTTAAGGGTTGATGAGGCTTCTTAGGGCTGAATGGGTCTCTGGCAAAGTCCTTAATGGAGAAGCAATAAAGTTAGCTCTGAGGCTTTTATGTGTCACAGGCCATTGTGTACACATTCTTTTCTTCCATAGAAAGCCAGCAAAAGCTCCCATTGTTCTGTGGAGATGTATGTGCCCCTTTAATCCTGGTTGCAGCTTGCTCTCCCACATGGCTGCTGGCTCTCAACTACTCTGCCATCTCATTCATCTCTGCTCCATCTTCTTCTTCTTCGTATGCCCTCCCCTTCCCCATGGGCCTGGGAAACTTGCAGGCCCACTGGTCACCATAAACAAGACTGCCTTGCTGTTGTCAAGGCAACCGTGAGCAGAGTGCCTGTAATTTTTATATCCACACACACACAGGCTGAATGGGAATCATGTTTGGGGGAAAAGAGGTTTCTAAGATTCAAAACAAACCCAAATTCCGCCCCCCTCTTCACATACTCTCTGCCCCTCTTCTCCTGAAATGAGTGTGAATCAGTCATACTGTGGCTGAAATAAAGACATAACAAGCAGTTCTCCAGAGTGCTTGGGACAAAGGGCAAAGCAGTACATCGCTCTCTAACAAAGGTGCTAGAGAGGAAATTGAACAAAATGTTTTGAGAACTAGGAAAGGTAGCAACAAGTACGGTAATTGAGAGAGAGTGCAAAGAGTTGTAGTTAATTATGGGCACAGAGTAATTACAGACTGCATCTTACCAAAAATGATTGACTACCAGCCACTATTTTATTCCTTCCCAACCAGAGCATAGCCATACAAATTAGTTTAGGGCTGTGATATGGTGATTTTCTTGAACCCAGTTGGATTATTATTATTATATTATTATTATTATTTTATTTTATTTTCTTAACCATTGCAAACAGGGCTCAGTAAAGTTGTTCTGAGATGGGTGTAAGCTAATTTGTAGTTTTGTGTTGTGATAAGGTAAAGAACTAACCAGAGACTGATGATAAAATAGGTGATTTTTTTGTGCTCCTCAATAACACCAGGAATATAATACATAGACATTTTCATCATAGCACTTAAAGTCAGTGGCTTTGGAGCTGCTGACTGCTCCAGGGTATAATCTTAAGAGGCAAGCCTTCTCCATCCAGTCCTGCAACTTTGGAATGCGCTTCCCTTTGATTAGAGTTGGGGTCAAGCTGAAAAATGGGCATCCTGATCAAATGATGGATTTTAAACTCCCCAAAGTCCGCGGTAGTGAACTTTTCAAATCTGGTTCAAGCCCACATCTACCTTTAATATGCCAGTACATCATAGTCCATTAAGGATATATTTCTGCCCTTGACCTTTTAGCTTTTCTACATACATGAGCAGAATTTACTAAAACAGCTGAACAGAAAAGATTACACAGCTAATGGCACATTGCTGATCAGCTGCTAGAGACCAGGATCAGCAAACAGCGGGGTATTGTGAGGGAGTTTTCCAGGTGAAGGAGGAGCAACTAGATGACCCTTGGGGTGTAGGGGGGGAGTTTGTTGTCTATTTGTGTTCTTGCTGCTTGACTGTAGTATATAGTGTGGTCTGTCTGGGGGACTGTGTGCTGAGCCTAGCGACCTGCTAGCCAAAGCTAAGAGCTTCTTAACAATGCTTTGATCCCTAATCTCTTTAGGAACCATTAACCAGGGGGTGGGGGCTAACTTAGGGAAAACAGGGGTTTAAAAGCCAGTTCCTAAGTGACCAGCTAGGGGCGGGGAGCAGCAAACAGGAGTTTTATGAGGTAGTTTAGAGAGGGAGCGAGAGAGCCAGATACACCTAACAGTCTCTAAATGTAGGCCAATAAACACTGCCCTAAAGCTTCCCCCCTGCCACCCCTCCAAAAAAACCTGCAGGAGTTAAAAAGAATGCAGGCAGAAGTCCAGCAGCAGAGTGGGGGTTATTTGGTTTATTGCACTGAATGCAGCTTGTACGATTACCTGCCTTGTGAGCAGGTGGCATATGTGTTGTATTTGGTGCAAGGAGAAAAGGCCCTCAGAGACCGAATATAGGCTCTTGAGAACAGAGTGGCTGAACCGGAGGAGCTAAGGAGACAGAGAGATAGATAGATGAGACTTTCTGGGACACAGTAGAGCAGTCCTACCCGAGTATGACAGCCTCTGTGCCGCTGAGGAGGATGAAATCTCGGGCAAGGAAAACATCAAACTGGAGTGGAGGGAAATAATCCCATAGTTGGGACCCTCCTTTCAGATGATGTTGTGGTATCGTCTCACACTGAGGATACTTCACCAGGGGAGGGAACCCAGTTATTAGAAAGCAACAGGTAATAGTAATGGGGGATTTGACTATTAAAAATATAGATAGCTGGGTTTGTGATGACTGGGAGATCCGCATGGTGAATTGCCTGCCTGGTGCAAAGGTTGCAGATCTCTTGAGACATCTTGACAGACTTATGTGCAGTGCTGGGAAGGAGGTGGTCATAGTATGTGTAGATAACATAGGTAAAGGTAGGAGAGAGGTTCTGGAGGCCAAATTCATGCTGCTAGATAAGAGATTAAGGTCCAGGACCTCCATGGTAGCATTCTCTGAAATGCTTCCAGTTCCATGCACAGGGCCAATTGGACACGCAGAACTGCAGGGTCTCAATGTGTGGATGAGACGATGGTGTAGAGAGGAGGCTCTTAGGTTTATTAGCAACTAGGGACACCACCCCTGCCCATTCTGGCTAATAGCCATTGATGGACCTATCCTCCATGAATTTATCTAGTTCTTTTTTTGAACTCTGTTATAGAAAACTCAATAATAATGGTGGATTTCAACTATCTCCATATTGACTGGATACATTTCACCTCAAGACAGGATGCATAAATAAAGTTTCTAGACACCAATAATGATTGCTTTTTGGAGCAGCTAGTCCTGGAATGCACAGGGGGAGAGGGAATTCTTGATTTAGTCCTAAGTGAAGCAAGGGATCTGGTCCAAGAGATGAATATCAGTAATAGTGACAATAATGTAATTAAATTAGCATTCTTTTGGGTGGGAAAATACCAAAGAAACCCACCACAGCAGCATTTAACTTCAGAAAGATGAACTACACAAAAAAGGGAAAGCTAGTTAAATGGAAATTAATAGGAACAGCCACAAGAATGAAATGCCTGCAAGCTGCATGGAAACTTTTAAAAAATACTGTAATAGAGGATCAAATTAAATGTACACCCTAAATGAAAAAGAATAGAAGAGGACCAAAAAAAAAATTCCACCTCTGTTAAACAGAGTAAAAGAAGTGGTTAGACACAAAAAAATCATCCTTTAAAAATTGGAATTCAGATCCTACTGAGGAGGGGAAAGAAGCATACACTGAGGCAAGTCAAATGTAAAGGTATAATTAGGCAGACCAAAAAAGAATTTGAAGAGCAACTAGCAAAAGACTAAAAAACTAACAGATTTTTTTTAAGTACATGAGAAGCAGGAAGCCTTTCAAACAAAGGATGATTGAGGTGCTCAAGAAGCACTGAAAGAAGATAAGGCTATTACAGAGAAGTTAAATTAATGTTTTGCTTTGGTCTTCACTGCAGAGGATGTGAGGGAGATAGCCACACTTGACCCATTCTTTTTAGATGACAAACCTGAGGAACAATCCCAGATTGAGGTGTCAGTAGAGGAGGTTTTGAGGAACTCAGATATGAAATTGCAGAACTACTAAGTGTAGTATATAACCTATCACTTAAATCAGTTTTTGTACCAGATGACTGAAGGATAGCTAATGTGACGCCGATTTTTTAAAAAAAGACTGCAAAGGCAATCCTATCAATTACGGCTGATAAGCCTATTTCAGTACTAGGCAAATTGGTTAAAACTATACTAAAGAACAGAATTATTAGACACGTAGATGCAAACAATTTGTTGGGGAAGAGTCAACACAACTTTTGTAAAGGGAAATCATGCCCCACCAATCCATAAGAATTTTTTGAGGTAGTTAACAAGCATGTGGAGAAGGGTGATCCTGTAGATATAGTATATCTGGATTTGCAGAAAGCCTTTGATAAGGTCCCTCTTAAGGCTCAAAGCAGTCCAAAGGCTCTTAAGCAAAGTAAGCAGTCATGGGATAAGAGGAAAGGTCTCTTTGTGGATTAATAATTGGTTAAAAGACAGGAAACAAAGGGTAGGAATAAATGGTCTGATTTCAGAATGGAGAGAGGTAAATAGTGGTGTCCCCCAGGGATCCGTACTGGGACAAGTGCTCTTCAACGTATTCATAAATGATCTGAGAAAAAGGGGTAAAGTTTGCAGATGATACTAAATTACTCAAAATAGTAAGCTTCAAAGCAGAATACAGAGAGTTGGAGATCTCACAAAACTAGGTGACTGGGCAACAAAATGGCAGATAAAATTTAATGTTGATAAATGCAAAGTAATGCACATTTGAAAACATAATCCCAACTATCTGTACAAAATGATGAGGTCTAAATTAGCTGTTACCTCTTAAGAAAGAGATCTTGAAGTCATTGTGAATAGTTCTCTGAAAACGTCCGGTCAATGTGCAGCAGCAGTCAAAAAACTATCAGAAAGTTAAGAACCCTTAGGAAAGGGAAAGATTGTAAGACAGCAAATATCGTAATGCCACTATATAAATCCTTGATATGCCCGCATCTGAATACATCATGCAATTCTGGTCGCCCCATCTTAAAATATATATTAGAAATGGAAAAGGTACAGAGAAGGGAAACAAAAATGATTGAGGTTATGGAACAGCTTCCATATGAGGAGAGGTTAAAAAGATGGGGACTATTAAACTTGGAAAAGAGATGAGTAAGGGGGATATGGTAGAGGTCTATAAAATCATGAATGGTGTGGAGAAAGTGAACAAGGAAGTGTTATTTACCCTTTCACGTAATACAAGAACCAGAGGTCATCTGATTAAATTAATAGGCATCAGGTTTAAAACAAATAAAAGGAAGTACTTTTTCACACAATGCACAGTCAACCTGTGGAACTCGTTGCTGGGGTGTAGCAGGATGGTCACCCTGCTCTGGCCCTGAAGGGCTTAAAACCTCCGTGGGAGAGGTCTGTGGTGGGGGGGAAAGCTAGGCTAATTGGGGGAAGCATCCACAGGTGGGGCCACACCCCAATCAGACCACAGCTGGCCCTATAAGAGGGCTGAGGGCTAGAGACTGAGAACACACTCTTTCTCTAGCTTCTAGAGAGAGAAGGACCTGGCTGCCTAGGAAGCTGAGGAGGGTACCTAGAGTGGAGCAGGGCTGGGGAAGGGCAGAGGGAGCTGAGGAGCTCCAGCCTAGCAAAGCCCCAGGCTGCAGGCTGAATTAAGGGCCCACAAAAGGGTATGAGGGCTGCAGAGGGGCAGCCCAGGAATAGGCAGAGGCAGCTGGTCCAGCCCCCCTTGCCGATGATGAGTTTACAGACTGCCGTCTGCCCCAATGAGCGGGGGCTAAATGGAGACTGGCAGTAGCCACTGAGGCAAGGTAGGAATAGGGGGTTGGGGGTTCCCCTGGGAGGGGAGACCCAGAGTGAGGGGGTACTGCGGTGGGCAGGACCCCTGGGCAAAGGGCACCAGGGTCTGGGAAGGACACGGGGCCAGAGGCAGGTGAGACACCAGCCCTCAGAGGGCGCTCTGGGCTGGAAGAGCTAATTCCCTGGATGACCAGCAGGAGGCGCCGCACCGGTGAGTTGTTGCCCCCGCCACATGGGGATATTGTGAAGACCAGAACTATAACTGGATTAAAAAAAGAATTAGATAAATTCATTTAGGATAGGTCCATCAATGGCTCTCAGTCAAGATGGTCAGAGATGCAAGCCCATGCTCTGGGTGTACCTAGGCCTCTGACTGCCTCATGTTGTAATTGGACAACAGGGGATAGATTACTTGATAACTGTCCTGTTCTGTTCATTCCCTTTGATGCATCTGGCATTGGCCACTGTCAGAATACAGGATACTGGGCTAGATGGACCATTGGTCTGGCCCAGGATGACCAGTCTTATGTAGGTAGCTTCCCCACTTGAGGTTTGCCATATGATGTTAGTGAAAGCAGCATTGTGCCCTTGATATCATAACTTTTCTTCTTTAATTTGCAAATTTGGGGTAATCCTCAGCTCCTGATTTCACCTGTTAAATCACACTTTCAGAGTTTTTCTGCCTCTCTCTAACAGTACCTATTGGTGAAAATAGGAGACTTACTTCTTTGCTCTTCTACAATAAATAAATATTATCTGAGACAAAACACAGCAAAGAGTTTGCCCCAAACTCTTTAAAACTTTTTGCTGCTTTAAGAAAACAAAGTTGTTGTAATAACATAGTTTTGATGTATAATTATAAAGTACTTGACAGGATCTGTGTTTAATTTTTAAAATTATAAACTAATATCCAACTGATGAGTGGTTATAGAGCAAAGTGGTTTATGTTTTCATGAATATTTAATATGGTGGATAAGTAGAAAGTGATGTCTAGGAGCTATTTTAAATTAATACTAGCTAATTTTGGCATTAATTTTGGCAACAAAATTGGCAACAAGCTCTTTCCAGAATACTTTTTTACATACACTTCCCCTGAAGGTTTCAGTCTCAGTTTTTCAAAACATGACATAGAAAACAGAATCTTTGTTGCTAATTATTTTCCTACTTATCCTTTTACAGACTCTTCATTATGAGGCTGTAGTTGCTAGGTAAAGTGTCCTATGGTAGAACAGTGGTAATGCTAACTGTTGATTCAAGAATGTGGCCTTAATTTAGTTTTTATTTTTAAAGTTGTCTTTCACTCCCTAAAGAAACAGTCTTATGCTTCATCTACTGTGCAGGGACTGTATCAGCAAAGCTGTAGCACCATAGCTATGCCAGCTTAACTCCCTAATGTAGACAAAGTAGACAGTGACAGAAGGGGTTTATCACACTTCAAGACAACTGCTCCTATATTTCTCCTCAGTGGTCTAGCAAGGGCACCCACTCACAGGCTTCCAACTCCCCAGAATGGAGACATGCATCTCTCTCCCTTGTGACTGGGTTATTTCCAGGCTGCACAATTCCCTGCCTTCACTATGTTATTCACAGCACAGACAGGTTGGTGAAGGGCACCTGCTTGCTTCCTCTTCAGAAATGGGTAACAGTGTGACTGCCCACAATTATAGTTACCACACAGGTCTTTCTGAGCAAGCCTACTTTAGTCTTGAGGTAAAAAGAGAAAAGATACTAAACATTAACAGAGAAAACATACCAAAAGGAATGAAAGAACCTACACACATGCTAATGCACTTACCAGAGAAATTCTCCCCCACACCTCAATTCTAAGATGGATTCTGGGAGGAGCAGTCCTTCAAATCCCCACCCTAGAGGATTCCTTGTGGTTACAAGTATCAGAGGGGTAGCCGTGTTAGTCTGGTTCTGTAGAAGCAGCAAAGAATCCTGTGGCACCTTATAGACTAACAGACGTTTTGCAGCATGAGCTTTCGTGGGTGAATACCCACTTCTTCAGATGCAAGTGGTGGAAATTTCCTGGGGCAGGTATATATAAGCAAGCAAGAAGCAAGCTAGAGATAACGAGGTTAGATCAATCAGGGTGGATGAGGCCCTGTTCTAGCAGTTGAGGTGTGAAAACCAAGGGAGGAGAAACTGGTTCTGTAATTGGCAAGCCATTCACAGTCTTTGTTTAGTCCTGAGCTGATGGTGTCAAATTTGCAGATGAACTGGAGCTCAGCAGTTTCTCTTTGAAGTCTGGTATTAAAGTTTTTTTGCTGTAGGATGGCCACCTTAAGATCTGCTATTGTGTGGCCAGGGAGGTTGAAGTGTTCTCCTACAGGTTTTTGTATATTGCCATTCCTAATGTCTGATTTGTGTCCATTTATCCTTTTCCTTAGAGACTGTCCAGTTTGGCCGATGTACATAGCAGAGGGGCATTGCTGGCATATGATGGCATATATTACATTGGTGGAAGTGCAGGTGAATGAACCGGTGATGTTGTGGCTGATTTGGTTTGGTCCTGTGATGGTGTTGCTGGTGTAGATATGTGGGCAGAGTTGGCATCGAGGTTTGTTGCATGGATTGGTTCCTAGAGTTACTATGGTGCGGTGTGCAGTTGCTGGTGAGAATATGCTTCAGGTTGGCAGGTTGTCTGTGGGCGAGAACTGGTCTGCCACCCAAGGCCTGTGAAAGTGTGGGATCATTGTCCAGGATGGGTTGTAGATCCCTGATGATGCGTTGTAGGGGTTTTAGCTGGGGACTGTATGTGATGGCCAGTGGAGTCCTGTTGGTTTCTTTCTTGGGTTTGTCTTCCAGTAGGAGGCTTCTGGGTACACGTCTGGCTCTGTTGATCTGTTTCCTTATTTCCTCGTGTGGGTACTGTAGTCTTGAGAATGCTTGGTGGAGATTTTCTAGGTGTTGGTCTCTGTCTGCGGGGTTAGAGCAGATACGGTTGTACCTCAGTGCTTGGCTGTAGACAGTGGATCTTGTGGTGTGTCCGGGATGGAAGCTGGAGGCATGAAGGTAAGCATAGCGGTCGGTAGGTTTTCGGTATAGGGTGGTGTTGATGTGTGACCATCACTTATTTGCACCGTGGTGTCTAGGAAGTGGACCTCCCGTGTAGATTGGTCCAGGCTGAGGTTGATGGAGGGGTGGAAGCTGTTGAAATCGTGGTGGAATTTTTCCAGAGTCTCCTTCCCATGGGTCCAGATGATGAAGATGTCATCGATGTAGCGTAGGTAGAGAAGGGGCGTGAGTGGACGGGAGCTGAGGAAGCGTTGTTCCAGGTCGGCCATATATACCTTATGCTTGCTTATATATACCTGCCCCAGGAAATTTCCACCACTTGCATCTGAAGAAGTGGGTATTCACCCACGAAAGCTCATGCTGCAAAACGTCTGTTAGTCTATAAGGTGCCAAAGGATTCTTTGCTGCTTCTTGTGGTTACAAGTTCATCACAGCACCCTCATAATAGATTTAGTTTTCCCTTTATACAGTTCAGTGGGGGGTTGATCTGAAGTTGTCAGGAGCAGGTCATTAGAAGATAATACATTTTCCTTCCCAGAGCTTAGCTTCAAAGGGTGGATTTAAAATGGGTCATTTGCATTCCCCAGGTACTTCCTAGGAAATCCACTTCACAGATACTGTTCCAAAGTCTTTTGAAATTCCTAATACTTTCCAGAAATTGCATTAGTCAGTCTCTTACAGAAGGTGCATACATACAATCCCACAATAACACACACACAACTATATGTTTACCATCAGGAATGGTAACATATAAAAACCAGTAGGAGAACACGTCAATCTCCCTGGACATTCAATAACAGATTTAAAAGTAGCCATCCTTCAACAAAAAAACTTCAAAAACAGACTCCAAAGAGAAACTGCAGAGCTACAATTCATTTGCAAACTTAACACCATTAATTTGGGTTTGAATAGGGACTAGGAGAGGCTGGTTCACTACAAAAGCAATTTTCCCTCTCTTGGTATTGACACCTCATCATCAATTATTGGGAGTGAACCACTTCCACCCTGACTGAATTGGCCCTGTCAACACTAGTTCTCCACTTGTAAGGTAACTCCCTTCTCTTCATATGCCAGTATATTTATACCTGTATCTGTAATTTTCACTCCATGCATCTGAAGAAGTGGGTTTTTTTAACCCATGAAAGCTTATGCCCAAATAAATCTGGCTCCTCGATGTTTAATACAATATACCCCAAAAGTATTAACCCTAATTCAATAAGGTTTAATTTAGTTCAGTAAAGGTTATCTTAATTCTGTATGGTTTGTTCAGGTTATTACAGGATATTATCAGTGTCATATGGTTTTTCTGTTGTTGTAGGAACACGACCTCTTGAGTGGCGGAAGGTAGGTTGACAGAAACATTTCTCATGTTGACCTAGTTGCCTCTACACTGGGGGTTAGTTTGTCATAGGTAGAGTATTGAGGGGTGTGGATTTTTCACACTCCTAAACTCCATAGCTATGTCAGCCTAAATTTTACATGTAGACCACTCCCTACCCCCTACATCCTTTTGAGCACTGCAGGATGAGTAAACTGACATCTTCAGACTATAAGAATGATTCCCACTGTGGGTGACGATGAGGATATGTGGAATGAATAACAAGATCAAAGCAAGTATCTGCCTGGAAAAGTTCTAAAGAAAAGTCATTAGTCAGTTGAAACCAGTGGGAATTTTTGTCTGACTATAGTCAACATGCTTGGGCTCAGAAACCCTGATTCTCAGGGGCATTGAATGTCTCCTGGGAGGTACTGACAACCCTCCACTGCCTCTGACGCCAATGGGAGTGGAGGGTGCTGAGCACCTTGCAGGATCAGGTCCTAAATTAATACAGAGTTAGACACAACTAAACTCCAGACTTAAAAATATTAGTTAATCAACATAGAAGGAGATAATGCAATAGCAAAGAAGTACAACATTGTTAATGTTTGCAGATACTTAATACTGTAGCTTCACGTTAACTCAGCAGTGCGAAAATTAATACAGTTGACGACAACCTGAATTTCACATAAAAGATGTGTCTAAAATGCAGCATTGTGTGATGTTTTGCTGTGTGGATCTACTTCATGATGAGAGATGAAGACAGGACCCTTGAATTCAATTCCCCTTATTTTTACATAGCTAGAAGTTTTAATAATCAGATTACACATTTTAATAGGTTTTTGCCAGCTTTATGCAAACACTGGACAAGAAAAAACCTCACGAAAAAATAGTATTAAAGTAATGTAAGTAAGTTCAATCCACACTTACATGGTTGTGACTAATTCAGCTGCCCATCTAATAACTGTGTGCAGGGTTGCCAGTGAAAACCCCACTGCATGTAAGAAGTCCCATTGCATGAGACAAAGAAAGAAAAGACCATAAGAAAACCATGGGAATTGACTGGGCATGGAAAAGCCCAGATGAGGCGAGTAAAGTGATGTGCTCTAAGATAGTCTAAGTGACTCTCTGAGACCTTTGTTAACCTTCCACCACCAAACTAAAGGGATCATTGGGATGATTCCCTGCATATGATGGAGTGACCCCCCTCTCGGACGCTGCTAAATCATCCTTCCCAGAGATGACTAATCTCTGATGATTGTACAAGTACTTTTGAATAATTCATTTTAAATACACCAGATTGCACTAAATGCCAGATATTTTTGCCAGCAATGGATACCTCTGGATATTTCTGCAAAGTGTATGCACGCATACGCACACACCATTTCACATGACACAAGTAGGAAGAACATTTGCTTTGCTATCAAGAGGTTCAGTATGTTTTGTCAGAAAGTAAAAGTACTGCTACAGTAGCAAGTATGCCTAATATAGGCTGGTTTGCGAAGTGTGTTTCATCCATCCCTCCTTGGTTATTGCTATGAGAAAATGTTTAAATGGATAAACATCTGAATAGATTTCCCAGTCCTCCATCCCTCCTGTCTGCAAACACTTGCACTCCTGGTTACACTTTTGCAGTAGCCTCTTAAAATATTGAGACATCAGTGACTGAATGGACACTGTAGGCACTAATAAAAATCTCAAGTGGTTTTATGCTGCTTTTTACATTTTGATACTTTTATATCATTTAATTTTGGTGTGGTATAAAGTATCTTTTATTGTTGTTGACCATTAACATTTAACATCGTTATTGCTTTCTTTTTAGACTGTAAATCTTATAAAACCATGTTTGGTGCCAATGCAATAAAACCACCAATTTGTCATGTAATATAGTAATTTACAATGACAGTAGTGCATGATTTGCTAGAAAATGGTTTCAATTTGAATATTGCAGCTTCTTAATTATTCTTTCTATTTTCCCTGCATGAGTTGTGCATGCTTTACATAAAATAAATAAGGAACTATTTTTTGAAGTTCTTTGTTATAAGTTCATCAGGACAGAGTCTATTAATGAAGGCAGGGGAAAGTTAAATAAAACTCTCCAGGGTATGACAGGTATTACTAAGTAATTAATCTGAAACTAGAGTACTGTACTTTACAATTAAATGAAAGGTATACTGTATATACAGTACTCTCAAATGCTGCATCTCATTGTATGTAACTGATGTTCCTGTTACTGCAGGAAATTGCAGTGCAACTGTTGCAGGAATATATTGTAGTGTTCTGCAGACCATAAATGATTTACTTTGAAGTGCTGCAAGGTAACAGGAAACTTTTGGATAACCAAATGCCAAAGTAAATTTCCTGAAACCCACATCTGCCAGAGCAGGGCCCTGCTGTGGGGCTGTTTAGATACCCATTTAACTCTTCGCATTATTCCATCCTTTCCTCACGGTATTGGAATGTGCTAAACAATATGGTTTTTGAAGGGAAACTAGGGAGTAATTTATCTTCTTTATATGTGCTAAGCAGAGCAGGAGGGAGAAGCAAGCGGGGATTCACAGCAAGCCATGAAGCAGTGATTAGTAACAGCTGACAATCTCAGACCAAGACTCTTTTTTTCTTTGGTTACTTCATTGTAATAGCAGAGTACAAAGGACTGACTGTCCCAATGCCAAGAATCAGAAACCCAGGAACACAGAAAATAGCTGCTCAAAATGTTTGTTGTTAACAAAACACTGCTGCTACCTGCGTAGTGCAGTTCTAAAAAGCATTAAAGACAAGACTAGCATGTTCTCCTAGAAATGTGATTTTTCTGTTTCGGTTTAAAGCTTCCCATTCACTAGAACAGTGGCAAAAAAATCAACCAGAGAACATTTGCTTAAGAAAAAGGATTGCCAGTTGATGGTTTGGTTGGCTCTACTAATGTTAAATAAGCGTGATGTAACATGGTAAATTACTTCAGTTTAATTAGAAGTAAGTTCATAGTAGTAACTGGCGAGGCAAAGCACATTAACATAATCTGAAACCCACAAAGTTTGTAGTTATAAGACAAAAATAAATATCCCAGTATCTAAAGTATGAAAAATAACCAAATGAAAAATATTGCCTTCCATTTATTCTGTAAAGCATTGCCAAAAATAACGCGTTGATATTCTGGAAAGATACTACTGTTCAAGAAGACATAGGCAACTTGCTTTCCCAGCTGTGTTAAGAATATTCCACCTGTGTTTCACAGGCTCCACTGGCTTCTAAATGCAGTTCAAGGTATTGGATTTAATCTATTAAGACTTTGATCTGGATTCTGACAAATTAAGGCCCTGATCCTTCAAAGACATATGCATGAGCTTAACTTTAAACATACATGTAGTCCCATTGAATTTGAGTTTCAACAGCTGAACCTGAAAGTGTTAAGAAAAAACTTACGTTGCAAGGAAAATTAAACACTTATGATACAGCAATACATTCTGTACATAGGAAGCATGACATTCTAGGAATAGACAGTGCATATGTTATCTGACTGGATAACTCATGATGAAAATCACAAAATGTGACATACATTTTGAATACAATTGTGAGTTTAACGTATTCCTAAATTAATAGTACTTACTATATGTTTATAGTATAAAAGTATATTTGGCATAAAAAGTGGGAATGTGCTAATAAAGTTTGCGGATGACATAAAGCTGGGAGGTATTGCTAACACAGAGAAGGACCGGAATATCATACAGGAAGATCTGGATGACCTTGTAAACTGGAGTAATAGTAATAGGATGAAATTTAATAGTGAAAAGTGTAAGGTCATGCATTTAGGGATTAATAACAAGAATTTTAGTTATAAATTGGGGACACATCAGCTGGAAGTAACGGAGGAGGAGAAGGACCTTGGAGTATTGGTTAATCACAGGATGACTATGAGCCGCCAATGTGATATGGCCGTTAAAAAAGCTAATGCAGTTTTAGGATGCATCAGGCGAGGTATTTCCAGCAAAGATAAGGAGGTGTTAGTACTGTTATACTAGGCACTGGTGAGACCTCATCTGGAATACTGTGTGCGGTTCTGGTCTCCCATGTTTAAGAAGGATGACTTCAAACTGGAACAGGTTCAGAGATGGGCTACTAGGATGATCCGAGGAATGAAAAACCTGGCTTATGAAAGGAGACTCAAAGAGCTTGGCTTGTTTAGCCTAATCAAAAGAAGGTTGAGGGGGGATATGATGGCTCTTTATAAATATATCAGAGGGAATAATATTAGGGAGGGAGAGGAATTATTTAAGCTTAGTACCAATGTAGACACAAGAACAAATGGATATAAACTGGACACTAGGAAGTTTAGACTTGAAATTAGACGAAGGTTTCTAACCATTAGAGGAGTGAAGTTCTGGAACAGCCTTCCAAGGGGAGTAGACATATCTGGCTTTAAGACTAAGCTTGCCAAATTATCAGCAGGTAAGTATGCCCAGTGGTCTGGGATGTGATGTTAGATGGGATGGGATCTGAGTTACTACAGAGAATTCTTTCCTGGGTGCTGGCTGGTGAGTCTTGCCCACATGCTCAGGGTTTAACTGATCGCCATATTTGGGGTCGGGAAGGAATTTTCCTCCAGGGTAGATTGGCAGAGGCCTTGGAGGTTTTTCGCCTTCCTCTGCAGCATGGGGCACGGGTCACTTGCTGGAGGAGTCTCTGCAGCTTGAAGTCTTCAAACCACAATTTGAGGACTTCAATAACTCAGACATAGGCTAGTGGTTTGTTATAGAAGTGGATGGGTGAGATTGTATGGCCTGCATTGTGCAGGAGGTCAGACTAGATGATCATAATGGTCCCTTCTGATCTTAAAGTCTATGAGTCTATATTTGCTTTTAGATCTCTATTTTGTGATACATATATTAGCATACATTTATGTTAACTTACTTTAAAAATGAAACATTCAGTGCTTCTCAGAAAGGTGCTGGTTGAAAGGAAACTGAGATTTTCTTTCTAAAGAAAAGATATATGGTATACAGGCATACAAGATTTCCTATACTCTATCCTAATTTGCCTCAGCTCTGACTTGAGGGACTACTTTAGGGTTGAGAAGGTAGTTCAGTCTCTTAGTCAAGTCAGTCTTAGTCTTCTTTGCTGAATCTTCCAGTTGTAGTGATAGTTTCCTTGGTGAAGGTGCTTGTCCACTGGGAACTGGATTGACACCACTAAAACTCATTTTACATAGTTCACGGAACAGCCATAGATTGGATCTTTAGCTCAGTCACAAGTGACTTAATCAGGATTTGAACAAGTAGAGCAGGAAGGTTCTGTATCTCATCAAATGCAGAGCCATTTTTGCCTTTTAAGCTAATTAATGTCAATCATGAAATTGGTTTTCAGTTACACAAAGGACAATTTTAGCATCCAAAAAGTAGACACTCCACCCAGAAGCTAAGTAATTCTGGATCTTCTATATAGGGTCAGATTATGTCACTTATCCTGCTGTAAACCAGGCATAAATCCACAAATGATCTAATATTTGTTGATGTAACCGTTATTACAATTTGGCCATAGGATTTCTACTTCCAGAGTTTAATTCCTGAGACAACTAATAAAGCTCTGAGATGTCACCTTTCTTCTGTAATTTAACAATATTAAGATGACCTGAAAAAAGAAGTGTGCTGCTGAGAATTGTATATGTATTCTCCAATTACATTTTCTCCCAAGGATGTGTTTAATTATTGTGTAGTGAATCCCTAACCCATGTTTTCTTGTGAAAATGTCTTTATTAAATCCAACAGCCTTGAGTCTTGGATTCTAGTAATTGCTGCTCAGTGAGGAATCAAATATAATATAAAGATTTTTAATGGTGTAATTATAGTTTCTCATCAGTACAGGATTTGTTAATATGTGAACATATGCTATACCATTCCTTGGGTTTTGTTAACTTGATCTCATGTTATGTTATGTAAATTCTTAGGGATATATTTGTAACTTCTCTTTCATTCTGTCCTCAGGCCTAGGCTTTCACGAAGTCTTTTTGCCTCTCCCTCTCTAACTTTAAAAATCCACCTCTTCCTCATCAGCCCCTCTTCTGAAACCCTGGTTTACGACCTGGTTCTCTCTCTCTTGGACATTTATAACTCTCTGTCCTGGCTAGCTCTCTAGTCTTCAACATTGAGCAGTCAGAATAAAGTTCCTTTCGTACTGCTCTGAGCATGTCATCCTGCCCACCTCAAGTCTCTGCACTGACTTTCTGTGATTTTTCTAAATTCTATACAAATTCCTTATCCTTATTAAGTCTATGCACAGCTCAGCATCTGAGTACATCTCATCTCTTATATGCTGCTTCTCCCCATGTTACCTCCTGTACTCTGCCCACTCCTTATATCATGTTATTCCCTTTGTTTCCTCCTCCCATTCTCCCTTTCAAAGCTTTCTATCTTAAGAGGTGCAGCACAGAACTTGCAGCTCTTGAGGAGGGGAGGCTAAGGTGGGTTTATGCCCTAACCTTTGTGTCCTCTTGATCCTGGGCTACTCCGAAGGCTGGAGAGGGCCCCTAGCATAACTTAGGCAGCTCTGGGGTCCTGAGTTACAGCAGTCTCCCTGCACTGTTCTATGGGCTGCCTGATGTAGCCCTATGTCGACATGCCCTTCCCATCCTGGCACAGCCCTTACATCAGGGCTTGCAATGGGCACCTCAAGAGGCAGCCTTAATGGAGTCTTTCCATTGGCTTCAGTGAGCTTTGGAACAGGTCCATAATGAAAAAGGGGAATATATCACACATAACGATGACATGATCGTTAAAATGACAGTGGCTGCTGCTGCCTTGTCTGCACTAGGATACATTATTGCCACCAGTTGAGCTACTCTAGTAGTAGTAGTAGGCATCCTTTAGTCTCGAGAGACCATGGATATGTGGCCCCTGAGAGGAAAATAATGTATTCAGTTGGTTTTATGGCAACCATAGCTGTGGCTGAAGAGACCCACTCAAGAGAGACAATCTCTGCCACATCTGTCACATTTAAAGTGTGTTTTGACCCTTTGGGCTCTGCCTTCTGCAAGCTCTTTTCTCCTCTGCTAAGCTGGACAGCTTCCTCTTGAAACTCCAGAGACCTTTGTTAAGCTCTTGTTTCCAAAGGCTATGGACCTGAGTGTGATCTTGCCAGTTATCCACATCCATGTCCATTTCTTTGAGGTCTCACTTGCACACATCCTTGAAACGCAATTTTGGACGTCCTTTGGGTCTTTTTCCAGATGCCAGTTCACTGTAAAGGATATCCTTTAGGATGCACCCATCATTCATTTGGCACACATGCCCAAACCAGCAGAGGCATCTGTTTGAGGAGTGTTTGCATGCTGGATATACTGGCCTGCTTGAGCACCTCAGTGTTTGGTGACTCTGTCCCTCCAGGAGATTCCAAAGATTCAATGAAGGAACACACATGAAAGCTGTTGAGCCTGTTTTCCTGATGAGAATGTACAGTCCATGACTTGCTCCCATACAAAAGCGTGCTGATAACATGCACGAAACACACAGATCTGCTACTCTGAAACAGATCTTTGTGTGTTCTGTCAGTTGGTTATTTGGCCATACCCTCTTGCTCAGTTTAGATATTGTTGTGGCAGCTTTTCTGATGAGGATGTTGAGTTCCATTTTAAGTGAGAGGTTGACTGTGATAGTGGACCCAAGGTATGTGAACTTGTTCATCACTTCAAGTTCATAGGTGTTGATCCTGATGGAGGGTGTTTCTTCAACTCCTTAGCACATTATGTTTATAACCTTTTTTAGGGTTATGATAAGCCTGAAGTCTTGGCAGGCTTTGGAAAAACTGTCCATGAGGTTTTGGAGATGGGCTTCTGTGTGGGTTGTCACTGCTGCATCGTCAACGAAGAGGAGGTGTTGGATGAGGGCCTCCTGAGTCTTGGTTTTAGATCTGAGTTTTCAGATTGAACAGTTTCCCATCAGATCTTGTGTGCAAGTAGACTCTGGCAGTTGAGAAACCAAAAGCTTGTTTCAGAAGCAAGGAGAAGAAGATCCCAAATAGAGTTAGGGCAAGTACACTCCCTTGCTTGACCCTGCTATGAATCTGGAAAGCCTTGGAGACCAGTGATCTATCTGCTTGGTGCAGTCATTGATTGTTTCCCCTGTTGTTGATTTCAATGGGGCTGTCTTCTTTGAAGTTGACCCAAGGTTTTCTTGATCCCAGATATGTTTCTGATGTTGCCTGTATCCGTTGCTACTTGGATGCTTTTGCATAAGTGCAACCAATGGCCATTTGTGCAATGTCAAGCAGTTTGTTGTACCTTGGTTCTTGCCACTCCCAATGGTTGTAAGGTTTTTTCATTTGGGTCTCTCTCTTGTAGTTGGTTTGGGCAGTGTGTTTGGCCTCTATGACTGGTGTCATCTCACTCAAATATGCGTCAAACCAATCATTAGTATTGTTTTCCTTCTTCCCAAAGACTGAAAGAGCTGCATCTTAGATTGTGTTTTTTAGTTGCTCCCATTTCTGCTGGGCACTTGTGGCACAATCACTGGAATCAAGGGCTTGTTGTAGTATGTTCTTATACTGCTGTGACTTTTCTTGGTCCGCTATGTTACTGATATTAATAGGAGGACATCCTTTTGCTTTAGATCTGTGTATTTTCTTTGGTTTAAGTCTAACCTTGCTGCATACCAGAGAGTGGTCTCTGTTGCAATTGGCATTTTGATAACTGTGGGTAATGAGGATGTTGTTAAGGTTGTTACGCCTTGTGATAATAAGATCCAGTTGATGCCAGTGGCCAGATCTGGGATGTTTCCAAGACACTTTGTGTTGTGGCTTTGTCTGGAAGAATGAGTTTGTTACACAGAGGTCATAATAAGAACAAATTCTAGCAGTCTGATTATATTCATCTTACCAGTTCCATGTTGACCAAGACAGTTAGTCCATGCTTCATGATCAGCTCCCACCGTTGCACTGAAGTCCTCTAGCAGGAAAACATATTTATGTTTCGGAATCATGATGATGGTGGTGTTCAACTGGTTGTAGAACTGGTCCTTGATGTCAGAAGACGAGGAGAGTGTTGGGGCATACACAGTCACAAGGTTGACTGGGCCCTCAGATGTGAACATGCATCGTGCTAAAATTCTCTCTGATCCATTTGTAGGTGGCTAAGTCATCCCCAGAAGTGAGTTCTTGATGGCAAATCTGACTCCATGCTCTTGTGTTTTTTCAGCAATTTTCTCCTGCCAGAAAAATGTGTAGTCTTTTTCCGCTGAGAGATCCAATTGATAACTAGCCACATTTCTTGGAGGGATGCGATATCCACATTGAGTCATTTCAGCTCATCATTGATCACGCAGTTTTATGTGCATCATGATTTGTTGGAGGTCCTCAGATAATCCAGTTGTCATGGTAAGAATGTTCCAGCGCCCTATCTTTAAGGGTTCCAGCTTTTCTTTTGCTTCATTTGCCTGGTGCATTGGTTAAAGTTCACTTGTCAAGTTATAAAACTCTAAGCTTCAAGCTGCCCTAGTCCTCAGTGAAATGGTGTGAAATTTGAAGAAAAATGTACTGTAGAAAAGACTTATGTACTTTAAAGTTTATTACCAAAGACAGTCGGATAACAAAACACTAGTTCAGATCCCTGAGTGGCTGTTCTTAGTAGTAAATAACCAAAATGTCCTGCACCTAACTCATTTTTTCTTTTTCCCTTCCCCCGCCAGCTCACATAAGTAAATTACAAATACAATCTCACTGTATTTTCAACTGATAATGATCAAATGAGATTTAGAAGAAAATTGTTTCTTATTTCAGTGGTTAGGATCATCTGACAATGTGCCACAGTAATACTAAGGTGTCACATTGTTTTAGCTGAAATTAACTCATTACTTTTCTAACAGCACTTATATTTCAGTTATTTTGTAACTCAGTAATGTTTATACTGTTAGCAGAACTCATTACAAAAGTTCACAGTTGACATTTCTGTGAATGGGCTTTTGTTTTCATTTTTCCCTAATTGTTTGTTCTAGTGACCCTTGAACTTCAGGTCACTAATGCAGTCAAAGCCTTACATGATCAAAGACCTACATTTTTGTTTTATCTTTCTGCACATGCTTGTAGGAGGCAATGGAAAGAAATGAAATTTCCTCCAGAATGCATGACAGTAGCATTCAGTGCTTTTTAATGGTATTATTCAGCTCCTTTCCAGGTCCTGATGTTGCTAAATAGGGCTGAAAAATATGTTTTAGCTTACACAGTTCATGTGGTACACAGTTGCCATGTGTGCAGGACCCAGTTAAGGCCAGGGTAAAGGATCAGAAGTTCTAGGAGGTCTGAGGTCCTCCCAAAAAGTTGGTGATTTTTGAGGAAAACAGATGAAAGAGAAGATATTTGTAGAATAATATTATTATTAGATTCTGAAGTTATGCAGACCATAATGCTTTTTACATATTTCAAGCTATTGAACATTAAAAAGCAATATTTATACATCCTATCTTGATTTTGAGGGCCTGATTCTCTCCCCAAATCCACCCCCCTTTGCATCACTTGAACAGTGCAAAGGGGCAGATATGGGCTACATTTAGTCAATTTAGACTTCTCCAAATCAGTTGTTTTGAGTAATTTAAGGGTTAAACTCACTGCAGTTGTGAATATGAAATAAAGTAGACTACTGGAGTAAGAACATTTTGTTAATAAAATGGCCATTCATTAAGTGAACTTTTGACTGAAACCTACTTTATTCTAGCTATGAAAAGAGTCTCTTTTCATTGGAGAATCCCTGATAACTATCAAAATATTTGCATGCACACCAGGAGTGGGTGGGTGAAATGGCCTTAATAATGTAATTATTGAATTTTGCTTTATTAATTGTGGTGTTTCGATAGGGGAAAGATAAGTATTGGTGCCCAATGTGATGGCATCACAGCCTTTTTTTAAACTACCACCAGTGAAAAGTGGTGATATTGGATAACCAACTATTACCTCCCCCTCTGCAGAAATCTGAGCACTGGTTAAGGGTGACCACAGTTGTCTGTGGGATTACTATAAGATAGGGCCCTGAACCTGCAAACGTTTACTCACATGTTTCAAGTTAACATGCCTGTAAGGCCTGGTCTACACTGGGGGGGAGGAAATCGATCTAAATTACGCAATTTCAGCTACGTGAATAATGTAGCTGAAGTTGACGTACTTAGATCTACTAACCGCGGTGTCTTCACTACAGTGAGTTGACTGCTACCGCTCCCCCATCGACTCTGCCTGCGCCTCTCATCGAACTGGAGTACAGGAGTTGATGGGAGAGCACTCGGGGATCGATTTATTGTGTCTAGACTAGATGCGATAAATCGATCCCTGCTGGCTCGATCACTGCCCGCTCATCTGGACATACCCTAAGTGTTTTCAGGATCATGGCCTGGGATAGTCCATAAAATTAAAATAAAAATACAGATGTATATAGTACAGTATAATCACACACCCTGTTTCATATTAGAACAGACCTGTGAAATACTCTTTACTGTTGCTGAATTCAAGTGTCCAAAAAAAATCACTGGAACATTTTTTTCCCCCAGATAATTAGCATTTAGTTTGGTGACTCTTTAAGTATTTCTTTAAACAGTGATCCTCCTAGAGGCTCATGTACGTGGCTTTTTCATGTACCACATGCAGCTCTTGTCAAATCCACATTTGTTTGGGCTTCTTTCACTCTGCTTGATCTCAAGCAGAATAAGAAACATACTGAGCCTCTTCCTGCACTCAGTCACAACCATTTAGCTGAAGAATAACTCTACTGAAGTAAATGGGATAATGGTGGTGCAAAACTGGTATTCTTTTTCTTCTAGCATTTGCAGTGCTTGCCAAGTCACCTGATAGCACCTTCATCAGCAGAATGAAGGACCCTAAGGCCACCATGAAATCTAATCAGTTGACACTTGTCGACAACATGCAACATTGACTAATGGAGCCTGCATTGACAAAGTGGGTTGTTGCACGGACCATATACATAGAGGTTAGCTGTGCATATTCCTTGGCCAGTTCGGAACCTGTTCAGCAGAGTTCAAAGGTGATGTGACAGGTCAAATTCTGGCAGTCAAATGGTTGGATCAGTGACAAGAAAACATTCCAAAGGTCTTTAGCTGACCACTCATCATGCCATAGGGTTGCTGCTGACAGATTCAGGTTTGGCAGTTGAGACCACAATGGACACCTCAATGTAAGTCATGCTCGGGGGTGACTGAAAATGTCCATGTACAGTGAGAGACCTGGATTGGCACATAACTTTTCTACCACTCTGGCTGTAGACACTCTGTGATGAATGTGTGGAGGAGCTTTGTCACCCAGAATTGGTAGCCATGGGATAGGAGTGGGGTATGGCTGCCTTCGATAACATGCATGATCGAGTTCAATTCAACATCTACCAATTTAGTGTAAGGCGAATGATGCCACACGGGCACAGTTTTCCGCTGAGGAATAGCACAGTGCTAGAGCCACTGTGTGAAGTGTCTATGTGCTTACACCCCATGTTGAACTGACTAATTTGCTGATTAGATTATTCCTGGTCCTGACTTTGGTAACAGTCTTTTTTAGATGATAGTGGAAAGTCAAAGAGCAGTCCAATGTGACACCAAGGTAGACCGGTTTTGCCTTGTGTTTCAGTCATTTTCTGTTGAGAAAGATGTCTAACTCATGCTTATATTGTGGAAGATTCCTGAAACTGTCTTGGTCCCACTTGGTTGAAGGTGCCAACTGCTATAGTAGGCTGCCACCTTGGTCAGGTCGGCATTCAAGATGTTCTCCAATTTGGTGAAAGAGTGCCACTGGATATTGCAGCAGATGTCAACTGCATAGATAAACTTGCATGACTGAGTCAGTGGCAGGTTGTTTGTGTACAGATTGAACAGATGGGCACAAGCACAGAGCCTTGGGGTAAGGAATTGGATTGTGTTCTCCATGCACTTGTTCTAGCACCCATATATACATGAAAATGCCTGTCATGAGTAGAAGTTCAACTATGTCCATCACGTATGCTGGGAGAGCTCTTGACACCTTTACCAGAAGACCAGTGTGCCATAGTGTATCATAGGCTGTTGTCAGATCCAAGAAAACAGCTCCTGTCTTCAAGTTCTGTTGAAATCCATTTTCTATATATGTAGTGAGGGCTAGGACTTGGTCACATACACTTTGACCCTTCTGGAAACCAGCTTGATTGACACTGAGAATTGTCCCCACCTCTGGAGATATAAGGACTTTAAAGATGACAGATAGCGGAGAGATTGGTTGGTAGCTTACCGCATTGTATGAATACTCACCGAGTTTTAGAAGAGCGATCACTTTTGACATCCTCCTGAGGCTTGGAAGCATAGGCAGCGGGTATAAGAAGCAGGGGAGGCTCCCCAAACAGCTGGCCCGCCACCTTTGGAATGCACTGCTGGCGAAAGGGAGCTCTGGCTATAGTCCTGCCTGGGCTCTGCCCTGAGGCCCTGTTCCCACTTGTCCTGTTTCCACTGAGACCCTGCCCTCTCTTTGCCATTTCCCGTCCCCACTCCACCCACGTGGGGGCCTTGTAGGAGCAGGTGAAGAGGCACATGTGAATGGTGAGCGGCCAGCCGACTGGCAAGCAGGCAGGAGCTTGGAGGAGGGGGCAAAGAGGGAGGGGGTGAAGAGGCATGAGCAGTGGGTCAGGGGGCCTCAGGGGAAGGGGCCAAACAGGGCTGAGGATGGAGCATGGGTGCAGCTTTGGAGGGAGGAGGCAGAGCATGAGCGGGGCCATGGTTCAGGAACATGCAGCTTCCCCAAATGGAGGAGTCACACACCACCCAGGCTTGGCAGGCTACCCGCATTAACAACCCGTGTCTGGAATTTGGATAACCATTGATGGGTGTTGGTGCCAAGATGTTTCAGAAACTCTGGCAAAATATTGTCATATCCCTCCACCGTTCTGGGGTTTGATGTTCTCCAGTAGAATTCTTACACAGAATTCTAGCCATACCTAAAGTTATGCCCTATCCTACTCCTCCCTGCCCATTTTGGAAGTCTTTCACTAGTGATGGCCCTGCCATTCAGATCCCAAATGCTGCTGGCCCTAGAGTACATTTCAAATCCCATCAAATCTCATCTTTTTTTTTTTTTTGAAGTTCAGGTGTCCCTGACCTGATCATCTTCTTTTCTCCTTCCTTTCTTCTCCATTCATCACCAGGACACAATGATTTCTGTAATATGACTTTCAGTGGTATATACTTTTTCTACCTTCATCAATGTTGCCACCTAAACATATTCAAGAAACTGCCCATAAGCAAATAAATTTCCAGCACTTCTTTCAATCTGCCTATAATTCTGTTGTATTTTAAGTCAATGCTTTGGAAGTATATGGCCACTGAGTGATGGGACAGCGCCCCCACTCATGCCAGCTTGCTTTGACTGAGATCTTGGGCCATTTGTTAATTTCCAAATATTTCAGTACTCTTTTTTTAATTCCCCAAAGCTTTTATCTTGCCATTTTCTACCATTGTCAAGCAGCACTCTGAGTGAAACACTTGTGACAAATTAGGGTCATTTTGGGATTTTCATTACTTCATTATTAAAGTTCAGCACCCCCACACCATGCACAGTACTGCACAAGTCAAGAGGTGCATTGTAGAATTTTGGGGGTTTTGCCTGTCTCTGCTGGAGACAGATTACCAGACTTGATGCAACTATTGGTCTAAACAGGTATTGCAAACCCCGTGTTCTCATGTAATTTTGCCCATGGAGTTCCATCCTTCTGACTTCTGTTTCCATGGAAGTGAGGTCCAAAGGGTTGCTTATACCCGGCAGGCAGTCTAGCAGCTGAGTGTAAGAAGTCTTGTTGGTAGATTTCAGCTGCTGACTGTCAACTCAAAGCTGCTGTAGAAGTGCCAGTTTGCAAAGAAATGGCTACAGAGCATGGACCCAGTCCTAGCAACCTTACTTCACATGGGTTGTCCCATTTAAATACAGATTGGGAGTGGGTCCTTTACAAACAAAAATTTGTATTGCCAGATTTTTACCTGGCTTCAATTTTGTGCAAATGCAGGCATTTCTCTGTGTGCACAAATGAGCATTTGGATAGTCAGATCAAGTAGTACAATTGTCCAGTTATGCAAACTGTATGAGTAAATGCTTGTGCACATACAGAAATGTATATGCCCCTAAAATGTACAAGTGCACAAAACAGAAGCTGCCTGACAATTTGGTTTCTACAACTGTGGAATACTTGGGAATATACTGATATTGTAGCGGTGGGGTAGGTGGAAGTTAAAAGTATAAATACCCTATGTTTTTGTTTTCTTAAAACACATTTTAAAACATTAATTATATTAATTTACAATGTGTTAAAAAATAAATCCCCTCTAAGTTGGCTGAATAGACTGTAGGCTCGGGTGTCTGCTATAGTCTCAGACCTTATGTCAGTGGGCTGATTAAGCTTACTTTATAAAGTAGGCAGAAAACACAAAACATATTGGGAGACCCAAAGGAAGGGTTAGTTGTAAGGTCAGATCCTGCTCTTAGAGCTGGGTTAAAAACCCAGCAGAAAGCCTATGAGTTTCAGGCCCTAAGACACCACTGTAAATCTGGAGTAGATCTGGTAAAGGCATTAATTAAAATCAGAATTTGACTCAAAGGGATTTTTTTTCTGCTCTCACTCCCTTCTTAGCAATAGGGTCACAAGATTAACATTAAGGGGCTTTGTGGAAGGATGTTAAAGAAGATTGGAAGAGCACCAGGGATGGCATGCTAAAATACCAAAGATAAGAGTGAAACAACGAAACAGTGAGAAGTGAGGCAGGATTCACTAGTGGAATGACTGTAATTGGGACTTCTGATGCAGCAGTTTGGCAGCTGGGGTTGCTGATGGATGAGAGTAGAGATGTAGGCAGAGGTAGAGTTTTTTGAAGGGCTTTGTAGGAGAGAAAATTGTTTTGTATTCTCTGATTCTGAATGCAAGAAATCAAATTATTTGAATAATCATAAGTGTATAGATTAGCACCAAGATTCAGATGTCCAGAATACTTTCCAACCGGATATTGGTAGGGGTACATATTGGGGGAGATTCTACACAACTCAGGTATTCCTACACCCTGGAAATTCTCAGCTGGCTGATCAAGCCAACTTTACATGAGCAGCACAGTACAAGGAGTTTTCACTGGGGTCAGAATCTGACCCAATATTTTAAATTCTAAAACCTATGACATTCCAGAAGGCTCTAAATGATGGGATTTTTGTCTTTCCTCTTCCTAGATGGGACTAGTATGTAGATCATAAAACCATATTAATTTCAAAGAGATAATTCATTTCAGTAGAACTTGCAAACATTCCACATGCTGAAGCAAAATAGACAAAATAAACAGCTCTTATAATATTCTGATAAGTAAACAATTGGATTTCTCTCCCAGGTATTTTATTTCTCAGTTGACTCTGTACTTAGATATTAGAGCTTTTTTAGAGCCTACAAAAGAAATGTGAGAAGTCTGTGAAACATATATCACTCTTATGACCTACTGTATAGGACAAAATATTACCCAGGTGTTTCTCAGTTTTCGTATATGTACTATATGAGCTGGAGCAGGAATGTTAGCTTCTCTTAACCTGAGACATAGAAGGCCAGGACAGACTGGTGTTCCAATACTTTTAACTTCCATCTCTGCTCTCAGTACCCGAACTGTTGCACATGCAGTATACAGAGCCAATAGTCTCCTCCACAAACATGCATGGAAGGAACTTTATGCCTTCATGTAAGAGGAGGAATGTTGGCTGCATGGCCCTGGATCTCTCTCCCTGAAACCCTGTGGATGCCATTCCACTGATGCTCCTGGAACTGGATGTTTATGGAGTTTTGGAGCAGGCACTATTCTCTGTTCAATCTGTGGATTTATATATGGAAATCAAGGAGGGAGTTAATGTCTGTTTTAAAGCATTATTAACTGTTTTTGCTGAGACTAAGTAGATGCAGGGGCCCTTAGCAAATGGTAGCATGATTTCTCCAAGGAGATTTGTTGCCAGGTGGAGAGAAAACCATCAGAGCTATATAAAAGGGTAGAAATTCATGCAGCATAGCTTCTGTCTCCACAGATATGGGGGTAGAGGGAAGATTTACTGCCTTCCTTGTTTGATGGAATGTTTCCTAGAAAACTTCACAAGATGAACATCCTGGAGTTTTCTGCCTCCTCTAGCAAGGATGTTACCGCTTACGGAGGGGGGAATCTGTTCCTTTACGTTGTCTACTAATACTCATGTCCATGTGTTAGAAAAGGATATTTATGACTGTCAGAATTATAAAAAATTACTAGAGGACTGTCACAGGGCACCTCCATCACTACCTGGTGAACCGCACTTCCTGGCCAGTTCAGGTAGTTTCACAGTTACAAACACACACTGGGTTTTTTTCTTACACAGTAACACGGTGCAATGCAGATTTACAGCAAGGGTAGGCTTCCCTCACGCCTCAGCCCTGGCTCATTCTCTGAGCCTCCTTCTGAGCTACCCCTTGCTTCCTGTTTCATCCATTTATATTCTCCCAATTACCTTGTTAGCTCAGTGATTGCCACCCAAGTGCTTTCAATCCCGCAACAGAAAGCCTATAATTAATTCCAGCTGGGCCTGCAGCCTTCCTCAGACTTCAGCAACGTCAGTGTCAGGGTGCTGCTGATAGTGCCCTGTTACACACCTCCCCTTATTTCACCTGAGGCCTTTTTTTGCCTCTGAAAGAGGTCCTCTTCGCTGCCCATGCATTTCCCTCTTTTTGGGGTTGGGATTCTACTGGGGGTGTCAGTGCCCTTTGGGGATAGCCCTTCATGGACTACCGGTGAGGGTTTCCTGCCTTCCATGCACAAAAAGTACACTTTTACAATGGAGGTTATCCCTATAGCTCCGCCTCAGCCCACAGGTCATCACGCCAGTCACATCCCACAAGCCTTTGCTCCAGTTTACTTGGCTCTGGGCTTATCTATCCACATGGACTGTTCCTCTAGAGCCATCATTTTGGGATCCCTCTCTTCCCCTGCCTTATCTTTCCCCTATGCCAGGGTAGGCTGGCCCACCAAGGCTTCCTTGTCAGGAACCCCACCCCCCTCAATTCAGCTTGTTCTTCGGGCGGGGTGGGGGGGAGGTCAGCTGAGCCTCCACCCTCTTTGGCCTCTAGGTGTCACTGCTTTGTCACCCCGGCTTCACTGTCCTCTCACATTTTTCTCACCTCCCTCCCCCCCCAAGTCCTCCCGTGTATCACCTCTTTCTGAGCCTGTTTTCTTATGTCTAGGGTTATCACACACTGGACCTGGAGGACTCCTGGAGGGTGTACACTCATGAGCTTTTCATGCTGACCCACCAGTTGGGGTCCCTTCTCCCACTTTCTACATAAGAGGAATGGGGTCCAGTCAGTTCCTAGCGTTACTGTGTAAGGTAATGACTTTACTATCCCTACTCATTGCCATCTAAACTTCCCTGCCACTTCCAAGGGGATAAAGGCCATGGGATAAATGCTCTTTTCCCCATGAATACAATAGATCATTACCATTGTCCCCTCCTGTTGCCACTGCTGTCTTACCAGGGCACTCCATACAAGGCAACATGCTGCCACTGAATCAACACCACCATCAACTTCTCGTTCTTCTGCCTACTTTGATAGAAATCGTTCTTACCCCAAGTCCCATTTTTACACCTGTCCACTCTCAGAACCTATAGTCCATGTAGGGACAGTCACTCTTTGTGTCCTTTGCCCCCACTCTGGTAGCAGACTACTGTGCGGGTATCTGAGGCACCATTGCCTGCTCCCCACGTTCCCTTCTTGTGCTTCGCTGTATGAGATTCTTCCGCCTTCTTTTCCCCACCTTTGGTCACCTTTTTGTGGAAAATCCACTTCCACAAACTCTTCTGTTAATGTCACCTCTGCCTCTAATGGTTCTGGCTGATGCCTGAACCCAAACTCTTGTCATCTCAAGGAGGCTCTGTATAAGCTGCTCCAAAATAATGGAGTCAATTAGGGCCTCAGTGTCCTGTCTATCCGGCTGCAACCACCAAGTGGCCCCCGCTGACAATTTCTGCACAAAGGCCCTGGGACACATCTTGCTATTCCATCTGGCTGTCCTGAATTTTTGGTGGTATTTCTCAGCTGACAGGCCAATCCTGTGCAAAATAGCAGCCTTCAGTGTATCATAGTCTTTGGCCTGGTATTCGCTCAGGACCACATAGGCTTCCTGAGCCTCACTGGCCAGATGAGAGGCTAGCCAAAGTGCCCATATATCCTTGTCCACTCTGGCGCTAGTAGCTACCCACTCAAAGGTTAATAAAAAGGCATTGGGGCCATAATCACCATTCAGTCTCCAGTCCCCTGCAGGAGCAGTTGCTGTACCTCAGCTGCTCCTTGATGAATTCTTGCAACGTTCGCGGCTGCTCTGCCTGCCAACTCAGAAGTGCTTGCCTCTCCGCCTGCTGGGTCTGCTGCATCTCCTTTTATTGTTCCACTAGCCAGTGCAGTATCTTGTCCATGGTGCCTGGATCTCCTGCCTTCGCGCAGGTCCCCTCAGCAGGCTTACAGCAAGGGTAGGCTTCCCTATAGCCCTCAGCCCAGGCAGACCCTCTGAGCCTCCTTCTGAGCTGCCCCTTGCTTCCTGTTTCTTCCACTTATATTCTGCCAGTTATCTTGGTGATTGCCATTCAGGTGCTCACAATCCCCCAACAGAAAGTGTATAATTGCCTCCAACTGGGCCTGCAGCTTTCTTTAGGCAATGTCAGTGATCAGGGTGCTGCTGATAGTGCCCAGGACAGGTGTCATCCATAGGACCTGCTGGAGTGGAGTTTCATCCAGTTACACCTTATAGGCATATTTATTGCCTGATGCCAAAGGTAATGTTATCAAAACTAAATTAATACATACGATGCGTGATTGTCTAATGGCTCCTTTCTAGAATAATGTCTTTAGACAAGTGGAATTAATAAAAGAAACCAATTTGGACAGAGATGCAGCAGACCTGGTACTAAGATACACCAGGACAAATTCTCTGTCATAAATAGGTATAACTCCATTGATGTCCATGGAGTTTTGTTTGTTTACACGAGCACAGAAAATAGCCCATCAACTTTAGATAATTTGAGTAAATGCAAAATGAGAGCTCCTGAGCATCATGAAATTATAACAATAAACTGCAAAACCAAAATCACACCACATACTGATATATAAATTGTTGTCTACTGCACAGAGTGAAATGTGAATGCTCTCTTTTTTTTTTTTACTTGAATAATATGAACATATAATCTTATGTGCCAAACCATTTGGGAGCATTCTACCTGTTTACTCATCACATTTGTTCAGGTAGTCAATTTGTTTTGGAATTTGGGTACAGCTAACAGCAATCAAGATGATTTATGTATGCTTGTATAACCTTTCCATACCCAATCTTCTACACTGCATTGTTACATAAGTATCTTTGGGTTAAGAGAATTCGACAGCATTTGGAGAGACATTTTGATCTTGTGGAGAGGGCAGTGGGACTGGGAATCAGGAGATTTGGTTCTATTTTCAGTTTTGCCATTGACCTGCTGTGTAATGTCAGGCAGTCTCTTTACTTCTCTGTACATCTGTTACCACTCCATCTTTGTTTGTCTTATGTATTTAGATGGTAAGTTCTTTGGGGGCAGGACTGGCCTTCAGTACTTGTTTGTGCAATGCCTAGCACGATGAAGCCCAGGTTTTGGTTGGGGCCCCTACGCTCTACTATAACATAAACAATAAATAATAATAAGGGCTGGTCCACACTAAGAAGGGGGGGTCGAACTAGGGTACGCAAATTCAGCTACGTGAATAACGTAGCTGAATTCGAAGTACCCTAGTTCGACCTACTCACCCGTCCAGACGCAGCGGGGTCAAACTCCGCGGCTCCCCCGTCGACTCCACCACCGCCGTTTGCAGTGGTGGAGTACCGGAGTCGACCGCGGCGCTTCCGGAGTTCGAACTATCGCGTCTAGATCAGACGCAATAGTTCGAACTCCGTGAAGTCGAACTCACCGCGTCGATGGGGAAGGTAAGTGTAAACCTACCCTAAGTGTTAGTGAAAGATTGTGAAGAGTTAGGCATGCTGTTTTAATCTACAAGTGTCATTCCTTCTTTAGATAGTCATATTGCTATTGCATGTCTCCTGGTATCTGGACACTAGGGTGACCAGATAGCAAGTGTGAAAAATTGGGACAGGGAATTGGGGATAATAGGAGCCTATATAAGACAAAGCCCTGAATATTAGGACTGTCTCTATAAAATCGGGACATCTGGTCACCTTACTGGGCCCACTCATTGCCACCCGTGTGTCCAGGATAGGATACTTCAACATGGGAGGAAAGGGAAATCTATGAAGAAGATGCTTGGAAGCCCATGGTAGCAGAGGACCAGTTCCCAAAATACTATTTGTGATCTTGCCTTGAAGTTACCAAACAGCCAAAGAGTTGTAACCTGGTTTGTCTTGATTGCTTCTTGTTGGCTGTTCTTTCACAGTTGAAGAAAGGAAAAACAAAGTTTGTACATGTTCATTTTGTCTAGTTCTTTCCTCATGCTGTGATTTTGTGGGGCAAATAGAAGAGAGGTCAAGATACACTTAAAGTGTCTTGGGAGGGTGAGGAATGGAAGGAGACTGTTCTGACCATTACAATCCACAATTTGGAAATGCTTGTTAGCAGATCCTTTATATGTAATTATAAGAAACTGTATGTGGCTCATTAAGGGCAAATGACTGCAGTGAAACCATACCTCACTATGACACCATTGCACATTGAATAATTGTCTCTCTGTTTGAAATAGACAAATCTTGTAGGGCAAAGTTTAAAGCTTGATATTTCAATGTTTGCATTTTAATTGCATGGTGATCCTAATGTAATGTCTCAAATGTTGGTACATAATCCTCAAAAAGTAATGCAAGACTAATGACCCTTGCAAAGTATATGGTCAATAAAATTGATTCTAATAAATCCATATATGCTTATGTCTATTAAATATTATAATAGCCAAAGAACAGAAGGCTCTGCATTGTTTCTTTTGGAAAAAGACCAAAACAGTCTCAGGATGTGAATGTGCACCCAATATGTTGTCTTCAACTTTTGAAGTTTATTCTCCCGTGAACTTATGTGATTAACTTTCAGAATTATGTATTGACAGAAGATTAGAACCCTTCACTTTCTGAATTCATCTATTACCTGTGTAATAGCCAGCAACTATTGCATAACTATGACTTAGTTTTACACTCTTGTAACTTCTTCCACACCTCAGTAATCCTCAACAAAATTAAACAGCCCCAATCTATTCTAGAGTGTATATGGGCAAATAGGTCACCACATACACCTTCTGGGATTGTCCACACATCCAAATATTTTGGTCACACAGAGATAAAGGCTTGCAGAAACCCAGAGCATTATGTTCTGTGAGACCCTCTCCCAAATCTACAAAGAACAAAGGTATACATTCAAAATATTAACAATAACAGCTTTGATTATATGGTACCAAGACTGGTTTGAAAAGCATTAGGCTTTTAGCTAGTGAGTTACTTATAATACACAAAATCCGAATTTAATTAAAAATTACATCATACTATACCTAGAAAGATGATAATCTGTCATTTATAAATTAAATACTTACTGCATACTTACCTGAGTATAACTCTGCACCAAACCCCCATGTGTATATGTTTATAAAACCTCTATGCCAACCATTTGCAGAACTATCAGTTTAGATAATGTTGCACTAAATATCTATGTTTATAGTTATTTGTAGCAATAGAGCACCAAGTAGTATCACTGTGAAAGTTTAAATCAGTGGTTCTCAATCCAGGGGCTGCATGTGGCCCAGTCAGCACACAGCTGCGGCCTATTTGACATTCGCAGAGCCATACGGGTAGTATATATATTGTGTGGATGCAGCCCACATAACACATAGAGAGCTGCATATGTGGCCCACAATGGTAAATAGGTTGAGAACCACTGGTTTAAATTGATAAAAATTGAAAAAATGTGTAAAAATAAACATTGATATTATCCAATGAAATTATAAAAAAATAAAAAATTAATTGTGACAAGTCTAGATATAAGCACTTCCTTGGAGAATAAAATCTTTCCCTTGCGGCCTGTATTCTGCTCTTCTCTCGAGCCTGGTTGAGGTACAGTGGGGTTTTTATATTATATTAATTATAAATATATTATTTATTACATATTTCATTTATGTTCAAAGCGTAGAGCATGGATTAGCCCTACCTCACAGAAGGGCTGTGAGGATAAATACATTGAGGCACTCAGCTCCTATAGTGATAGTGACCATATAAGTACTTTAGATGGGTGGATAGCTTGTCAGTTTTAGCCAAAACCTTTAAATATGGTAATATTAATGCCTCTCATGAAAAGGAGAAGACTAAAAAAAAGTACAAAGCTCAGAGGAGTGTAACAGAAAAAGTATCAGCCATGAAGATCTATAAAACTAGGAGTTGCTCATATCAGGTGATGTAAGGTTTTTTCAGAAGACACTGGGCTGAGGACCCATTTAAAGACTGTTGTTTCACAAAAGCCTCTACTGAGGCCATGGACGTTGTGCAGAGCAGGCTCTATCAGTCTGTCGTTTTTACTTTTTAATTTACACATTTGAAAATAAGACATTGGAAGAAATCCCATGTAGTGATTTACAAATGTCTTGCCCTGCTGTTCCAGCTCCAACTAGAGTCACTCTCATGCACCCAGCAGGGATGTAGGGACACACGGACTGAGCAGGGTTTTTATTCCTGCAGTGATTCATCCAAGTCACTGGGGGTGGCAGTGGTGTCAACACTGAGGGCAGAGGAAGATTGACTCTCCTCTTCTGCTTTCAGTGCCTTCCCATGCTGGTGCACAACCAGCTTGGTGCTGATGGGGAGGAGGAGATGGGAGGCGGCGACAGGGAAGTGAAAGGACCAGAGTTTGAGGGGCAATGGAAGGATGGAGGGCAAGTTGGGAGGAAAGGGAGTCAAAGGAAACAGTTCTGTTCCCTAGGGAGATGTACAGCTCAGTCTCTAGTTTCACTTTGGGTCAGACTTTCCACATCTGTATAAGCTATGTACATAGAAACAAACTCCTCTACCTCACTAAAGTTTGTCAAAATAAATACTATCCTAACAGTACATACTTTAGTAATCTAGTTTTTCATGAATAGCTGATATATATGAATATTGTCTCCTGGGCATTATTTCAGAAAAATAAAAGGAGGGCAAAGTTGTGTCCGCTGCCTACCTCTACCTCCCCACTCAAGCTGTGGCTCATTGTAGGGAGTTAGCAAAACATTCACATCCTGGAGGGTGTCTCATTGATGGCCGTTCCATGGCAGGGATTGGGGCCTGGGTCCCTCTGCTCAGCTCCAGGCCAGGCCACCGCGCTGCTTCCTGTCCGGCTAATGGGGACAGTGGGGTGATGCTGACATCATGGAGATTTGGCCTCCGGACCAGCCTGTCCCACAGCAGCTCTCACAGGCCTGGGGGGGAGACATCACTGTGCCAGCTGGCAAGGAGCTATGCAAAGTCAGGAAGGGGGGCCACTCCCCCTTTGCCCCATAGCAAAAAGCACCCATAATTCTCTAGCACTTGTGAAGGTGGAGTCTGTGCTCATTTGCTTTCAGAAAAGTTGGTCCTCATGGTAAAAAGTTTAAGAACCACTAGAAAGCACAGGGCAGGGAGCACAGGGCAAGGTAGGGAGGATCAGGTTGGTCAGTTACCTACCCTATGTGAGAGAGTTGTATGGAAGTGTGTGTTTGTTACCTCTCCCCGTGTGAACCTTAAAGATAAGAAAGTAAATAAAAAGAATCCATCTACGCAGTATTTCTTTTTAACAAGGTCTCAATCAACTTGATGTTAATTTGAATATTTGTACTGCATAGTACTGACTGATTGCCACTGAACTCGCTTGAATACGAGTAATTTTACCAGGTGTCCCGTATTTAGCATAGGGAAATATGGTCACTCTATGTATGGATCTTATACCAATAAAGCTAGTGTGGCCTAGTGCTTAGCTCATAAAATGGAGTCATATGTTCTGGGTTCTATTCCTAGCTGTGCAACTGAGTTGTGGTGTAAATTTGGAAAACTTAAACCTCTCTATTTCCCAGTTTCTCCTTCTATTAAATAGGGATAACAATACTTTCCTACTTCACCGGTGTGTTGTGAGCCTTAATTAATTAATGTTCATCCTTGTAAGAAAGTCACTAGAAAAGGACAACACGTTATTTATTTTTATTATTCTCCTCCTCATCCGCAACTTCATCATCACTAACTTGACTAATACCAGGAGCAAGTTAATAATGAGATCTTGAGGCTTAGAAGAGCCTATTGGGTGGAAAAGGGAAACCAGAAATGAGGGAGAAGTTCCACAAGTAGTGGAATGGAGGTTGAAGTCTCTTGCACAACAGATACATATTTTCCTGGCCTCCATCCTGCCACTGAACAGACTGGAAGTAGACAAGTATGTGACAGAGGAGTGGCAGAGGTACCTGCCCAAGCTCAGCACAGAGTAATTTAAATCTCCAGTGAGTCTTGGAACAACAGTGGAATACAGACTATTCTCTTACCCTTGATGGCAGTAGGACATTGTGGAAGACAGTTTCTGGGTAGGATATAAGGGCAAGGAAGAAGAGTACAGCCAACTGTAACTTTATAGTAGATATGTTGTTTTGTGTAGTTACAATGACTTTGGCATTTGAAAAATCCAGTTTTTGGATCATTTGGCTGTTTTTTGAGTGTGGATCTCCTTTTTTGTGAGCAATGCCTCATGTTGCAGGTTAGTATAATTTGTTGTATAGCTTTGCAATGCCATGTCTGTCTAGATTATGGAGTGCACATTCTTTTATGACTTCGTGTTTTTATTTTTAACAAATTCATGGAGAGGAGAGAAAACTTTTTAAAAAGTTGATTAGGCTTTTGTACCTGTAACTAAACTGGATACGATGAGTGGTAGGACCAACATCTGCAACATTCTCATCAGTAGTTCTCCTGGAAAGGAAAAGTACTTGACTTCCCGGTAGCTCATTTTGTATTGTCGGAGAGAAAATCCAAGGATTGTGCCTGAGGGAAACAAAAAGCATGACTTACTTTTCTAGCTTAAGCACTAGTAACATAATATGAACATAAACGTGTGTGCAGTAGGTGTCTCAGTGGAACATACAGTGTTTTTATGGACCAGATTCTCATATCCTTACTCACATTGAGTAGTCCCATTGAAGTCAATGGAAATTGCTTCTGAACATGAGTAAGAGTATAAGAAGGTGGTTTATTGTTTGCACTATAATTTTATTTATTTATTGGATTTATAGAAAAGATGTTTCAGTCATTAGGTGTCCAGTTAATACTCAGGTCCCTTTATAATATTAAAATATACAATTTCAAATAAAAAACAGTAATGCACTGGTCATATGGCCTGGGGAGAGAAGGAATCTGTGAGTTACCAGGTCACAAAGCAAGTTATAGAGCCGGCACATTGCTCTGTGGATGGACCTGTCCTTAAATTCTACTGCAATATGATTGTGATTGTTCTCTTCAGAGGCGATGTGTAGGGGGGGCATGTGCGGGTCAAGCGCTCCCTCAGATTAGCCTGCTGGAGGTGGGGAGGAAGAGGGTTCAGTCGTTCTCTCTCTGTGCCTCCCTCCCTGGCACGTTTAGCCACACTCCCTGGCAGCCGCGTGTGGGGTGGGATGGAGCCGCTTCTGCCTGAGAGAGTCTGGCTGGGAGGCAGTGGCAGCCTGCTCCCTACCCGGGCTCGTCTGCTGGGGACAAGGGACAAGCATGCCGGGGCATTGGGGGGAAGGGCGGCTCCAGCTTGCTCAGCCCTGTCCCCTGACAGCAAGGCCCAGCCGGGAGGTGGGTCCCCACTGCCTCCCAGCCAGGCTCTCTCAGGCAGAAGCAGCTCCATATCCTGCTCCCTGCCCAGCTGCCAAGTCATTTAACCTGCCCAGCTGCCAGGGAGAGTGGCCAAATGTGCCAGGGGAAGCGCAGGGAGAGAAAGACAGAGCCCTCTCTCCCGCAAGTAATGTTGGACAGAGGAGACACATAGGGCTGTTATGTGTCCTCCCCTTTAGATTCTGTCCCCCTCCCCAGTATAGAGAGGCACCAGTTGTCTATGGTTCTCTTCTTTGTATGGGAAACACAATTCTTGTGCATAAAGAATCCATTGGAGTAATGTATGTGGACACTTCATTTCTGCACTTAATAAGTTCTATGCTGAATAATAAGCAAGTAGAATAGACAGGCTTCTTACTTAGGCTCTGACCCTGTAATTATCTTCAGATGGATGCATCCTGTTGCCCCACTGAAATCAATAAGGGTCTGTGAGCATGTCAGGATCCAAACCTTATACTGTGTTATAAGGGCTACATTTTCTGGTCCAGTCAGGTCATTTTTTTGCACATAGTGGAGAATTGGGGTCCCACTATATGCCTGCTTAAGTGGATAGTTCTATGAATATTATCTGAATGTGAAAGCAAGTTACTGCAGCTCCTGAAACTTGAGATGCCAAGAATTTCTGCAGATTTTTCTGGTTTATTCAATATGCTGTTCAGTAAACCACTGTATGTCATATTACAGTGGTTGTCCAGCATTCCACAGTGGAAGGAATCAGAACTTCTGAGATGCAGAGAATGATCTAGAGGGCTGAGCAGAGGCCTGGGAGCTATGGGCTGAGCTCTAATCTTTGCTTTGCAAATGACATCATGTATGGTTGGGGCAAGTCATTTAACCTTGCTGGATCTCAGTTTTCCCTCTTGTAAAACTGGTATAATGATACATAATGTACCTGCCGCAAAGAGGTGTTTTGAGGATTAATTATGGTCAGATAATATTATTAGAAGTGCAGGAAAGGATTTAAAAGAATAATTCCCTCCAGTGCAGGAGTCACTAGGTGAAATTTTATGGACTGTGCTGTGTAGGTCAGGCCAGGATGATGATAATAATCCCATCTGACCTTAAAATCTATGAAAAATAAAAAAAGATATTTAACATGACTTTAGTAGAGATGTTAAATATTTAAATACCAAATTTTATATCCTTGCTATAGAACATATTTACAATTTTTTTAAGTGACTAATGAGTCTGAAAAAGATACGGCAAATTTTCTTAACTTGTTTCAATTCAGTCTGTAGTGCTAGCTTTTAAAAGTCTTAAACAATGAGACAAATCAGCTTATTGATGTAGTAGACATTTAAAGATAAAGTACAGTGATAAGGTTATCTATCAAAATCAAATCAGGAAGCAGGGCCTGATCTAGTGTTGCTGTGAAGCAGGGTGCTTAACATCTCTTAGCAGTTGCTAGTACCCTGCAGGATCAGGCTTGAAGAGGCTGAATGCTGGAGCTGGCCTTTTACAGTAAGAGTTTCAGGTTTCCGATTCAGTCTGAACATTGTACTGAAACAAAGCCTCACATTAAATGTTCCCACAACCTGTTGCACAGGTTTTTCCTCTCTACAAGTAAAGAGCAAGCAATCTATGATATTGGAAGCCCAACTTTCTGAATGGTAAAATAGCGCACCACTTCTGCATTGTAGTGGAGAACCATTTTATAACAATCTTTTGGCTTCTTCAAGACAAAAATCAATGCAGTTTGTTAAAGTCAGTGAGTGGAATTTTAAAAGATAACTATGGTACTGCAACAAAACCAGAGCCTTGGTTGAATTGTACAGTTATTCTTGTAAACAGAAAGAACTGAGGCTGGGAATAATCAGAGACTGGTTTTAGGATGTACCTATCACGGATGCAACTGAATTCCTGGAACACTCCCAGCTTGTGGGACAGTCCCAATGGTGGAGTCTTTTGTTGTCTTTCATGCATCGATTGACATTTTACTAACGAACTCGCAATAGACAGTGCTAAAAGTGCAGAGGACAGTGTGATCTCTGTTGGCCAACTGAGAGAAAACACCCAGCTGCTAGAACTTCTTCCTTTATTTGACTAGAATGTGGGGATGGAGGGAATTTTGATGTTGTGCCCCAGTTTCCCCTTGGACACATGAGGAAGGGTAAATTTGAAGAAAGGAGATACAAGGTGAAAACATAGTTGGGAGGGGAGGAAAGAGAGGAAATCTGCCATGAAGAACGTGGGGCTTCCAAAATCCTAGACCCAGCCTTGGGAATATTTTATTGCAGTTTTTTTAGTGATTATATTCAAATGAGATTCAGCATGTTTAAACACAATGGACAAAATGCTCCAAAACACAAATTATTCACAGAAAGAAGAAATTAATAAGGCTGGCAGTGGCATAGGGATGAAAGTGGGTAAACAAGTTAGATGTGATCTTATAATACATATGGCATAAAAAAAAGGCAAATGTGCTTTGGGATTGCTTATACTGAGCCATGATATCATAGGACAGGGAGAAGCAGGACTAAAACTGGAAAATTGCATTCAATTCTAGACACTTTCGCACCAAGAAGATGTAACAAATTTAGCATGCCCATTTCCCCCATTCATATCTTAGAAACTATACCTGTTTCTCTAATGGCTAGGAAACATAATTGTCTATAATTATTGGAAAGGTATAAACACCAGGTGGAGAGTAATTTAGTGTGCTACAACTAAACTTTCTGCAAGAAGAGAGAACAAAATTAATACATTTTAACTAATTTTTGAGAATAATTTATTTATGAAGATGATTCTTATTCTTTTTCCTTTGAGTAATAGTGAATATAAATGATGTATTTTTCTACGTGGGCATAACAAAAGGTGTCTTTTGAGATTCTACGAGAGGAATCTAAGCACCAGCAGTTTATTTTGAAAGATAAAATATTATGCCTCATTTTGTAAAATGAATTTTAAAATGAACATAAAAATCCCCTTATCGAGCACATAAAGAACTTCTTAAAATTCTGTCTATACTATAGTGTGGGCTTGGTCTTGAAATGGTAGAAAACTGTTCCAGGACCTGGCTCATTGTGTTGTATAGATGGGACGGATGGCAGGCCACACACTTTCAAATAGGATTTAATTTCTACATCAATAGAACCATCTGGTCACAGTTAGAAAATTAGCGATGGACTCTAACCCAGAACCAAGCACTTCTGAATTCTAGGGAAATTTAAATCTAATCTCCTCTCTAATGCTGATTTTTTTCCTGAGCTCATCACCTTGATATCTGAACTTTGTGGCTGGATCCTTGTAGCTTCAACAGATTTCTTCCCCTGAAATAACTGAAATATTGAAACTAGAACAGAAATTCTCAAAGATAAAAAAAACAATTTTGAAATGAACAGTAACAGGAACTCTGTTTTGTAAAACCATTGAGTTTCCAGTTTTTAAAACTAATCGTGAATCCCTAACCTGTTTCTCTATTTCAGAAGCATACAGTTATGGACATAAAGGACTGCAGATTTATTTACAGTGCACATTTCTTAAATAAACTTTATTTGCAGAATATTTCAGAACAAAATATATAAAAATAAATTATTTTTATTTTTGACATGATCAAAAGCCAGACATAGGTGTTTCAAACTGAAAACATCAACATGTATTCCACAAGAAAATTACTAGACAGTGCTTCCATTACAAGATACAAGATCTGAATTTTCCTTACTGGTGCAAACAGAAGACATCAAAACCTGTCACCTAACTGAGACAGAAGTTCTTACTCTTCCACTAGGTGAAAATAACACACCAAACTGAGGGTGGCTATTAATGCTGATTCAGCAACAGTCCTGCACTGGGAATAATGTTCTGCTTCCAATAAGACATAATGAATAACTGGATGCCACTGATTTACATAGGTAGCAATGGAACCTGCCAGGTCAGATCTGAGCACTTGTCCAGTACTTTGTTCCTCACAATGACCAGACACGGTTGCTTCTGAGGATGGTGCAAGTTCTCAATTAGAGACATATATGGAATGCAATAAGCTTCTTTCTCACTCTAAAAAGTTAGTGGTTGGCTTATGCCCTGAAGCTTGAGAGTTTATATCTTTTATATGACTGTGGATGTTCCCATAATCCATATAAATGTGTAATTTTTTTGAATCCCACTAACCTCATGGATCTAAAGATATTTTGTAGCAGTGAGCTCTATACACAGATTATGTATTTCATAAAAAGTGTTTCTATTAATAATTTAACGTGTCTTTCATTTTTATTGAATATTCCCTTGTTCTTGTGTAAGGAGCACTTGATTTACTATCTCAACACCATTAGAAGCATTTGATTATTTTCCCTACACCGTTCATTATTTTATACACCTCTACCCTGTCCCTCTTACTCATTTCCTCTCTGAACTCCACACTAGTGTTTGAAAATCTCCATGCCTCTAACTAATTTTTATAGACCCTTTCTATATATATTTCTGTGACCTGAGCAAAGCTTTCACATTAGCTGTCCACATTCACTGCTAGACCTTTTCCCTTGGGGCTTACACTGAATTTAGAATTAGCAGTGAGTAGTTCACATTATTCTTTCCAATTACTTTGCATTTGTCAGCAGCTAAATTTCATATGCCACCATATTGTCCATTCACCAAGATTTTGTTAAGTCTTTTTGAAATCCTCACAGTTTTCTCTAGGTCTGTCTATCTGATATATTGTAGTTCACTCCCTTTTCCAGAGCATTAAAAAGTGTAGTAAACAACAGCAGTCCCAGTACAAGATGTTGGGGCACCCTGCTGTTAGTCTGGTACTTTATTGAAAACTGACCAATTATTCCTACTCAAAGGCTTTTGAAAGTTCAGATGAATTATATGTGCTATTTCCTCTCTTTTAGCATGTGTGAGGTTTTCTAGTTGATTTTCATTTACTAAAGCCATGCTAGTTTGTCCCTGTCCTGTCACGTTCGTAGTCTGGAAGTATAATGTAGTAAAATCTCATTCCATGGGCAAGTATTAATAGAAGGGTAAGGGAGGTGTCATTTGATTTGTAAGCATCTACAGAATCATAATTTCAATGGTGTCACTGTCTAGGACATGGCAGGGAGGACTTGCTGCCTCCCCCTACCCTGCACCTATGGCTCCCAGCTCCAGGTCCTCCAGTTCATAGAAATTTTGATAATACAGTAATTGGAAATGGGTTGAATTCAGTATCATTTGAAAGCCCTTTCTCGTATGAACACAGTAGTACCAAACATGACAAACCTAAAACAATTATGTAGATATATATTTGAGAAAATATTTAAAAATCAACTTTTAAAAATTGTACTTTAACAGAGGGTTGCATTGCTTACTTAAAGAAAAAAAAGATCTTTGGTAATCCCGGAGAAGTAAGCCTTGACAAGTAGGACTGAAAACATTTATTCATGAACATCATCATCAGTGTCATCTCTGTCTAGTGCATCACTGCTAGACACATTGTCACACTAATCCTTGTCTCACACAGGTCCATACAAGGTAAACATTTGCTGCATGGAGAGCATTTGGATTTGATTAGCTGTAGCATTGATTCGGAAGCACGTGGTATTTCACACATAACTGGTGTCATTGTTCCATCTTCCAAGACCCATCCATGCCTGATAGGGGAGGATAGTTTTGGATGAACTCAATAATCCTGGAGCCATTCCATTGCTTGATAACTTGCCCCCTTGAAGCAGATATAAATGCATCCCTTGTTGGTGGCAATTTTGCTGAGTGAACTGAGCGATCAGTGGGACTAGCAGGTATGATTGGCAGGATGTACACAGGTCATTTGCTCTGGTACCTCGTAGAGTGCTGAATTAAAGGCTGACCAGGTTGGAATGTATCTTTCTCCTGAAATGGTTTGGTATGATATGTTCTAGGTGTCTAGATCATTTGAGGGTACATTTTCTGTCTCTTCAGCTGAAGCCATACTCAATTATTTTTAACCTCTGGAGTGCATCCCAGTTTTGCACAATAACCAAGTGAGGTCAAAGATAGCAAATATAGAAAACTCTATTACAGTCAATTTAACTGCTGCTTCATTGAAAACTGGACTTCTTGGCTTCAGATGTTTTGGACCTTGGTAGGATAGTGAGTCATTAAGTCAGGAAGCTCCTTCAAGGAATGGTTCTTTGTTGGTCCAGATAGCACTTGAGGTTGAGACTGATTCCCATTAATATACTCCTGACCATAGCAGTAGCATAAAGAGTACCATTGCCATCAGCTGTATCTTCAAGGAAGTCTAAGTTATCGACAGCACAAAATATAAACTTACCCTTGATGAAGTCTGGGGGAATGGACAACCCTTCATTCAGTTCCATGCAGCAAAGAACTTTGTTTGCAATTGAAGTCTCCTGGTAGAATGCTTTGTTACAGTCAATGGAGAAGCCAATGCTGTGCATATGTAACACTGATCTCTCTCTCTCTCTCTTTCTCTCTCTCTCCCTGCCCTCCCCCTTGTTAAACCAATAGCGACTTGTCATGGTAGACTACACATATGCTCCGCAGTTATGTATGTGTTGGAAACCTGCCTTGCATTGAAGCACTTGTATATAAGGCTTTCTGATAAAATGGCAGCCTTCTTCTCCACTTGCTTATTTTCCTTCTCATTGGTGCTGACGTCACTGCAATCACCAATGCACCACTTAAAGAAGTAGTACATGTCATATGGTAGTATTTTTCAGGTTTGGCATCAGCTTTGGATCCCTGAAACTCCCACATACTGCAGGACAAAAAGCTTTCCACAAAAATTTAGCAGCTGCAAACAGTCTTCATATTACTGTTGACATCGGTGCTTTCTTCCACTTTTGATAGAGCCACATCTTTTGTAGCTTTTAAGGATATGCATTGTGATTCATTTCTGCAGATAGGATTGCTAAAAAGTACATCAATATCCCACAGTTCAGCTTCAATAAATGCTCTAAGAGCCTTTCTTGTAAGCATTTGTTTGTCTTCAATGCCATTCAAAGCACATACTTTTCTGTACTTAGCTTCTGCATCAGCTATTGACTCCACTTCCCCATCCATTTCAGCCTTTGCAAAGCAATTAATGAATTCCAGCTGTGGTGCAGTAGAAAAATGGACATTGGTTTCTGTTGCTTTTTACCTTTTGACACAACCCATTACATACATTCTTGGTGTAGGATTCAATGTGATACACAATGTCATATGTGTGGGCATCTTTCAGGTCAATGCACCCACTCAACTTTACTTTCCATGCAATGTTCAGGAAAGCTCTACAACCTCATCCCCTATGAACCCATCCCAAGGACCTCCTACATGCTTCCCAAGATACACAAACAAGAGGACCCAAGCAGACCCATTACATCTGGCCACAGTACTCTTACTGAAGGAATATCAGGAGTCCTAAAAACCATCCACAAACCACTCTCTGCACAAAGACCCAGCTTCCTCCAGGACACAACCGATTTCCTTCAAAAACTCTGCAACATTAACAACCTCCCTCAGAACACCATCCTTGCCACCGTGGATGTCACCTCACCATGGATGTCACCAACATGCCTCACTATGATGGCATTGCTGCCTGCCTCAAATATTTACAAGATAATGGACAACCTTCAGACATCCGCCCCAAACACATTGACAAATTCATCCATTTCATCTTTACCCATACAAATTTTACATTCAACAACAAACCACGGGAACAGCCATGGGTACTAGGATGGTTCCCCAATATGCCAAATACCACCTCCCCCAACCTTGCCAAGCTCATCATCAGAAGCTAGTTCCCCACAGACCAGAACACACCAACTCAAAATGGAACCAGACACTGCCAGAACAATTAATTTAAAATTTGTAGATCTATCTCCGCTGCTGTGATAGCCAACACCCCCCACAACACACCTTTCGAGATCCATGGGTCCTACACATGCCTATCACCACATGTGGTATAGCTCATCCTGTCCACTAAATGGCCCAGTAACAACTAGGTGTGTGAAACAAGATGATTGCTATACTCTGAAATGAACTCACACAATCTATCTGACCTCTCAGTCCTTATCTCAAAGGAAACCTGTGCAACCCCTTCAAAAGATGAGTCTGGGAGCTTAAATTCATAACTTTGGTAGATACTAAAAATCCTGGTCTGAACAGATTTATGACTTATTACAACAACCTATGACCCACTTAAACCCTCCCCCCAGCTTCCCCACCACTTTTTTCCCTTGTGACTGGAGAAGTGTTAATGGGCTACTTCACCTTGAATGGTTCCTTGCATTAACTACTTATGCTAAAGAATCTATTCCATCTTGTATTTAGTTGTGACTCTCTCTGAGGGCTTGGCTACACTTACAAATTTGCAGCGCTGCAGCAGGGTGTGAAAACACACCCTCTCCAGCGCTGCAAATTGCGGCGCTGCAAAGTGCCAGTGTAGTCAAAGCCCCAGCGCTGGGAGCGCGGCTCGCTGTCCGTTATTCCCCACAGGGAAGTGGAGTACAGACAGCGCTGGGAGAGCTTTCTCCCAGCGCTGGTGCTTTGACTACACTTAGCGCTTCAAAGCGCTGCCGCGGCAGCGCTTTGAAGTGTAAGTGTAGCCAAAGCCTGAGTACCTTTCCTAGACCTGAAGAAGAGCTCTGTGTAAGCTCAAAAGCTTGTGTTTCTCACCAACAGAAGTTTGTCCAATAAAATATATGACCTTATTCACCTTGTTCCTGGGACCAACATGGCTACAACAACACTGCATATAAAGACTTTGATTAATTTACCCTTTTTATTTCCATCTTACGTTATCTGCCCTAGTTTATGTTCCTTTCTATTGGCTTCATATAGGTTTGATTTTTTCATCTAAAATGACCTCCTGTACCTTGCCATTTAACCCCATTAATATTTTTCTTGCCTTCTTGTTTCCTTTGTTATTTAGGGGTAAGCATACTTGCGGTGACTCCATTATGATATACTTAAGTAAATGCCATGATGAGCCTATGGATTTTAATATACTCTTTACTTTAGGGTCTTTTTGACTAGATGATCACCTCCAGATGAACTTGATCATATTGTTGTCAGTACTGCTCAGTAGTTACTTCTTGAAGTAGTAGTTACTTCTTAAACCAACTCTAGTTTTAGTCTTAAAGTCTCTAGTCTTAAACCAACTCTTACTCTTCTTACTTCTTAAAGCAACTCTAGTTTTACTTAGGATTCAGTTGAGTGTAGTCTTGCTCTTGTGTGCATGAGAACTAATTGTTCCATCATGCAATCATTTAAATTGTCGAGAAATTGATTCTCTAAACCTTGTTCCACTGTGACATATGACCACTTTATATGTGGGTATGAAATCATCCATTATTACTGCTTTATTATGCCTCTTTGATTTTCCTTAACAAGGTGTGCTCAGTGGGGGAGATTCTAACCCCATTTTCAGCCCCTTCATTTCAGGTAAAAGCGGTGAAATAGCCTAAACTGGTTCTAAAAGTCCTTATTCTAGTCAGGAGAGAATTCCCTTGGTGCAGGAGGATGCTGTCTTCCTTCTACAAGCTGTCTTCTGGAAGCTCTGGAGTATGAGGCATGCCAGGGATTGTCAGGGTAGGGCTGTAGCACATAGTGTTTCCGGGCTGCACTGATGCCTATAGGGCGGCCAGGGACCTACTGCAGTAATTCACACAAGCCCCAAGGACTACGTTATGTTGGGGTTTATGTCAGACCCAGAATTGGGAGAGTGTTAAGATAGCTTAAAGCCATTTTAATTCCCGTTCTCTTAGGCTAAAAGATCTGTGAGTTTTCTTTTAAAGATGCAGCACAGAATATCACCCAATATATTTTTCTTGGTAGTATAATCCTCCTAATTTATCTGGGTGTAGTCCCTTACCAGTTGGGGGCTTGATAGAAGCGGCTCCCAGCACTTCTTACAGACAGCAGCACAGAGGAGAAACTGGGGGAATTGAAACAGGGACTGCTTGCTTCCTCCTCTGCTCGAGAGACAGAAACAGCTTGGGGCCAAACCAGCCACCCTGTGGACAAGCCAGGCACCCAACTGCAGGCCCCAGATAGCCTGCACATGGCTAGGACTGCCCCACCTGTGAGTTGAGCACAAGCAGGAACAGTTTGTGCGGCTAGAACTGGCTGCAAAGTGACAAGTTACAGCAGTTGGAGGGAGACAACCCAAGGGTTGCTCAGTGCAGCAGAAAGTAAGATGCTGTTTTGTCTCTTTCAGCCAGGGGACCTGAGACTGACCCAAAGCCCACAGCTCCACAGGTAAGAGACTGAATCCTCTCACTCCACTGTGCCTGTGAGGACTGCCTGCCATCCAAGCCTGCTAAGTTTCCCCTGAACTAGAAACCAGGGATGGCCAAGGCTTGTGGCCACCAAGGACCTCTCTTCCGGAAGGAAGAGCTAGGACACCACCAGTAGGGTGACCAGACAGCAAGTGTGAAAAATCGGGACAGGGGGTTGGGGGTAATAGGAGCCTATATAAGAAAAAGACCCCAAAATCAGGACTGTCCCTATAAAATCGGGACATCTGGTCACCACCAGCCTTTTAGTTCTTATTGATCTCCAACTCCACCAACCAACTATGGCCTGTGGGGAGACTATGGGGGCATTTTTGTTATTTTTACTCAGTTCGTGGGCATTTAGTGTTTACTGCTGTGAGATTGATTGGTTACTCATTTGTATGACATCCTTACTTCCCTTACTTGTTCCTGTCCCCTTTACTAACCTCTACATGTGAGCATGTCTCATCTGAGATCAAGAGCATGTCTTATCTTTTGCAGTTCCTCCATGATGAGGGCGTAAAAATCATTAGAGGTTCAGGTTCCAAAAAGTGAAATTATCTGGTGGGACATCAGCTATCACAGATATGACCTTAATTCCTGATTTGATCAGAGACTCTTCCCACAGTAAATAAACCAAAACCAAAACAAAAAAACAAGCCCCGCCCCAAACACTTCTACTCTTAACACTGTTTGACCTCCTGCATTTCTGTGCTCTCAGAATCACCTGGATGCTTTCTTATAACATATACGTATATTTGAAATCTTCCCTAATATCAAACGGATGATCTCAAATTATCAGAATTTCATTCTTTCTATTCCTGGATCTGTGGCTCTGAGGCAGCCCTGCCATATGGACTGCCTAAGACTCTCAGGCTTACTGATGATTCAGGCTGCCAGCTAGCCTGGGGGTCTGGAAGCCCTAGTGTCTTTAGTCCAGGGCAGCCCACATGTCAAGGTTTCCCCAGAGCCACAGACCCTGGGAGCTCCAGGCAGCTGCTGAGTGAAACTATCAAGGACATCAATTTCACTCAGTGGCTGTCAGGGTCCTTGGGAGCAAATTTAATTTCAGAAACACCATGTCTTGGTGTTTCTAAAACAAAATATTTTTGGAATTTTGATTTTAATGAAATTTTAAAATAGCAAAATTTCCTGTGAACCTGAACTCATGTTTTGGCCAACTCTATTTGTATTGGGTGATATTGCACGTGCCATGATAAGGCTAATTACTCGCAAGCTGCAACTATAAACATTTTAAAAACAATCACTGTCAACCCTTTGCTACCTTCAGATGTTCCTTATCTACTGAGTTGTGCTGTACATTATTGTTTACTCTCAGATCTCTCATCCACCTTACTCTCCTTACTGTTTGGCTCCAGTACTTCTTTTATGGTACCCTTTATACCTGGAACTTATATACTCTCTTGCTTCTCAGCCACCAAATGCTTTCTGTCATTTTTCAAGTTTCTCTTTAAAACTCTCTTCTTCCATGAATCCTTCTTACATTGGTTTCTCACCAATGATTTCTCCTTTACTTGAACTACAAGGAAAGAGGGTCATGTGGCTAAAGCATATGATTGGGAATCATCAGATGTGGCTTCCATTCCTGGGACTGTCACAGATTTCTTTGTGAGTCACATGACTTCTTTGTATCAGTTTCCTCATATGCGAAATAGGGATAATAATGCTGTAACTACTGTACCTAGCCAGTAGACTTGTGTGGAGAAAGGTAATTCCATTTCACAGAAAAGACAATGAGGAGTACTTGTGGCACCTTAGAGACTAACAAATTTATTTAGGCATAAGCTTTTGTGTGCTAAAACCCACTTCATCAGATGTATGGAGTGGAAAATACAGTAGGAAACATATAAACATAGGACATGAAAAGATGGGGGTTGCCTTACCAATTCTAACAAGACAATTCAATTAAAGTGGGTTATTATTAGCAGGAGGAAAAATCACTTTTGTAGTGGTAATCCCCATTTTTTCATGTACTATGTGTATATATATCTTCCTACTGTATTTTCTACTCCATGCATCTGATGAAGTGGGTTTTAGCCCACAAAAGCTTATGCCCAATAAATGTGTTAGTCTCTAAGGTGCCACAAGGACTCCTCGTTGTTTTTGCTGATAAGACTAACACGGCTACCACTCTGAAACCTGTCTCCATTTCACAGGGGATTTCAATATTTTGAAATTTGATTTTGTTCCAATTAGGAATGAAAACTAAAAATTTTGAAAATCTCTGTGTAAAGGAAAGTCCTGGAGTCTGTGTCTCCAGGGCAGTCCACCTGGCTGGCTTCCTCAGATCTGCAGACCCTAGAAGACCTGGGGTCCCTGACTCAGGGGCAGTTCATTTGTCTGGCTTCCTCTGAGCCATGGATCCTGGGACCCCAACTCTGGAGCAGGTTTTCTGGCTGGCTGCCCCAAGGCTGTGGACCCTGGAAGCCCTGGGACTGAGAAGCAAGCTGGCAGGAAACCAGACATGTTTCACAAGTTGCCTGGCAGGCAGAATTCCATTGGAACTTTGTTGAAATAGAATAATCTACTCAGGATGTTTAGATTTTGATGAACTGAATAATTCTGTCAGAACTCTCAGGGCTGCTATGAAACATAGTTCATTAATATGCATTGAGATCCTCAGATGGAAGTTATTTAGAAGTGCAGAATAATACTGTCCTATTTTTAAAATCTGTTTTGAAGTAGAGGGATACTTTTTAATGTCAGTTATGCTGATGTAAATCCTAAATAATTCTACTGAAGTCACTGGAATTATGCCAGATCACAGTGTAAGTAAGATCAGAATCTGGCTCATTGATTATATCCCATTATATGTGTTACAAAGTTTTATGTACAATTAAGATGCTGTTAGCCACTTTGTAAAAATTATAATAATAACTATAATTATCTTGACATATTTTTCTGTCTGGATATCACTCCTGCTGCATCCTCTTGAGAAGTGCTCATATTTTTGGTCCCTAAAATAATGGCTTCCAACAGATAAGTTATTCTCTCTTAAGCAGAATGGAATATTGATTTTAATATACTGGTCAGTTTACAAAGTTTCTTTATTAACTTTACATTTCTCTCTTTTCCCTTTTGGATTGGAAGTTGACATATTCTCTAACAGCTTATGATTCTTTCTCATTTACTGTACAACAGTTTCAAAATACCCACATCCATTATAATCTTTCCTTTATATTGGTGAGGCATCCAGAGGCCACAGTTAGGATCCAGGTCTCATAGAGCCAGGCATTGTATGAACACCCAGGAACATGCTTTGTCCTTTCCCTAAAGAGTTAACAATCTAATTTAAGAGAGTCTTATGTAAGATTTTACATTGTCTTGTATTTGTGTTAAAATATCCCACATCAGTTTGTCTAAATGTACGAACAGCATATCCATAACTACAGGTAGGAGTCCTTCCCGCAAAAGATACACATTTTTTGGTTCTGTCTTATAACTGTTTTACCTAATCAGTACATCTTAGTTTTGACTTCTTGGATGTACAATTTTGCATGATACTTTGTGGAAAGTGCCCACTTTCATAAAATCATAGAAATGTACAGCCAGAAGAAACCTTGAGAAGTCACCAAATCTAGCACCTGGCACTGAGGCGGACCAAGTAAACCTAGACCATCCCTGACAGGTGTTTGCCCAACCTGTTCTTAAAGACCTCCAGTGATGTGGATTTATAACCTCTCTTGGATGCCTATTCTGGAGCTTAACTACCCTTATAGTTAGAATTTTTTTCCTAATACCTAACCTAAATCTCCCTTACTGCAGATTAAGCCCATTATTTTTTATCTTGTCTTCAGTGGACACGGAGAACAACTGATCACTGTCCTCTTTATAAGAGCCTTTAATATATTGCAAGACTGTTATCAGGTCCCTTCAGCTGTCTTGTCTCAAGACTAAACATGACCAGCTTCTTCAATTTTTCCTCATAGGTCAGGTTTTCTAAACCTTTTATAATTGTGATGGTTCTCATCTGGATTCTCTCTAGTTTCTCTGCATCTTTCTTAAAGTGTGGTACCCAGAACTGAATTCAGTAGTCCAGCCGAGGGCCCCACTACTTCCAGATAGAATGGGACACTTACCTACCATGTCCTTCATATGACGCTTCTCAACAAACCCCAGAATTGTATTTGCCTTTTTTACAACTGTATCACATTGTTGAGACTCATTCAATTTGTGATCCACTATAATCTCTGGATCCTCTTCAGTAGTATTACCACTTAGCCAATTATGCCCCACTTTGTAGTTGTGGATTTGATTTTCCTTCCTAAGTGTAGTACTTTGCACTTGTCTTTATTGAATTTAATCTTGTTGATTTCAGACCAATTTCCAATTTGTCAAGATTATTTTGAATTCTATTCCTGTCCTCCAAAGTACTACTAATCTCTCTTATCTGCAAATTTTATAAGAACACTCTTCGCTCCAGGTCCAAATCATTAATTAAAATATTATATCATTGTATGGTACTGGAACTAGGACAGACCTGTGTGGGTTCCACTAGATATATTCTCCCAGTTTGACAACTGGTAACTACTTTTTGAATATGGTCTGTGAACCAGTTTTCACCCACTTTATAGTAATTTAAACCACATTTCCCTATTTTTCTTATGAGAATGTCAAGAGGGACTGTGTCAAAAGCCTTACTAAAATCAAGATATATCATGTTTACAGCTTCCCCCAATTCATGAGGCCAGTAAATCTGTCAAAGAAGGAAATTTAGATTGGTCCTTGACAAATCCATGTTGGCTATTACTTATAACCTTATTATCATCTAGGTGCCTATAAAATGATTGTTTAATAATTTATGCCAGTATCTTTCTAGATATCAAAGTTAGATGACCAGTCCCTAGGTCCTCTTTGTTCCACTTTTTAAAGATCAGTACTATGTTTGCCCTTCTCCAATCCTCAGTTATCTCAAAGATAATTGCTAGGAGTTCCAATATTGCTTTAGCTTCATATTATACTTCATATGACATAAAGTTTCATATCCTATGCTAACTCCTATCACTCATTCCCTCTAACTCTATTGGGAGGGAGTCATAGGTACCATGTCACAATCCCATTTATAAATAATATGCTTATAATTTTCATTAGTTCCTGAAACTGTTTGCTCTTGCAATGTGCATAGCACTTTAACATCCAGAATACATGATCTCTGTAGAGACCTATCATAACTCCTGATTCCTGCAATGACCACCCATTAATGTATGAAATCTAGTACTTGGGTAGTCTAATTGTGTAATTGAGGTGTCTGTCACAGTGCTAAACAAATGTTTGTTGAATCAAACTCTGCTTGTGCCAAAAGTATTTTATGCCTGTAAACACTAGGGGGTAAAGATGTTTCATTTCATGCAACATAGACTCTTGTGAGGGACATTGTCAAAGGAGTTTTGAAAATCCAGTTCAATAATATTTCCAAGTTCTCTTTTATCCAACATTTCTTGACACACACAAATAATCTGAGTAGGTTAGAGCAAGGATTTCCCGTCACAAAAGTCAGGCAGGCTGGTTTGTCCCTAATTATATCATGCTTATTTAAGTGTTTTTATAATTTTTAATGATCATTGCAATCATATCTCCTGGTATTGAAGTTAGACTTTCTGATCTGTAATTCACAAGATCACCTTTAGCAACTTATTAAAAGATAGGTAGGTTCCTGTACAACACTTGCAACCCTCTAGCTCTCTAGTATACTAGCTGATTTTTAATAAGTTGCATATATTTGCTAAGCCACTTCATTCCTAAATTTCTTAACAATTATTGGATGAATACTGTCCAGTATTACTGAGAGAATAGTCTGTTTAATGTATCAATTTGTTACAGCACTTCTGTTAACACTTCAGCCTCAGAGTCTCTCATCTGTATCTTCCCAACATTCTCTTTGGTGCTCAACCTCTTGAAGGATCACACCTCTAGGAAGGATGATCCATGAATCATGATCCTGTAATCCTGTTGCATACAGGATTAATGAACGTATATTCACATCACCTGCAGATATGGCATCTACAAATAAATCTCCTGGTCTGTTAAACATTTTTCAGAAGGGGCTACAACTCACGCACCCTAAAGACTACACTAATGGCAAAAAAGGCTAGGTGAAAATAATTGTAAGAAACACCAAAATCGGTGCACTAGACAGTGTCATCTGTGAGTTGCCTTTTCGGTACTTTCAATAATATCTGATTAAGTAGAGTCTTGATAGATTGATACCCAGACAGGTGTGTGGCATTTTTTGTTTCGTTTGTAAAGTTGGTCCTCATGAAATTGAGGAACGGCTATAATGAACTAGACGCAGTTAGGGGTATAAGTAGACACATGTAACCTTCTCTGTATACAGTATTTCACCTAAGGCATATCAACCAGGGTGCACAACACACCTCTTATTCAATCTTACACCTTTCTTGAACAAACATTGTGTCAGTTCTGCCAGTTTGCAAAGAAATGTGGAAGCCATGCCAATATCTAGTAAGAATAAGTATAAGACCATCTGACTGATTTCTATCTATGACCTAGAACCCATCCCAATGGCCAATCTCCAGATTTGTAAAAACAAACAAACAAGAAAATGCATAGAAAACACATCTACTTATTCTATACATGAAGGTTTAATATTAATTGTTTGAACTACCTCCAATTCCCTTTGTCTCTTCTCCTACTTACAACCCTGCTCCTCTTCTCAGGTGTACTGTTCACCTAGAACTATCATCTCTTCCTTTGCCCCAAATCACCTCTTTCAAAAAATTCCTCAAAATGCAATTATTTTGGATGTCTTTTTACTCTTAGTTAGCTATCACTGGCTGTCACTCAGCCTACCTTATGTAGCCAAGGATATACCAGATAGTCACAGAAATCTAACAATTTTCTTGATTCATACTAAAATCCTTAAAATCAGGAGCCCTTTATTTACTTTCCAAAATACTTTTGCTCACAATTCATCTGTAAACATAATAGCTACATATAAAATGTTACTTAATCTGCCATATCCTGGTGTCTTTGGAATTACCCTGAAATACGGTTTAAATATTAGCTTGGAATCTAAAAAATTATATTATGTTAAGGAAATGATAGTGAAAATTTCAGCCTGAAAGATGAAAGTTTCAGAAATTTGTAAGCAACTGAATCATAGATTAGAAAGGGTCAGGCAACATTAACAATAGTTTTTACAATAGCTCCAGCTAAAATAGTGTTTTTAATCCCCTTTAGGCATATGCTGGGTGTCATGCAAATATAACAGCCCATAAAATGACCTTCAGACAAAGTTCAGGTCACCCTTTCTATCTAATGTAACATATTTTTTTTCATAGAGCCTTTGTCCTGTCCTGTTATCTTTTCATATAGAGAATTGAAATCATAATTAAAGCCACGCAAACATCTTTAATGCTATGCTCATGCCAACTTCTCACATTCTATGCAACATAGCCTTCAAATCTAGTCTGTAAGAAGTAGTCTTAAATCAGCTTTAAACAGCTTAGAATGAGGTTTTAGAAGGTCTCTGACATCTATTTAGAAAAAGTTATATTAGTACAATTTGTATGTAGAGTGCAGTAAATGTGTACTTTCTGCACACAGATTTTATGACTGCTCCAAAATGCTATTTTTCAGCACTATTCTACCCTATGATAGTTCCAGAGTTTGGAGCATAGGAAGTTTGTACATATAGTTATTTATCTAAAAGCACTTGTACCTTGGTTGATCGGTCCCCAATATGTACATTTCAATTCCCACATTGACCAAGTATGTGATTTCTCTGTACTGTATGTGGCTTTAAATAAAATGGTAGTCATTTGAATTTTTGGATGCTGTTTAGTTTCAAAATATGAGTGTGTAATAACTGTAAAATTAAAGGTATGGTAGTATTGTAAGAAGAAGTAACTGATAAAGAAAACTTGGTACATTTGAACTTTCAGGTTTTGTTCTGTTGTAAGAAAATTAAAGTGATCTTTTACATTTTTTTTCCCATAGTGATTTTTTTTCAGTCTTAACTCCAATTTAGTGTTTGTCTGGGAATATGCTTGAGGCATTTTTGAAAAGTTTGGAATTATTCAGTGAGAGGAGTCAGTGAGGAGCTTGTGAACTGTGCAGGTTCTTGTGTGTCTCTGTCCCTTTTGCTCGCTTCCAGGTGAACCCTTTGTGCCCTATGTGATGTGCTCATGCCTGCTCACCTAAAACCACACCTTGGTAGCCTGATGTCTTGGTTCCATGTGAATTTTAAGCTCCCTACCTCAGGCACTGTGGCCATGTGCACTTACAAAGTGTATATTGGGGTCATGTGCATCTTACATGGGGAAAATTATACCCCTCTTCTCGGGCTACAGAGGGCCCTTGAGCAGCAGAAGAGGAGCAGTTTCACCACACCAGGGAGGTAAAATTTGGGTACACCATGCACATCACCTGTGTGGCTCAGAGTTCTACTCTTTTGTGGGGTGAGGCAGGAGAATCTTCTGCTGTGCACATGCTCTGGTCCTTCACCTATTCCAGCCATTAGGCTCAATTAGCAGTGGCAAAGCAGCACCGCTTTCACTCTATGGACTGGGGAATGGATTCCTTCCCTTTCCCCCATGGAGTGTCCCAGTGCACAGCTAGAATAGTTAGACCGGGCACTGTGAAAAGATTTTAGCTAGAGAGTTCATTAGGGTTGTGATCACCTCACAAAATATGCAGGAACTATTGCTTATCTTATGTACTCCCCATTCTCCTTTAGCACCACTGGACCTCTCAGTTTTAGTAGTGCTCCCCTATGACCAGCTTCACAAGAGTTCTACTCATAAACTCTATGTGACTTGAGCTTTTCCCTTGGGTAGCCACCAAACTCCTCTGGAGTTCCTGTGGAGTTTCAGAGTTCTTCTGGAAAAAATCTGGATTCCTGTGGAGTTTTGGAAACTGGGTGGTGGGCAGCAGGAATCAGGAGAGACTATACAAGGAAGGAAGCATGGGGGAATGGAACAGCCATTGAGATTGTGCCAAAGTTTTGGTGAACATTTCAAAGTCTGTAAGACCTCCTGCAAACTTTCCAAAAGTCATCAGGACCTGCAGCACACCTTAGAAGTGCTACTGGTCATTTTGTCATACTCAATTCACTAGTGAACAACTCCCCAAATATGCCTTTCTCCATCTCAAAATAGGTCCTGTACCCTAGAACTTGCCAAGATTCACTGAAAAGCTCATTTAAAGTTTCTAGACAACTCATTTTGCAGACAAAAAAACTTAACAGAAGCTTTTAAAACTTTAGAATGACCTATTTTTTTCCACATCATATTTCTCAAAGATAGCTTGTTTGAAATCAGCTCCAATTTTATAAAAATATAATAATAGTAATAATGAGCCACAGACCATACATGCAAAATTTGACACCAAAAGGAACTTTCTTGAAGGTTTCAGAAAAGGTGCCCAAACCAGGAATATTATAGAAATTTAGTCTCAGCTTTAGCTCTGGAGAAACTTCTGATATCTCCATATCAATAGCTTTATTTTTTTACTTTAATTGTTTTTATTGCAGCAGCCAAGGAAGCCTTTTATCTGTACCCCAGCAATTGATTCTGTGCTTTCCCCTCAAAGATAATTGGCACTTTGCATTGCCTTCTCTCATCTTTCATGCTTTGCAATAGCATGTATACACCCATCCTTTTTCATCAATTCTGTTCATTCTCTTCAATTTTCATTGCAGTAGCACCTGAAGTTAGAGGTAATAGATACACTTCCCCTTATCGCGTGAGGATCACGATGCTATTTCCCTGTGCACTATGCTCTTGCTTATAGGTGAGTGCTAGGTAATGTCAGTTAAGTCAACAAAATATATGTGCACAAATCAGATAAATGTATATCCATTTTCTATGAGCAAATATGTATCTATGCATTCATAACAATTGTTACATGAACTCAGATGCCCATTTGAAACTATTGTCCCGTAATTGTGGGCTAAGACCTATGACCCTACAAATTTAATCTCTACCAGAATCAGTCCTGCTTAACAAATGAAGTGGGAAGCGCCATATTAAACCTGCTTTCTCACCTTGACAAAACGGCCTGCAGGAAAGTGTTGGTACGTAACGTTTGATTTTACTGTTAGTGAATTCAGTCCTTTTGAAAGCTGCTGTACTGACAGCCCTGGAAACTAAAGCCCTTGGTTTATTTATCTAATTGAAAGAGCCTGGGCTGTCAGCAATGAAAGCTTCCTCAAATGTGCCCTGCCTGCTACCACTTGGTGATGTTTCAATCCTGCCATGGCACAAAAACACAGTTCAGTTTTCATGTTCATTCAAACTCTGGTCCTTTTACTGCGATAGCCAACAAGGTTGTCAATTCATGCTAACGGTGATTAGTTGTGTGATGTGGACTACTGTCCACTAGGAACTAGACCATGCCCACCATCTGGTTTTATGTAGATTGCCAAACAACTGAGAGACGGTAACAAAATTTAGTCATTACCAACCTGATGCAGAGTGACAATTTAGAGGTGTTCATACTCTTAAGCCATCCAGTCCCCTATTAATATATATTTCTACCTCAGCATACCAGTAACAGGAGGTCTACTTATTTATAACCTCTAAAGAGTGAAGTTGCTCTTTTATTGAGAGCCATAGATATGCCTCCCCTTTATTTGTGCATATACTGTAAGTTTACACATCATTTTACAAACATAGGCAAATTCTGCTCTCCACTGCACTAGTGTATCTAAAGTAACTCTTCTGAAGCTGCTGGAGTGAGAGGTTCTCCAGATATACCAGTGTATGGGTAGTCAGAATTTGTCACAATGGCCTTTTCTACAGTGGGAATTTTCAACAGTTCTAGCATCACTGCTGCTCCACTAGTGCTAGCAATGGTGGATGCATTTGTGAACATGAGAGCCTATATTAGTGTTCCCACCATTGCTAGTGCTGGGGGAACTACACCAGTGCTAGACCAGTGCTGGGAGAATCGCTAGTGCCTCAGTGTAGACTTAATGATATACCTTGCTGTGAGCAGATTAGTTTCAGAATTAGATTGCTTGTGAATTAGATCATATTTTTAACTTCAGATCCTATAATGCACCTTCCTCAGTGGACAACCAGTTAAAAATACTTGGTTTTATGTTACTGATATTAATTAATTTTTTGTTGACTGTGGCAAATTCTTACTTAGGAATCAAAACACTGTTAACCAATTACTGTTGATAAAAAGTGAAAAAGTGCTATTTCTGTTAGGGATATAAAGTAGGTACTGTATTTGGCCCCCAGACTGCATTTTCTGTCTGCAAAAGACCACCAATAAAATGGGAATTCTTAGAAATAATCCTACAGATATGAGAAACAGTAAAAGCAACAATGATGTCTGATTCTTAAGGAAGCTTAGGAAATGAAACAATCAAATCTACATAAGGAAGCATCATTACAGCAGTTTCTAAAGGTATTAATGGGACTGCTCACCCAAGCAGGATTTGGCCTCATTTGTAAACTCGAAAATTTGGCATGTGGATGAGCGGGTTAATATGTTTAGGCTTGAAATTAATCTGATCACAATTTTTTTTATTACAGAACCAAAATCTACTTGCTCCACAATAAAAGGAATTGTTTTATTCAGTGCAAGATGATATTGTTTAGATAGCAAAATTCTAGTTAAGAAAAATAACAATTATGAATAATAAAATATTTCTGTATAGAATACTTTTTGGTGAAAATTCATTGTCTTCAGATAAAAAGTCTTTCCATCAAATCAATCTTTTATGTAGCTAAAAATATTTTAAAATATTTTAAAATTTTGTCACATTCTAAATCCAGCAATGCTCATTTCGCGGGCCAGACCCCCTCCGATTGAAGTCAATGGAAGCTGAAAAGTTTGAGCATGCTATTTGATCTACTGAATTTCCACCATGTATAAAAACAATGTCTGATCAGGCACCATCCTGCAGTCCTTGAGCAGGTAGAACTCTTATTGCCTCTCAGATTGTATCTGAAAGATGCAAGTGTAAGAATAAGAGTAATTGAGAAAGCATGACCTTGGATTTAGGTTTGTGTTTTATTTTATATTCGTCAAGGGAAAACACAAAAGGTTTAGACTCTGGGTTCTGATCTCTGATATTTGGCTTGTCTGAGAAGCAAATGACCCTATAATTAATATTGGGGACTTCTGTCTCTCATTTCAACGTGTTAATTGCATGGGTTAGTGGAAAGTGACATTCTGAGGCATTGTATTGCAACTGCTTTTTGGCAGAAACAGATTTTGTTTGATTATTCAGTCCTTTTGATTCTGTTATAGTAGGGTTGATTCTTAAACAGAGGAATTAATAAAACAACTGAATTAATGTCCTTTACCAAAATGATTCACCTCTTTGAATACTAGAATAACTTAAATTATACTTTCTCCAAAACTTCAACATACACTTTCATAGACAAAAATGTTCCAAGCCAGCAAGTTATTATCAGTGGAGAAGAATTTGGGATCTCTTTCAGAATGCTAATTGCTGAGGCCAAATGACATTTTCTAAGGCTGTCAAATGCAATGGAGAAACAGAATATCCCTATTGATCAAATTACTCACCAACAATGACAGCAGTGACGGTGAGGAGCACAAAGGCATTCCTCACTAGGTAACCTTTAACATCTTCCTTAGTTATGCTCTGCACCTTCTTTTTTGCCAGGAGTGTACGTTTCCGTACTCCTTGCTGAAAGCGCTCCATCCTATTTCCAGATCTTGGATCTTCTCCGTTACTTTTAGTCATCTATATTTTGAAAAGTGATTTCTTCTTTTATAATTTACTGCTGTTAAAATCTCCCCAGAAAGACAGAAGACCCTCTTCCTTGGGAAGTGCAGGAGGAAGCTAGAAGACAAGATATGTTAAATGTCACAATAAGTTAAACTTCAGAGGAATGCATGTATATCTACTCATGCAGGCAAATACTCATCATATAACAAGCAGACTTGGATTATTCAGATTAATTAATTGATTGCAGTATGTGGTAAATAAGTGCAACAGTTGGTAGAACCCTGATTTGAAAGTACAGATTTTGTTCAGATCTGTATTTCTGCATCTGCAGGGAATGGGCCTGATTCTTCTTTCACACTGGTATAAATGAGGAGTAACTTCACTGCAGTCAATGGAGTTACAATACTATAAAATGGATGTCACAGGAGAATCAGCTGCTGTATATCTATAACTATTGATCAAGCCTCATTTTCATGTATTTAGCAGGCACATATTTATCTGTACAGAATCTGCCTATCCCACCTTTCAATGAAACTTCTGATAAATATCTTTTTAAATCATAGCATTCAGAATATTATGTATTTCAGATGTTTCTAGATAATTTTAATGCTTTGTCCTGCATTGATTTCTCTCCTGTTATATTGCAAAACACAGCAGGAATAGTTTCTCTTTATTTACTACGAGGTATGTCTTTGATAGTAACATTCCTCTTTGAAGTGTGTAAGCTACTCTGAACACATCTGTAAAACATTAGAAGATGTAATCCAGTTAGCTTGTTTCTTCATGTTTGTTACAAGTTCACACTACAGATAATGCTTTACATTGATATGATCTGATAAAAATCACACTACAGATTTGCCTTTAAGATTTTTTTTTTAAAGCTTTCATTAAAATAGTTGGGACATGTTTGCAAGATAATCTACTTTTCATTTCAAACACGCTGTAATTTTTTTGACTGCTTGAAATTAATTTATTCTGTAATTAAATCTGCACAAAACTATTTTGCAAAGTGAGAATCTGCTTTTCCATAATGTTGGATAACACATTTATGCCTGCTACCTATTCTAGTATTTCTCTAGTAGGGTCACAAATTCATGAATGGATATAGCTGGCTGCCACTGAAATCCATTCTCAATTATATAGGTCATTTATATCTTTCTGCCTTGCTACATCTATTGCCTAATTAGCTTTGCAGAAAGCATTTAGAAAGTTCAGGTTTTGGAAGAAGGATGTTTGAAGGGGCTAATTATGTTATTTAAAAAGGTAAGAAAATGTTTTTGATGGGATTTGGTCTTGCTTTTGGAGTTAATATATGTTTAAAACTAATACGTTAATATACTGTTCTCCCTGCATTTTAACACATTGTAATATGTTTTTTTAACAAGATTGTCTATACACACACATCTCTCATTCCCCCTTTCCTGTCTTCCCCTCTCTCTTTTTGTTTATCAAACGTATATTTTAAATTAGGAAAAGCTATAATATTTAATTAGTCTTTTCTTAATTGGCTGCAGAGCGGGGGAAAGGTTCTTAGGCTGAAGTAAATGTATTGTGTATGGTATTTTTGATCGTGGAGGCATGACTGCTGTGTGTTTGAAAGATTTTTCTTCAGAAAATTAGTTTGCAGTATTTTGTAACAAGCTTATAGATTCACCCAGCCCCCTTCTCCCTCCAGGACCAGTTAACACAATATCACCCCAATCTGCTCTTTATAAGTAAGATTAAAATCAATTCAGTATACCCCCCAAAGCATCACCATATCAAATGACCTAGAAAAGTATTTTACAAAAGAAGAGAATGAAAAGCGAAAAACACCAATAAAGAAAACAAGCTCACCTTTTCAAATTCTGCAATGTTCCCAGCACAAAAGCCAAGCAACAAGGTAAATTTCCCAGTAGGTACAATAGAGATGGAAAAATTCAGTGAGCAAGAGAAGTAGAAGACTGACAATATGCATGTGCTCCGGATACAACAACTTACTATCACTGCAACTTAAGAAAAGGGGAGGAGACTATTAATCCAACTCTGGAAAAAAAATAAAAAACACAATTGAAGGAGGAAAAAAAGGCTGAGCTTCTGGAATATTGATTAGACTTGGCACAGTAAAAACAGGGTTGCTTTCTTTGTTTTTCCCCTTTAGACCACTTTCACGCTTTGTCAGTTCAGCTTCATTAGAAATGCAAAATCAGGGCTCAGGAAGAAATGAAGAATGACACACAACACAGAAGGCTGGAAGTTTTTGTGATTAGAGATTCCAAACCAGGAGTCTGTAAAAAATTAAACATAATTATATAACATTATTCCACTACTTTTTCAAAAAAATGGTGAAATATCTGAGGATGTTATTCTACTATAAGAAGTGTTTTGATTGGTGGTTCCAAAGTGTTTTCTATTCCTTAATGACAGTTATTTAAGGAAGCATCTTTCTGTAAGGTGGGAAACAGTGTTCCAGTTACTCCTGAGAAATGTAAAGCTATCAAGAATCGATCAAAATATGATCAGATCTAGTTCTTTATAATTTTCTTGTTACTCAAAAAGCAAGACGAGACTTGCCTGTAGTTCAGTAATTTAAACTCTTTTAGAGTCAACCCAGTTCAGAAAAGATTGTCTCAACAGCACAGTGTGACTAATAAAGGAAAACAGCCAGTTTTTCCTAAAAAATAAGTGGCCTTTTTGCATTTAAAAGCTTGCACCATTGGAAGAATATTTTGCAATAAATAAATAAATAAATAAAAAGCCAGCATCTTTTACCTTTTCAGAATATGAATTTTGATTTTAAATGCTGGTTGAGTAACTGACAGGTGCCGGGTGATAGATCATGTTGTTTAAATACTGGGGGCTTACTTTTTAGCATATCTTTCATCAGATTCCTGAGCGGTGACTCCCTATTGAGGATTACAGATGAAAAGTGTTAAGTATACTATGTACTAGGTGCTAATATTATTATTACTACTTCAGAGGACAGGACTTTCAGTTAATAAGCTTTCTGTAAAAAGAAAAAATATGAAATGTCACAATCATCATACAAACTAGTCATAATAAGGATAAACTTCGAGAATAAATTTGATAGGATTAGAATTATTTGCCAAAAATCACACCAATGTTTCTGTTTTCTTATTTAGGGAGCAAGTCGATATTCACCATGTGTACTGTGCCTGGTTTCAGCTGTATTCTAAATAAAATGAGGACTATCTAAAAAGATCTCTTTAAAAACCAGGGCGAGTCGGTGGATAATTACTATCTACTCTGCTTAACAATGTTGCCTTTAGACACGAAGAATATTGGATTAAAGAACAACGTTTGTAGTTAATTTAGGTCCAAATTCTGAGTAAAGACTGAAGAATCTAGTACTTGGATATTTAACGTTGAGTAAAGAAAACAAACATGAAAATTGAACTCATTTTGAACTGCCTATGAATTGGATGAATGCATATATAATTTATTCAATTAAAAATTAGCTTATCTTATGTATTTTAATAAAATGAGCAAGTGATTATAGACTGCAATATTGCAAATGTAATAGCAATTTATTTTCTTTAACAGTACTTGCTATACTTTAAATTTCTGCCTAAGGGTTCCTATTTATCCCATCAATCAACAGAACGGTATTTTTTATGATGTAGTTTTTAAATGCTTTTGCCATGTAGCCTGAAACTGGGATTTGACCTTTTAGCTGACCTGTGGGCCTTAGTGATCTGCTTGTTTGATTTTTCCCTTGGAGGCTGGCCAGCTTTCTGTGGAACTTCTCAAATAAGGATTTGATCCTGTCCTCATTGAAATCAATGGTAAAGCTCCCATTGAGTTCAGTGGGAGAGGATCAGGTACCAAATCAGGTGATTTGCAAGTATTTCTTCATTTAACTACTTATAGATAGTGTGAGAATGTAGTATTTTCTTGTGAAAGGAAATGAATTTAAACCTAATGAGAAAATGAACATTGAGTTGTCTCAAAGTTTAGTCTTTTAAATTCAACATATGGTTCCAGTAGTGCTAGAAGTTTTTATTGTTTCTGGGGAAAGGTACTTAAAACATGATAATGTTAGACTGAAGTTAATCAACAAAGAGAATATAAGAAAGAGAAAGCAGTGTGCCTTGTGGCTAGAGTAGGGGAATGTGAATTAAGAGACATGTAATCTATGCCACTAACTCACTGTATGATCTTTACCAAATTATATTAACTTCTTTATGCCTCAATTTCTCTAGCTCTAAAACAAAGATAATACTTATTGCTTTGGTTATGTAGGGTTTTACTAGCACCCATCAGTATCTGAGTGCCTTTGTGAAGCACTGTTATGAGAGAGTCTATATAAATGTGAAGTTTTGTTATATCTCTCTGTAGATGCATCAAACTATTAAACAGCAACCAAGCCAATCCAGCTGTAGAAAATGTAAGAGGTGGAAATTAAAAGTAATACATAATAAACTTCAATATGACCATTTTTTGGATGATGATGATTGATTATGATTGATTGATAATAATAATAATAATAATAATCATATATATAACACAGATGAGTGCATTGATCCCAGCTGAAATATGCATTTTAACCATTCTTACCTCTAAGCAAATGATCACTGTATGCTAATGCTGGGTGAATCTCAAAAGTTCTGGAGGTTTAGACACACTCATCAGTGGCCTATCAAAGCCTTACTCAAATTATCTTCTATCAGAAAAATTGTATGGAAATCTCATGAGAACTTGTTCTCCTGTATGGTTTTTGATATGTCCTGCCTTTGATCCAGTGGGACAGAATGCACTTAGCACTCATCCATAGGCCTCAGACAACTTTAGAAATGTGTAAGTATCATTATGCCCTACTGTACTGGTAGAGAAACTGAGGTGCAGAGAGTTTACGTGACCTGCCCAAGGTGACATAGTGACTAAATGGCAGAGCTAGGAGACAGGTGAAGGCCTCTAGCTTTCCAGTCTTATCCCCTATCCACTAAATCATGGTCCCTCCCATGCTGTGAAAATAGTTTCTCTTGTGATATTTTGGCAGTTTTGTTTCCAGTCTAGCTGAATTAATGTAAAGGGTAGGATTTTTGTCAAGGTTAGGTTTGGTTGGAAAATGTAGGGCTGCTTTTTTTTTTCTTTTATTACAAACCAGTTCACCCATCTCTGCTTATCACAGTGGATTCTAATGTATCTGATTTTTGGTTGACCAGATGTGAAAAATGTACAGTACTGGTGATTAAGGGCCAAATTCTGGTCTGGTTATAGCCAATGACAAAATTCTTATTAAAGCCAGTGTGACGTGAAGATGACCCTTTACTCCATTTATTCATATGTGCTCTGCATACCTCTAAGAATATATTAGCAAAGATCACCTAATTCTTTATAATGACTGATTCTTTTTCTAAACAAATGCTTCAGTGCTGCTTTTTCTAAATATTGCCAAGGAAAGAATGAAACAAGGAATACCATTTAAATTCATACAGGAAAAAAAACAGGCTAAGCTTACTGTAGAACCATTCTGGGCTTTCTTTCCTAGATAGGAGGTTCGGTATGATCATATTTGAAAATGTAAGGTGTCCCCTAACAAGGTGTAAGTACATACAGATAAAACTATATGAAGTTTACCTAAATTATCCCATGTCTTATAATTGAACACACATGATTTTAGGGAAAGTTAAGTTATGGACAAGTGCCAGTCTTGTTTCACATAAGAATTGCTTTAATTTTCTAGATAGAGAGGAAGCCATAAAAGGCTGATATTTGCCAGCTTTTCGCCACACAGTTATTGCAGCTATCTCCTATAGCTCAGATACTGCTATGTGATAACTATTGGCAAATGCTGACTCTTTTTAATGGCAATTGCATGACAGGTTATTTTAGAGCTCCAATTCTGACATGCAGTAGACATGCCTGCATCTGTCTGTGGCTCTTGCCAGGTACAGGTTTTTACAGGAATGTGTGGCCATTGCCATACCCTGCAGGAGTGGTTTCAAACCCAGTCCTGTGCTTATTACTTAGCTGTATGTGGTAAAGGGAAATCCAATATTTTCCTCAATACTGTACAGTTATAAATAACAAATTAGTAGTTGTAGCATTTTGATGGATGTTTATCAACACCAGTGCAAAATTACATTATCAGACTGCCTCTCCTTTCACCAAATGTATGAATGTGTTTGAAATCCAGCATTTCCCCTTCCATTCAATTCATCATGAAGGGCCTGATTAGGGGTGGCCAACCTGAGCCTGAGAAGGAGCCAGAATTTACCAATGTACATTGCCAAAGAGCCACAGTAATATGTCAGCAGCCCCCCATCAGTTCCCGCACCATGCTCTCAGTGCCTCCCACCCACCAGCAGCCCGCCCCTTCTATCAGTGCCCCCCCCACTCCCTCTCCCACCTCCCAGTCAGCTGTGGTGTGCAGGAGGCTCTGGAGGGGGAGGGTGGAGGAGTGAGGGCACTGCAGGCTCAGGGGAGGGGGCAAGAAGGGGTGGAGTAGGGGCAGGGCCTGTGGCAGAGCCAGAGGTTGAGCAGTGAGCAGCCCCCGGCACATTGGAAAGTTGGCGCCTGTAGCTCCAGCCCCGGAGTCGTTGCTTATACAAGGAGCTGCATATTAACTTCTGAAGAGCCGCATGTGGCTCCCGAGCCACAGGTTGGCCACCCCTGGGCTAGATTGTGCCCTGCTCATCAATGTAAGGGAGCAAGGATCTTTTAAGATAGTGGTTCTCAAACTAGGGCTGCTGCTTGTTCAGAGAAAGCCCCTGGCGGGCCGGGCCAGTTTGTTTTCCTGCCACGTCCGCAGGTTCGGCCGATCGCGGCCCTCACTGGCTGCGGTTTGCCGCTCCAGGCCATGCGGGATGCAGGAAGCGGTGCGGGCTGAGGGACATGCTGGCCGCAGGGCCGGCTCCAGACCCCAGCGCGCCAAGCGCGCGCGTGGGGTGGCATTTTAACGGGAGGGCAGCAGACGGGTCCGGCGGACCTTCCGCAGTCATGCCTGTGGGAGGTCCACACAAGCCGTGGGACCAGCGGACCCGCCACAGTCATGCCTGCGAGAGGTCCAACAGAGCCGCGGGATGACTGGACCTCCCGCAGGCATGACTGCAGCGGGTGCGCTGGTCCCACGGCTTGTGTGGACCTCCCGCAGGCATGACTGCGGAAGCTCCACCGTAGGCGCGGGACCAGCGGCACGTCTGCGGGAGGTCCTACGGAGGCGCGGGACCGGCGCCCGGCAGCGCGAGCAGCGCAGCGCGCCACTCTGCTTGGGGCGACGGAATTCGTAGAGCTGCCCCTGGCTGGCCGCCCTTCCTGCAGCCCCCATTGGCCTGGAGCAGTGAACTGCGGCCAGTGGGAGCCACGATCAGTCGAACTTGCAGACACGTCAGGTAAACAAACCGGCCTGGCCCGCCAGGGGCTTTCTCTGAACAAGCGGTGACCCTAGTTTGAGAACCACTGCTTTAAGATACTGCAGCATGTTCCTGTGGTGCTATAGTCTGCACTATGAGCCAGTGTGAAATGGGGGGATGGGGCCCTCATTCAGTTCTAATCTGAACAATTTTATTTGTAAAATAAAAGGCAGTTTCCTTCCAATAGAAGGTACTCTTATCAGCTCCTGTGAGAGAGAGCACGGATTCAGCAGTTTATCAAGTACATGGAATAACTCTGGTGCTCAAGATTTTGCAGATGCTGTGAGGAGGCAAAGAACCTCTTCTTTGCTAAGCCATGGCAAAAGATCTTCATTTCATAATTGGTCAGCAATGTGAAACCTCCTCTACTGGCAACTTCAGCCATCTCTTTTCACTTCATCTGTTGCAAATAGTCGATGAGCCAATGTGATTTATGATGGGGAAGTTGTGGAAGAGAATGCCAAGGGGCCACTCTATTGATGAAAGACTATAAAAGATTATTATAAAATCCTACTGAGCCACCAGAAGTGTGATTTTTGGAAGCACATCTTCTCTGATATTAGGCAAAACAGTTGCTATCTGATCTGCAGGACACATATTTTCAGTGATTTGTTTCTAAATTTGTATTTATTTTCGAATTTCAGTGATGGCCGTTCCCCTGCATTACTGTGTTTCTGCTGACTGTAGCCAGCATACAAATCCTCTGATTTTCTTTTTACTTCTTTTCTCTAAAAAACATTTCATTTTAATTAGAGAACATGTACAAGTTTTTTGCCATGAATATAAGTTGTAACTTTATACTGAGATTTCTGACAGCTTGTTTCCTTTAAATATAAGGAGACAGATCACCACCTCCTAGGATATGTGGGAGGAAAACATAATGGATTTACACAGGTAGACAATACACTTGTGGCTCCCCCCCACTCCCTACATCAAGGGAGTGTGTGTGTGTGTGTGTGTGTGTATATACACAATGTACAATGAGGTAGTTTGCCCCATAGAACAAGCCGGGGGTTTGGCCTCCACATATTAGGGATCTACTGGAGGACTCCACAATGGCTGTTGAAGATTTTAGTTCCAAGCTGCCTTGCAGTGTCTCCACCACAGCTTCTGGCAACATTGTGCCTCTTAATGGGGTTCCTAAGCAGCTTCAGGACTATTTATGGAAAGAGGGGGTGGGAGGGACTGCACTGAAGCCAGAATCCTGCAGTCTTCTCCCTGTCATGTCACTTAATCCCCATTCTGTTTTCCCTCACTTGTTTTCTTAAGTTTCTCTCCAATCAATTCTAACCTTAACCAGTTTGTGAATTAACTGAACTACTGAGAGTCCGCAGGAAAAGTTATGCCTGGGAAATACACACTGCAGTGCCTGCTGTACCCTTCCAGGTCAGTGCTGGCCAAGGTGGCAAGGCAACAGAGCCATAGTTCCACTCCTGCCCCTTCCAGGGAGACCAGTGCTACTGGTGGAACCAGCATAGCTCAGTGCATGTATTCCTTTGCTACCTCATAGCAGGCCTCTGTGCAAAGGCACAAGGCTTCTCACCCCCTTTACTGTGGGTGAGAATACCTGCTTGGGGATGTGCTAACTTCTCTGCAGATTCCTCACAGGATTAGTAGGGGACAATGTGCATTTCCTGGATCCTGCTGCTCACCCTCCCACCTTGAGTATCCCCCCACCCATGGGATACAGAGACAGGAGGCATATGATGCTGTGGAGATAGTGGATGACTTCTCTTCCACGAACAGAAATACCACCGGGCATGGTCTGGCCCATACAATGATAACGGTCACTCTGGCTCCTTCTCCCTTGCTCTTCCCCTCTGTTTTTTAGACATCCTGCCCCCACGAAAGCAGGACAGACAAACGAGAGGCATGATTAAAGGAAATTATTATTTCTAAAATGGACTCATTCCAACAGCATCTCTGTATGAAGCCTGTATTGTGTACACACTCTCATTTATGCATCTGCATTTTACCTATAATTAAATGACTTTGTCTAAACTAAATGAATTCTGGGTAGTTTTTACATTAGCAAATAAAATACAAATACAAAGAACACCACTCATTTAAATGAAGCTCAATTAAGGAAACTCATTTATGTGGAGCATTATGTTAATGTGAATTTTTTCATACATGTTTACTGTTATAGAATCATAATTATAGCAATCAAGACCACATAGAAATCTTTTGAAAAAATAATTATAATTTAAGATACACAGCTCAAAGTGCTGTTATAATAACGACTATTATAGCAACTGTTTAGCATTTGGACTTTTTTGGCAGGAGGGCTATGCATTGTTTATTGTGAGAAAGAAACAAGCTCTGAGGAAATATGCAAATTTTTTAGCAAGGGGAAAATGCAGTTTCAAGTTTAGAAAACTGAATGGCAAAAAGTCTTTTGTGTTACTGTCTGTGTATATAATCAATCCATAACGACTGAGATGATTTCAAGTCATTATGTTCTGCTAGTTGGTCTCTGTTTCATATAACACAGGAGAGAACTCAAAATGCCATTCTGCTTCAGAGTATCCTTGGCATCTGCCATTCATGCTATGTGGTAGTCATCCTTTTTTTTCCCTCTGAAAGCCTCTCCTCTGCTGGGGCCTGATCCAGTGCCCATGGAAGACAGTGGGAGTCTTTTCATTGACTTAAAAGGGCATTGGGTCAGGCCTTTACTGCCCACTACCCTTTCTCCATCTCAAAAGATGGTCAGAGGGCAGCCTTCAGACCCTATATGAAAATTAGGCTGGTAGAAGAGCTACATAGCACAGTGGCCCACTCTTTTCAGTGGAAAGCTGACATGTCACTTATGTGAAATGTGGTTTCAGCTTGCTCAGTTAGGTGGCACTAGGTTCTTTCTTTCAGTACTCATGTCAAGTGTCAGAGGTGACGTGAGTATTCAGGAACAGACAAACCATATTTTAGAAAAATTACAGATCTTCAAAGTGTTTGTATATTTAAAATTTTGCTTAGAGGGCAACCATATCAACAACTGTGACAGCTACATTGTACATTATTTATTTAAATTCATTCACTACTAAACAAAGCATTATTGATATGTTATAAACACAATTGTAGAAATGAATAAAACCACTCCAGACCAGACAATAATTTTACTCCAAACCAGACAATAACCTACCAAGAAATGAAAATCAAACCCTGAACAGTACCGTGTCCTACCCAAAAATTTACTACAGCCAGCAACAGATGTGACTGACTCTCTCACACAGATCAGCAGAGAAGCAGCCATTGGTTATGCTTCTGTGTGAAGCACATAGAGCAGCAGAGATCAAATTGTTTTTTATTTACTTTATGTACTAATTAGATGTTATTTCTGCCCTATAATCCATAAATGGTTTCCATACGGTCTTGTGCTGACATACAACCCTTATCATAGTTGCTCTGAAGTTGTATACAAGTTTGCACAGAGCAAAAACTTACAGGATCAAGGCCTGGATGTTTGTCTGACTTTTTTGTTCTCATTTCCCATGTAGGCCTTAAATTGTACTACTAGTTAAATCTGTCAGAAATGTGCATAATCTGCTTGGTGAGCAGCAAGGGAGACTTTTTTTCTAAAGCACATCCAAGTCCAAGTCTAATAGTTTCTGTAGGTAACTGCCTTGTCACACATGGCTTTAAAAATAAATAATAAAGTTTTGGTCTGATCTTTCTGTAAAGCTGAAAAAAAAGCCATATTAAATATTTATAAACTTCAAAAAGATCCTTAGTACATTGCGTGGTGTCTGATACCCAAAATATGTGGTGAGGATCATATTGCCATATGCTGCTCCTCCTCTGTTTGTGTACTGTGATCAGATTTTCAATGTGGAAAACCCCTTCCCTCTCCTAAGTTAGCCACACTATTCCCTTAGCTAAATGCCCACTGTATTGCTTTCATTTTTCCACTTGCTCATTTTCCCTCACTTACATCTGTTCTGTATTTCACTCACCCTCTCTCCCACACAGTTGTCCAGTCACTCATATGTGCACTCACTGATCTGCTCTTTCACCCTTTTACCCATTCCATCCTTCCTGCTGCCTCTCTCACTTCTGTTGCTTTCCCTCTCGCAAGTAGGTCTCTCACATTTCCTCCTACGCTCTCTTCTTCAGTGGAGCCACAACTCCTCACTCCCTCCTGTCAGCCTGGTACAGTGATCTCCTTCTCCCAAGGGCACCCATTGACTATAGTTCCATCTCCACCTCTTTGTTCCCCCATTATTTTCTCTTAGCTCCATTTGGCGGGGGACAGATTTCACTCTCACTGAAATGTGACGAGAGTTTTACCACTGACTTCAGTAGAAGATTTCAGGCTTTTTAACCTGTTCTCCACTGATCTTTGCTCATTCTTGCTCCTTGACCCCCTGACTCCCAGTCATACCTTATTTTGTGCTCCTTCTGGATGTATCCTTTGTCCAGAGATGCTGGAACAATTTGTCTAGTGGGGGTGCTGAGAGCCATTGTACCAAACTGTAAACCCTGTATATGATGGAAACCACTTCAAACCAGGGGGTGCAGCAGCACCCCCAGTACCTCTAGTTCTAGCACCTGTGCCTTTGCCCTTCTGGTTTTTGTTCCTTCATTTCTCCCTTCTCCCTCTATGTCTCCATGTCTCTGTCCCTTTTCCTTCCTCTTTCCCTGGCATCCTCTGTTCTCTGTCTTTAAAGCCTCCCCCTTTCTCTCTCTCTCTCTTCTCTGTCCTCTCTTTTACCCTCTACACCGGTGTCTACAAATTCCAGACTAAGGCAGGGAGAAGAGTAGGGCTGGAGGAGTACTGGGCCAGAGAGGCCCTGTTGCTCAGGCAGTGCTGAGCATGCTTCTGGGAGAAGACCATGGTAAAGGGAGCTTCAGCAGCCCCAGAGGGAGAAAGAGGCCATTTTCTGGAGGAGAATTTCTCTGCAGCAAGAGAAGAGGATGCTTCTACTGAGGGGATCTGACTGTGAGTCTCCCCCCAACCCCGCACAAACAGATGCCCTCCAACAGGGAGGGAAAGCCATGGGCAAGGGCTTGACAAGGCTGCAGGTGTCGTCCCTAGACTATGGGCTTTGGAAGTAGACTCTTAGGTCATGTCTACACTTACAAGCTTACTGTGGCACAGCTGTTCTGATACAGCTGTGCTGCTGTAAGAGCACTCATGTAGCTGCATTATTCCCACAGGAGAGAGCATTCCTGGCAACATAATAAAACCAGCTCAATGAGCAGTGGTAGCTATGTCTGCAGGAGAGCATCTCCTACCGACATAGTGCTGTGCACATGAGCACTTATGCTGGCAAACCTTGTAGCTCAGGGATGAGTTTTTTTCACACCCCAAATGACAAAAGTTTTGCCGACATGAGTGCTAGTGTAGACATGGCCTAAGTCTGCTGTGACCATGCCCTAAGCTGAGATGCAGTGGTAGTAGGAAGTGGTCCTGGGGAAGGTGAGCAAGTGGGCTGGCCAAATTTTGGCCAATGCACACTGCTTCAGTTTCAGGGCCATGGACTGGAACCTGGTGGAGAGGGAGAGCCCAGGCCCTCTACCCACCCTGGGGCTATGCCTCTGGCCCCAGGGAAGGGTTACAATCAAAGAGGCCAATGTAGCTAAGGCCTCATCCAGAGGGCAGGGACACCTTGAACTAACAGAGAGGCTGGAGTTGGAGGCCCAGGCCAATAGGTCTGCTGAGCATCCAAAATACCTTGCTACAGACTGATAGGACTGGAGTCAGAGGCCCAGATCACTAGGCCTGCTGACTGAACAAACCATCCCACAACACCCATTCTCACCAGGGTCTGGATATAAAGTTGAAAGTTCTACTCCTGCTGAGCTATGGGTGTGGAGTCCTTGCCACTCTATTCTTGCTGCTGCTTGTATCACTTAGCTGCAACCAGCAAGAGATGTGACTGACTCCCTCTGCCACACAGATCAGTGGAGAAGCAGCCATTGGTTATGCTTCTGTGTGAAGCACATAGAGCAGAATAATGGGAATAGTGGAGGTAGGTGGAAATCCCCTGGGACGATCAAACATGTCTGCAATATATTGAAACTGAAACAATTTCCCATTTTCAGTAAACTAGCAAGGGACGCAAGGTCTGTCCCTCAAAGCAGGGACATCCCGTTAGCCTACAAACAGAGTATAAAAAAAATCATCATTTTAATTGATTTGTTAAACTCAACTGACTTTAAGAGCAAACAGCCAGATACCTTGCAAAACAAAAATTTAAAGGCTGATATAAGGCCAAAAAAGTGAATTCATTTAAAATGCCACTTTATGCAAGTCTTTCACATAACTCTACAAAATGCCTGTATTTCTTCCAGTTGTGTCTACCACCTACCGTTAACTTCAAAATAGTGATGTATTGGGTGTCTTACTTAGCTGCTCTGTGAATGGGCCCCATTCAGCATTGCTCCTGACTCATTCCGCATGCAGGCAGAGCTCCCACTAAAGACAATGGGAGTTCAACACTCCTGACCCACTCTTTACTCAGGCAGAACTCCCATTGTCTTCACTGGGAGCTTTACTTGCATAAGGAGTGAGTCAGAAGTGCTGAATAGGGGCCTGAGTCAGCTGTGTCTTGATTTCCATTTCCTGATGATGATTCATTTAGCCTCTAAAATCACTATAGAAACCCTTTTTGTGCCATTAACTTGCACTTTCAATTCATTCCATGATCTTGAAACACATCATCTGGGACAGGGCTTTATACTGGGTGTGTAATGTGATTAAGGCATGATCCCACAAGGGGGCTGCATGCTTCCTGAGAAATGTTGGGTGCTCTCAGCTCCCAGTAACTCCAGTGCAAGTTGAGACCACTCAACACATTGCAGGCTCAGGTCCCTAATAAATTATCACAGACAGAACTCCAACAATTCCAAAACTCAAGGTAGAAGAATCAAATGAGAGCTGTATACCATGAATTTATTAATATCATCAGCATTGTTCATGTGGCCTTCAAACAGCTTTAAACAAGATTCCAGGGGCTTCGTATCGCTATGAGCTATTAAAGTTGTATGTAAAATTTTAATTAAAAACTGAAAAAATAACTATTTATAATAACACATTTAGAAAAATTGAAGATAGAATATTATCTGTACAGTTATTTAAACTAGCTTCAGTCATGATGACATCTGTGCAGGCACCCTGACAGCAATTCTGGGCCCCAGGGCAGAACAGTCAATGGGCCCCATTGAAAGGGATGGCTGAGGTTCACGACACTACGTTTTATCCTATTGATAAAACATTAGAACCCAATATACGTAAGTTGTGGCTTTACTTGATGCATTTCACATTTTTTTCCAGTTACAGCACCAGTATTAAACAAATCATGAGCCTACATATAAAATGTAGAATTTGTTATTTTGAATTGAATTAAATAAAAACATTATAGAATGAAATTGGAGAGAATCTAGCACAGGGCAATGAAAATGATTAGGGGGCTGGGGCACATGACTTGGGAGGAGAGGCTGAGGGAACTGGGCTTATTTAGTCTGCAGAAGAAAAGAATGAGGTGGGGTTTGATAGCAGCCTTCAACTACCTGGTATGAAATTATTTCTTTATAGGATATGAAGGATCGCATACAGTACATATGCTGTGGAAGAGGAAGTTGAAATAAAACATTCAATACAAATGTTCATTGCTAGGAAAATATTGGACTTTATCTGATCTTCAGAGGAAAAGTCATTTGTATGCATGTGCGGAATGTGAGGCTTTGTATCTTTGGACAGAGACCAATCTTATTGATAGTGACATACTGAACTGCCTGAAAACATCATAGCCAAAGATGCCTTCCTGAATAGTGCGAGATATTTTTTTAAGATACAAATATGTGAAGTGACAATGGCATTCACTGAATTTGTGTGTGCGGTGCTGCGCCTGCATTGGCTGGTGCCCAGCGAGCTGGCGGCTGCGCTGCTGGGCATGCTCTTCTGGCATGGCCAGGGCTTCCACGTGCCTGGCCGGCTGCCTTTGCCACCGCCGGTACCACCCCACACGCACGTAGGAGCCCTGCAACCCACCCAGGCAATTTAAAAGGGGCACCGTTACCACTCCTCATGCGTCTAGGAGCCCTGCAGCCCGCTCGGGCAATTTAAAAGAGCTCTGGGCAATTGCCCCTTTTTCTGCCCACATCAGCGGGCCTGCATCTGTGTACAGAATGAAGGTAGACAGATGGCTCAGTTTCTGTTAAAATATTAGTCTATTATTTTCCATTTCCCCATTCTTTTGCTGATTCATATACACGGGACCTGATCTTTTCCTGCCCTGAAGCTTATGTAGTCACTTGGACTAGTGTAAAATGCTAATACTCTAATATGGTAGTGTTTTACGCCCACTCTGCACTGGTGTATAGTGACTACACAAGGTATAGAGCAATGCTGAATTGGGCCCATAATCCTGAATAACATTAGTGGATATTCTACATGTAAATGGAGTTACATTTGTACTTGCACACATGCTGTGCGCTACAGAACAAACCACCAAATAACTATGAACCGTTCAATTTTATTTTAGTTTACGTGTATCAATAGAAATATATGGCCACATTTATTGTGGCACAGTACTATTAAATGGAATTCAATTCCAGTGAAAGTCACCAAAAGCCTTCAGTTGCTTTAACCTAAATCAGTGCACCATTGTGGTATAGGGTAAAACTCTGTGGCTATGGGCTGGTTTATTGAAAAGTGGAAGGGAAATAGCCCTTTGTTTTGTGGTTGTTTATTGCCCAGCATGTGGCATGTGTAGTCAGGAGTCAATTCCATGACTGCTTAGTTGAGGATGGGCATGAAGGAGACCTTATGGGGTGACAGTATACAGTACAGGCCATGCTTAATTAGTATGGGAGCTATAGAACCAGGGGGAACTATAGAATCTGTGTCCAGAAGCATCAATAAAGACTCCCACTTTATAGTCATTACAAATTCCATTGATTTCAATTAGAGCTGGATCAGGGCCTTTGATATTAGTTGGACATTAAATACTCTCCAATCTCTTATCAGATTATAATTACTTTTTTCCTGTGGTACACCAAAAACAATAAAAAGAGGTTGGAAAATTGTATCTAGCTTCAGACAACAGAAAAGAAGTATGAGTTGATGGATCAGGCCTGTCTGTCCCCTTGGCAGATTGACCAGAGAGTGACTGTCTGGGTTTGGTGATTAAACTTCATCATAGAAATCATCTGGAAGCTGAAAGAGTTACATTTGTGGTGATGGAGACCATATAACTGGACTGAACCCAAAATGAATATAAAATATTCTCTAGTAGAAGCAAGTAAGAGGTTTTTTTCCCCCTCCGCACAGGTGAAATTTACTGAACCATTTCCCTCTGAACTGATACTTGATGTAAGTAACAGTTTCTACCATTGCACTTTTCAGAAATATGGAGTAGGTTCCAACCTTCAAATTTTCCCTTTTAGTGTGGCTACAAAGCTTACAATAATTCAGACTTGCTGTTTGAAGACCTTTTCAGCTTCCCCTTGATTTTTTTTTTAATTACTAAACTGTTTTCCCAGAGGAGGTCTGCTACTTTGGTCTTCCAAGCAGTGTTCGAACAATTATCTGTTCTATTCAGTTTCTATCTGAGGGCTCCAGATAAGAGCTCTGGAGAAGGGAACATATTCACTTCCCACAGTAGGGTATCGGAACATTATAATAACCTCTCCCACAGTTCCAAAATCTCAGAGCTATTCACTTCATACAGGCACCTTTAACACAGTACAATAAAGGGGACATTCAAAATCTCCATGCATTACTTCCCACTGAGAGCGCAGAGCTCAGGATGCACAGCAGTCTTCAAAAAGCAAGAACAATTCTATTATAATCTGTTTTTTATAGCACACTTCTGTCCAAACTCAGCAGGACAGCTGTGCAAATAAAAATGTTTTCAAGACATTTTATGTTTGTTTGATTCTCTTGACACACACATGCTCCCTGTACATAAACACAAATGTGTGTGAAAATTCATGTATAGTGTACACACAAGACAAGCTGTTGACTTCAATATAGCTATGCCAGTTCATCCCAGCTGATGGTCCAGACCATATTCTCTGTAAACTTAATTATGTATTACAGTATTCGGAGTGTAGAAAATTGATCAACTATAATTGTTAACTTTGTAAGTTTCTCTTTTATTTTTATATCCTTTCATATAAGAATATTTTCTACCGTTTGACAGTTATAATACATGATAAATTTATTCTAAAATAAAAACTGAAGTTGCAGTTTGTGGCACCACGGTGTCTTTTTTTTCTTTAACAGGACATTACGTACCCTTTATATTACTAAACAATTTTTTGTCAGTAAAACCATTTATAGAGAGAGTTAACTACACATTGTCCTTTATAGAATATGCTTGAAGAAAGATATCCGATTGCTTGCTTGATTGAATTAACCAGTTCAGATAAAAAAAGAGTAACCTGAACTTGAACTGAATATTTCATCATGACGGAAAATGTTAACTATTTCCCTCCCAAACATGCTTCTACAATTCCTTCTTTCAAGTGGCACCAGAAATAAAAAAAGGGAAATTAGAAAGGTTTATTTCTGCAGTCTTTTTACGTCATCTACTGCAAGGAAGTTTTTCAGAGAAGATGCTTCTGATGATATCTCCAACTCAGTTTTTAGAACAAAGAGGTTCTGATGGGTTCAGAAGAGTATCTAAACCTCGGAACTTTGTTCACCCGTCACTAATTATTACACATACCCGAAATTTGGGGTTAAATTCTCTGAATTACACTAGTGTTACCTTGTTGACATCACTCTGCCTGAATGTTCCGTCTGCTGCCTTGCAACTTCCCTTTGTTCACAAATATGGTAATAAGTAAAATCATCTTGAAATGAATGTACAGTGACCTCCTATAATAAACGCGAGGTTGTAGTCTTCCTGAAAAATTGGTACTTTGATCTTAAAGCTGTCCTTCTCCTGGCACAATACTCATTACAGTGGCACACTGTATGGATGGATTCCTTGTGACTGAAAAGTGAAATATAGACTCTCAGAGCTTATGCAAAACTTGAGGTTCAAATAACTTTTTGTTCTTGTGATCTAAGCTTTGGTTTTAAATAAATGTGAAATCTCAAAGCAAATTGAGAAGAAACTACAGAATTTGAATGGCTTAGAGTCTAAGCCCTGCACAAGTGGGAAGAGAGGAGGCGCATATGAAACTTGGATTTAAGTTCATCCAAAACATGAAAGTGGGCCAATCTGGTTAGTCCAATAGCTCTAGTAAGCTAGTTTTTTGGTGTCCTTTCCAAAAATGCAAAAGTGTTTTAGATTAGTGAATCAGTTTTGTGATTCCCAAACTGTTTTAAATAATTACAGCTGTGAAAAGAAACGCTGTTTCTTGATTAAAATATATCATTAGAGCAGTGTTATTGACTGAAATTCTATCCCTAAGTTACAAACTTTCCATAATGAGCATGAGTTTGAAAGTTGTGTAACCTTCTCCATGTCAGGAAGTTGGTAATTGAAAAGGCGAGTGGTGATATGCCTGAAGAGAGAGCACCAAAGAGCTGATTCCCAACCCCAGAAGAGGATGGCTGCCTTTTGAGAAGAAGGACTCATACTCTGGGGTGAGTTACTTTTCATTATTATTTATTATTATTTTATTAATTTATTTAATCATAGTACAGTATAGTAGGAAAATAAGAATAAAAAAGCAAACAAAGTAAAGTAATATATTCTTCAATAATTTTCCCATTGTATAAATTTTTACTTAAAAAGTATTCAGTGCACTAATGACAAAGATCATTTTATTCAGAGCATATGCACTTGAATAATAAATGCTGCATGTATCATTGGCAAAATATACTCTTGCCTCTACTTATTTTTCATTCAGTACTTAGTTTACAAAGGGTGAAGAGTTGGCACAGTAGGAGTCTGCTGTTTACCCTCCCATTAGATACAGTGCTGTATGATACAGGCAGCTTCATAGGGAGCTTCTCTCAGGCCTTGCCAGTAACCTTGACACATTGACCAGAGAGGAATACTCTCTCCATGGGTGAGAAGTAATTCAATCTCCATGCTAGTTCTGTCTGAGCCTAGGGTGATGGGCAGTCTAGAAAACACGAGTTATATTTGCATGGTGGTGTGGTAATTCTGCACAGAACTGTGTATTTATGAGTCAGATACTCAAAGGGAGCTCATCATGATCTCTGCAGTTTTCTTACATGTACAAAACTTCAAATTTGAATGTGCAAATTGCATTGTCTGCCATCTCATTGCCTGAGTGGTATACACCAGTCTGTGCACACCATTGCGGGATATCGTGTGACAGATATGGCAATTTCCTGCAATATCTTTGGGAGATCTTATTGTGTTAAGTTTATGTTTCATTTTGTATCATTTATGTATTGCTTTTACTATATGAGGTCATTGTACAATTCAGTGGTTCTCAAACTTTTGTATTGGTGACCTCTTTCACACAGCAAGCCTCCCCTTATAAATTAAAAACACATTTTTTTGTATTTAACACTATTATAAATGCTAGAGGTGAAGTGGGGTTTGAAGGTGGAGGCTGACAGCTCATGACCCCCATAAAATAACTTTGCAATGCCTTGAGGGGTCATGACCCCCCAATTTGAGAACCTCTGTTGTACATTCATTTCAAGAATACTTAGCATGGGACAAAGCAGGGAGATGCTTAAGGGAGAAACCGATAGGTAGGCGAGAAAAACAGGGACTGCTGGCAAAGCAAAGGTAGGGTCAACATCACGATAGACTACTAGATCAACTAGGTTATGAAGGACCTTAAAGACATAGACAAGAATCTTGTATTTGATTGGGAGGTGATGGGGTGCTAATGTAGGGACTTTTGACGTGGTCAGAATGAGAAGCCAAGATGATAATTTTAAACACAGCATTCTGAATAAACTTGAGGGGAACAAGGTGGTTGTAGTAAAGGCCAGAAAAGATGAGGTTACAGTTGTCAAGATAAGAAATTCTGAGGGTTTGGAAGAGAGTTTTGTTTGTGTGGACAAGGTGACTTACTATTTAGAAAAGCTGGACATGCACAAATCCATGGGTCCAGATCTAATGCATCCAAGGGTACTGAGGGAGTCGGCTGATGTGATTCCAGAGCCATTGGCCATTATCTTTGAAAATTCGTGGTGATTGGGGGAGGTCCCGCACGATTGGAAAAAGGCAAATATAGTTTCCATATTTTAAAAAGGGAAGATGAGAACCTGGGGAACTACAGACCGGTCAGCCTCCCTTCAGTCCCCGGCAAAATCATGGAGCAGGTCCTCAAGAAATCCATTTTGAAGCACTTGGAGGAGATGAAGGTGATCAGGAACAGTCAACATGGATTCACCAAGAGCAAGTCATACCTAACTAACCTGATTGCCTTCTATGATGAGATAACTGGCTCTGTGGATGAGGGGAAAGCAGTGGATGTGATATATCTTGACTTTAGCAAAGCTTTTGATACCGTCTCCCACAGTATTCTTGCCAGCAAGTTAAAGAACTATGGATTGGATGAATGGACCATAAGGTGGATAGGAAGCTGGCTAGATTGTCGGGCTCAATGGGTAGTGATCAATGGCTCGATGTCTAGTTGGCAGCCGGTATCAAGTGGAGTGCCCCAGGGGTTGGTCCTGGGGCCAATTTTGTTCAACATCTTTATTAATGATCTGGATGATGGGATGAATTGCACTCTCAGCAAGTTTGCAGATGACACTAAACTGTGGGGAGAGGTAGATATGCTGGAGGGTAGGGAAGGGTTCAGAGTGACCTAGACAGATTGGAGGACTGGGCAAAAAGAAATCTGATGAGGTTCAACAAGGACAAGTACAGAGCCCTGCACTTTGGAAGGAAGAATGCCATGCACTGCTACAGGCTGGGGACTGACTGGCTAAGCAGCAGTTCTGCAGAAAAGGACCAGGGGATTACAGTGGACAAGAAGCTGGATATGAGTCAGCAGTGTGCCCTTCTTGTCAAGAAGGCCAACAGCATTTTGGGCTATATTAGTAGGAGCATTGCCAGCAGATTGAGGGAAGTGATTATTCCTCTCTATTTGGCACTGGTCAGGCCACACCTGGAGTATTGCATCCAGTTTTGGTCCCCCCATTACAGAAGGGATGTGGACAAATTGGAGATAGTCCAGCGGAAGGCAACGAAAATGATTAGGAGACTGGGGCAGATGCCTTACGAGAAGAGGCTGAGGGAAATGGGGTTATTTAGTCTGCAGAAGAAAAGAGTGAGGGGGGATTTGATAGCAGCCTTCAACTACCTGAACGGGGGGTTCCAAAGAGGATGGAGCTAGGATGTTCTCAGTGGTGGCAGATGACAGAACAAGAAGCAATGGTCTCAAGTTGCAGTGGGGGAGGTCTAGGTTGCATATTAGGAAACACTATTTCACTAGGAGAGTGGTGAAGCACTGGAATGGATTACCTAGGGAGGTGGCGGCATCTCCATCCTAAGAGGTTTTTAAGGTCCGGCTTGACAAAGTCCTGGCTGGGATGATTTAGTTGGGGTTGGTCCTGCTTTGAGCAGGGGGTTGGACTAGATGACCTCCTGAGGTCTCTTCCAACTCTAATCTTCTATAATTCTGTGTGCAGTACTGGGGAGTAGCCAGTGGTCATGTACTTGTAGGTACCAGTGACATACGGAAATGTCGGAGAGAGGTCCTGGAGGCCAAATTTAGGCTGCTAGGTAAGAGATTGAGGTCCAGAACCTCCATGGTAGCATTCTCTGAAACGCTTCCAGTTCCATACGCAGGGCCAGTTAGGCAGCACTGCAGGGTCTCAATGTGTGGGTGAGATGATGGTGTAGAGAGGAGGGTTTTAGGTTTATTAGGAATTGAAGAATCTTTTGGGAAAGGAGAAGCATATACAGGAAGGATGGGTTGCACCTAAACCAAAATAGAAACAGGTTGGCGGGATGTAAAATTAAAAAGGTCATAGAGGAGTTTTTAGACATAGGGCTGGAGGAAAGCTGACAGGGACATCCCTTGGGGAGGATCTATGAACAGGGATTCTCTATAGTCTAGTAAAGAGGAGAGTATGGAAGTTGATAAAGTACAGGTAGAAATTGAAGAGAAACAGTCAAATGAAAAAGAATCCCATTCAAGTATATCACATGAAGACAGACAACTAAAAAGTGACAAATTTTATAAGTGCTTATATACAAATGCTAGAAGTCTAAATACTAAGATGGGTGAACTTGAGTGCCTGGTATTAAATGAGGATGTTGATATAATAGGCATCACAGACACTTGGTGGAATGTTCCATTGTAACTACAGGATACAAAATATATAGGAATGACAGGGTAGGTCATGCTGGTGGGGGAATGGCACTATATGTGAAAGAAAGCATAGAGTCAAATATAGTAAAAATGTTAAATGAATCAAACTATACTAGGTAACCTCTATGAATAGAAATTCCATGCTTGAATAATGAGTATAGCAGTAGGCTGGGCCGGCTTTAACAAGTGCGGGGCCTGATTCGTACTCACCCAGCGGTGCTCCGGGTCTTCAGCGGCACTTCAGCAGTGGGTCCTTCACTTATTCCGGGTCTTCCGCAGCACTCAAGGACCCGCCACCGAAATGCCTGGAGCAAGTGAAGGGCCTGCCGCCAAAATGCCGCCAAAGACCCCCAGAGTGCTGCTGGGTGAGTAAAAATTAAAAAGGTGCCGGCGCGGGGCCCGATTCAGGGGAATTGGGCAACTCAGCCTAAAGCCAGCCCTAGCAGTAGGAATATACTACTGGCCACCTGCTGAGGATTGTGAAATTCTCAGGGATATTAGAGAGACTATAAAAATAGAAAACACAATAATAATAATGGAGGATTTCAGCTATCCCATACTGACTGGGTACCTTGCACCTCAGGATGGGATTCAGACATAAACTTTCTAGACACAATTAATGATTGCTTCTTGGAGCAGCTAGTCCTGGAACCCACGAGAGGAGAGGCAATTTCTGATTTAGTCCTAAGTGGAGCACAGGATCTGGTTCAAGAGGTGAACATAGCTGAACCGCTTGGTAATAGTGACCATAACGTAATTATGTTTAACATCCTTGTCTGGGTGAAAATACCAAAGAAGCCCACCACAGTGGAATTTAACGTCAAAAAGGGGAACTACACAAAAATGAGGAAGCTAGTTAAATAGAAGTTAAAAGGAACAGTCACAAGAGTGAAATGCCTTCAGGCTGTATGGTATCTTTTAAAAAACACCATAATAGAAGCTCAAATTAAATTGTATATCCCAAATTAAAAGAATAAAAGACTCCCTTCCCTACAAAAGGTCATCATGGCTAAACAGCAGAGTAAAAGAGGCGTCTAGAGGCAAAAAGGCATCTTTTAAAAATTGGAAGTCAGATCCTACTGAGGAAAATAAAAAGGAGCACAAACTCTGGCAAGTCAAGTGTAAAAGTATAATTAGTCAGACTAAACAAGAATCTGAAGAGCAACTAGCAAAAGACACAAAAACCAAGGGCTTGTCTACACTGGCACTTTACAGCGCTGCAACTTTCTCACTCGGGGTGTGAAAAAACAGCCCCATGAGCACTGGAAGTTTCAGCGCTGTAATGTGCCAGTATAGACAGTGCTCCAGTGCTGGGAGCTATTCCCCTTGGGGAGGTGGGTTTTTTTGAGAGCGCTGGGAGAGCTCTCTCTCTCTCAGCACTGTGCCGTGACTTCAAAAGCCAAGTTAAAGCGCTGCCGCGGCAGCACTTTAATGTTGCCAGTGAAAACGTGCCCTAACAGCAACATGTTTTTAAGTACACCAGAACCAGGACGTCTGCCAAACAATCAGTAGGGACAGTAGATGATCGAAGAGCTAAAGGAGCACTCAAGGATGACAAGGCCATTGCAGAGAAGCTAAATGAAATCTTTGCATCTTTCTTCACTACAGAAGATGTGAGGGAGATTCCCACACATGAACCAGTCTTTTTAGGTGACAAATCTGAGGAGTCAATAGAAGAGGTTTTGGAACAAATTGATAAATGAAACTGTAATAAGTCACCAGGATCATCTGGTATTCACCCAAGTGTTCTGTAGGAACTCAAATTGAAATTGCAGAACTGCTAACTGTGGTATGTAACCTATCACTTAAATCACCTTCTGTACCAGGCGACTGGGGGATAGCTAATGTGACACCAATTTGTAAAAAAGCCTCCACAGCTGATCCTGGCAGTTACAGACCAGTAAGCCTAACTACAATAGAAGGCAAATTGATTGAAACTATAGTAAAGAACAGAACAGAATTATCAGGCACATAGATGAACACCATTTGTTGGGAAAGCATCAATATGGCTTTTGTAAAGGGAAAACATGCCTTACCAATCTGTTAGAATTCTTTGAGGGAATCAACAAACGTGGATAAGGTTGACCCAGTTGATATAGTGTACTTGGACTTGCAGAAAGCCTTTGACATGGTCCCTCACCAAAGGTTCTTAAGCAAAGTAAGCAGTCATGAGATAAGAGAGTAAATCCTCTCCTGGATCAGTAACTGCTTAAAAGATAGGAAACAAAGGGTAGGAATAAATTGTTGGTCTTCAGAATGGAGAGAGCTAAACAGCAGTGTTCCCAAGAGATCTGTACTGTTCAACATATTTATAAATGATCTGTAAAAAGGGGTAAACAGTAAAGTGGCAAAGTTTGCAGACAATACAAAATTATGCAAGCTCATAGCAAAGTGAGGAGTTCCAAAGGGATCTCACTAAACTGGATGACTGGGCAACAAAATGGCAGATAAAATTAAATGTTGATAAATGCAAAGTAATGCACATTGGAAAACGTAATCCCAACTATACATACAAAATTATGGATTCTAAATTAGCTGTTACCATTCAAGACATAGATCTTGGAGTCGTAGTGGATAGTTCTCAGAAAACATCCATTCGGTGTGCAGTGGCACTTAAAAGAGATAATAGAATGTTAGGAACCATTAGAAAAGGTACTCCCACACTTTTAATACTGTGTGCAGTTCTGGTCACCCCATCTCAAAAAGATTTATTAGAAATGGAAAAGGTACAGAGAAAGGCAACAAAAATGATTAGGCATATGGCACAGCTTCCATATGAGGAAAGCTTAAAAAGACTGGGACTATTCAATTTGGAAAAGAGGCAACTAAGGGGTATATGATAGAGGCCTATAAAATCATGACTCGTGTGGAGAAAGTGAATAAGGAAGTGCTATTTACCCTTTCACATAATATGCAAACTAGGGGTCACCTAATGAAACAAACTAAAGAATATACTTCTTCATACAATGCACAATCAACCTGAGGAACTTATTTCCAGGGGATGTTGTGAAGGCCAAAAGTATAACTGGGTTAAAAAAAGAATTAGATAAATTTATGGAAGATAGGTCCATCTATGGCTATTAACCAAGATGGTCAGGGATGTGGCCTCATGCTGTGGGTGTCTCTGAACCTCTGACTGCCAGAAGCTGGGACTGGGTGACAGCAGATGGATCAATTGAGAATTTCCCCCATTTCTGTTCATTCCCTCTGAAGCATCTGGCATTGGCCACTGTTGGAAGACAGGATACTGGGCTAGATGGACCATTGGTCTGACCCAATATGGCCATTCTTATGTTCTTGTGACAAGGAAAAGCCTGAATTTTAGAGATACAATGTAGAAAAATCAGCAAGACTTAGAAATGGCTTGAATAAGTGCCCAGTGAAAGAGTCAAATCAAGTATGACGCCTAGTTTATGTGCTTCAATGACTGAGAAAAGTGTGGTGGTGCCCATAGTGATACAGAAAGCAAGAAGAGGGGAGGGCTTGAGGGAAAAATCCAAATCTCGGTTTTGTCTATATTGTGTTTAAGATGACAACTGGGCATCCAAGAAGAAATATCAAAAAGATAGGCCAGGATACTAGATTGGATGAAAGGAGATAGCTCATCAGCAGAGAGGTAGATTGGAGAATAACCTGCATAAAGGGGATAAGAGCACCTACAGAGATAGTATAGGGGGAGAAAAGAGGAAGGCCAAGAATGGAGCTTTGAGGGACACTCACAGAAAAGAGGGGAGAAGGATGATTGTGATAATCAGGGTCCAGACACCCCAAGGGGAAAACAGAGGGTTTAAACCTCCAAATAGACAGTTAAGCCAATTGCATACTGTGTTATAATACAATAAAATACATCGAGTAAGGTATTTTATGAAAGTTTGTAATGTTTTGAACTTGATAGTCATTATGACATGTATACAGAGCATGGTATATAGAAAAAATGCATATAGAAAAAATGCTCATAAACTTCAGATCCGCCTCAGAGCAGAGTGGTGAGCAGTCAGGCAAGGAGGGACATCTCCCAAGCCAGTTGTTTACATGAAATGGGCTTCAGGAACTACCCGTTGTCCAGCCCAGAAACAGAGTAGTGAACCATTAGAGTTAATGTCAAGACATTGAAAAGAACATCCTGGCTTCAAGCATAAAGTCATGAGGGAATTTTCCCATTCTGAATAATCATGAGTCACCATGGACTGAGAGAGGGGAATAAAAGGAAAAAAGCCTTTTAAAAGCATATTTAGGACTGAGGTTTTTATCCAGAAACAGTCTCTAGGCTTGAGGCTGTCCATGAATGTTGGCTCCCTTCTATAGCTAGGAGGTACATAAGAACATAAAAACAGCCATACTGGGTCAGACCAAAGGTCCAACTAGCCCAGTATCCTGTCTTTTGACAGTGGCCAATGCCAGGTGCCCCAGAGGGAATGAACAGAATAGGTAATCATTAAGTGATCCATCCCTTCTCGCCCATTCCCAGTTTCTGACAAACAGAAACTAGGGACATCAGATCTGTCCATGCTGGCTAATAGCCATTGATGGACCTATCCTCCATGAACTTTAGTTCTTTTTTGAACCCCGTTATAGTCTTGGCCTTCATAACATCATCTGGCAAGGAGTTCCACAGGTTGACTGTGCGTTGTGTGAAGAAATACTTCCTTTTGTTTGTTTTAAATCCGCTGCCTATTAATTTCATTTGGTGACCCCTAGTTCTTGTGTTATGAGAAGGAGTAAATAACACTTCCTTATTTACTTTCTCCACACCAGTCATTATTTTATAGAACACTATCATATCCCCCCCTTCGTCGACTCTCTTCCGAGCTGAAAAGTCCCAGTCTTATTAATCTCTCCTCATATGGCAGCTGTTCCAAACCCCTAATAATTTTTGTTGCCCTTTTCTGAACCTTTTCCAATTCCAATATATCTTTTTTGAGATGAGCCGACCGCATTTGCACACAGTGTTCTGTATCTTGATTTTCTTTATTTTAGACCAGAAAATGTGTTTTTAAGTCCTATAATTAGAGATACAGGTTGCATCATTAGAAAAATAAAAGGCTTATCCAAAGATAATAGCTGTTGGATTAAGGTAGATTAGAGTTATCCCTACTGAAAGATGAACTTCTAAACCTCTTTGATAGTATAGTACCAAGAGGAATGCTGATGAGGCAATAGGCAGTGGCCATATGAGCACCTCTGACAGCGTCTCACTCAGAAAGCTGAGGAAGTTAGATCAAAGTAAAATAAATGTATCTCAGCTCATTCAGTGCCCCAGGATTGTGTAGTGCACACCTGTATATTCCAGGAGGAGGTGCAAAGCAGTAGCGCTTCAGTGAGCACAACCTGGCTACCATAGCAGAACACTGACTGGTGCTTTTCAGCATGCCTGTGGACTGGTGGGGATTAATAGAAACAGGGCATCAGTAAACAACTGGATTGTTCTGCAGAAGCAAATCTTTATCAACATTAATCAAAACTACTTATCATAAGAAAAACAAGACGGAGGCCTGCCTTCTGACATGCTTACCAGCAGCTATTCTCATAGCTCTCACCCAAACGTCTGTGTAAGGGCAAAGTGAAGCTGGAGTTATCCTTTTCTAAGTTGAGTTAGAAAGCGCTGGTTGTACTACAGTATGTGCTATATACATCCAAAGGCACCTTTGAATTCAACAGGGGATGTGAGGGAGCTATAATTGGACACTGACTTTGTGTCCTCTTGAAAGGACCCTGCACATTAACTTATCCTTGGAGTGAAAATATTTGGATTTTCAAGGTCTTGCTTATGCTAATGATACATAAAATCCTTGAAAATCTAAGATCAGGGTAGTAAGTGATTGTTGCTTCCGCAGTGTTCTTCCAAAGTGGATGGAGTTGGTGGATCTGTCCTTGCTGTTGATATCTTCACTGCACTACACTGATTTCGGCACAGGCGCAGAGCCTTCTTGTTTCCATGATACCCTCCCTAAATATGTCTGCCTGCAGTTGTCTTTGGGGCTGAGTTTAAGGTGCTGACATATAGCAGTGATGACTGCACATGGGTACCTAGGTATACAAACTGTGCTGACCTATCTGGTCAGTGCATCTTTGACCATTTCGTCTTCCCATTTCTAACCAGCTCTTTTTTTCCGGGTTATTTTTTCCTTGGCTCTTCTCTTGGCAGAACAACTGCTTCTCTCTGGGCCACTGGGTCCAGACTTATTTTATTTATTGTTGTTGCTAACTTTTGTAGCACAGCCAGTTACATGGGGATGGGTGTTATATAACAATTACAGTAAATAAATAAAGGCCCTATTTTTAAGGTTCTTGCTGTCTGGAGGGAAGGCTGTGGTCATGGAGAAAGGAGCTTGTTACACAAAAATGCTCTTTCTGATCTTAATTGGGGCAAATGGCTAAAGAATAGGAGGGGTATTTTGGACATGTTGGCTGGGAGCTGTATGTAAAATTAAATAGGTAATCAGGTAATTTAGGGACAATGGTAAAATTGTCAAAAGTTTTTGTTGTAAAACATTTGATGCATAATATTGCCTTTTATGCCAAGTATGTCACTGGCACTCACAATTAAATTTCTCCTCAATATTTCTCATGTCTTTTTCTCTTCCCGCAAACTATTTATTTTTTCTTATCTTCTTTAATAACTGGATTCATGTACAGTATGTATTGTTTCTCTGGGAGAAAGGAAAGACACAGGCAGTTTGGAGAACATCTTTAATTCTGAGCTGTGAAACAAGAAAGAAACTATTACTTCTGCATGTTTGAACACTGAATAAGAGAGCATGCCAGTCTAGCACTTACCTTTAAGCATCTCAAGAGAACAGTTTTGTTTTGCCTGACCTCATCACCCAGAGTGTCAATCCGTTTACAGTTTCACTGCTGTCAGAGGTAGCATATTTTGACAGATGTCAGGATTATGGGCATTACTATGGTTTTCTCACTAGAAGGTGATCATACAAAAGCTGAGAAAGGCAGTAAGTAGGAGCAGTGCTTTACACATAATTCCTTGGAGATAGCTTGCAATCTGTATCAGGAATCAGAAGAACAATCTTGGGGTGTGTTTCTTTTTTAAGTTGATCTGGAGGTCTAATTGTGGGTATGTGCACTGCTATGAAGAAGGAGACAGATTCAATTTCCATTTCCAGTCCCATGTCCTGTTATGGAAGCAGGGCTCCATGAGATGTCAAAACATCGTATTTAGCCCCAACGAGAGTATATGAGGGGATTGAAAGCCTCACATTGCTCCATAGTCCTTCTGGAAAGTTGAAGAATGGTATAAAAAGCAGTCCAATGCAGTTAGAATAATGCTGGTCATGATATAGAACCACCTGTATGGTGTTGATGCAAGGAGGAATGGAGATGTTTATATGGCTTCTTCTTCATTGTAAATGTTAAGTGCAGTTTCCACCGTACACAGTTCAGCACACAAACCAAAACCAAGATAAATCTGTTGGGCACTCAGCAATAGTTGAAGAAAAACATGATGAGTAAGTTTGGTCAGAAGGGGTCTTGTGATAATAAGGAGATTTGTTTAAAGATATTCAAAGTATATAGTGAAACTTGTTTTAAGAGTTCACCCAGAATATTCGCTCCTGAGAAAAGATTAGCCTTTAACTAAAGATTGTTATGACCCTCAGACTTCTATTGCCCACTGGCATAGGGTACACTGTCTCTCATTAGACCCAACCAACTCACTACACCCAATATCCTGTTGTCATTGTATTTATCAAAAAGGTACCATGTAAGGTATCATAAAATCCAATACCTTGCTGGTTATTAATATCATTGTAAAATGCATGTATGAATGTTATAGGTGAAGATATGAATTCCCTCTGTATGATGTTACTAGAATATGTTTAAGACAAGACAGCCTAGCCTAGGTAAAGGTGATAAACAGGTCTGCCCAAGACAAAGGAATGTGAGTTTACCTCAGTTTACATAATAGCAGTAAACAAAGCCATCAGGCTAAACCAGCAGAAGTTATCCTGATCCTAAACTCAAGACACTGAGAATTAACATGGCTCCTGTACTCCAGAGAGACACAAGAGACTGAATACCCAGAAAGCCTTGCTAACTTGTAAGACAAAAACAACATCTTTGGGAATATAAGAAACAGAGAGAGACTCCATCTTTATCTTTCACCTAGGAAGACAGGGAAACTGGCACCTTGTACTTCTGTGGAAGGTCCTGACTGAAAGAAAGTCAGACATGACTGGAAAGAAGAAAAATTGGCAGGAAATCTTCCTTGAACAAAGACTATAGCTTATTAAGTTAAGTCTTAGCCATTAGATAGACGTGCTGGCCACCACTTCCCGTAGCTCCCATTGGCCAGGAATTGCGAACCGTGGCCACTGGGAGCTGCAGGGGACCGTGACTGCGGATGGTCAACATCCGCAAAATGTCTCACGGCCTGCAATCAACTCACCTTAATGGCCCACGTGCTGCAGGTTGCCTGCCACTGCTCTAGAGTACACCATATGGGAGTGTCACACACTGTATGAAACTGCATAGTCTTAAGGATGGTGAGGCCATCAGGAATAAGATTGTGAATTATTTCATAAATACACTTTTTCCTCCAAAGGAAACAGAAATAAAGTCCTAGTTTTCTCTCATTTTTAAATGTCCACCTTAATGTGGAATTACTTTGTGTGTATCATGTGGTGAACATGCCAGCATTGTTTCACTAGTCCTGTGCAACATAAACACAATCTGTATGTGCCAGGAACATCTAAACAAAATTCAAGCTATTTACATTTTTTGTTAAAACATAACATCAGTTTCTGTACTTGGATCACTGAATGCTATTTTTCAAAGCCCATTTACAATAGCATACAGCTAAGACTCAATCCTGAGCCCAAAACCAAAGCCAAAGAAAAATACTTTTCTATAAAGATGGAATTTTAACCCCTAATTTAGAAGCAAGGCAAAGATGGAGCACATGCATAACTGAGCCACATCCAAATACTGATAGACATTTGAGATGGGGGGCGGGGGGTGGAGGGGCTTGAGAGTAATAGATACAACTACTGCTTCTGTGCTATGGAGGTTTTGTGCCATTTGGCCTCATACCAGTCATTGACCCACTGACCATGCCTCTGAAAACCAACATCCCTGACTCCACAGAGAGTCATGAATGTCTCAGTGGTGTACAAGTGGCTGTGGAGAGTCCTTGCACAGGGCATCTACTGCTTTGAAATCCCATATACTCACACATACAACTTTTAAGGTGCAAGAGGCCTTTATATGCCTGTGTGAGGCATTTCAAGACTAGGTCTTCTATAAATTAAGTTCCTGATTGGAAAAATAATTCATATATTTCAATGTCTTGGGAGCAAAGCCTATAGATTCCCGACCAGGACTCTGGAACTACAACAAAAAATGACTCATCTCCCTTCCTGCAAGGATTTGTCCTGGGTTTTGGTATGCAATACATCCTGGGACAGGACTTTATGGATCTAATTATGTCATAAAGTACACCCAAGTAACTCCCTTTGAAGTCAATGGAAGTTGTGCTTATGGGATGACAGAGCCCTGGAAGTTTCACGAATAAATACTTGATGTGTGAATACTCGATCAAAGCAGACATGATCAATATAGCTCAGTTATCCTCTGAGTTGCAATGTCTAGATTTATGGTGCTCCTATAACTGAGAATGTGATATCTGTGTATCCACAGCATATATATGACCCATTATCATGCTCTCATGGAGTTCTCTTGTATACATTTCCAGTACACACTTAATGACTTCAATTCTGAAAAAGGAATAACATGAGGCTAAAAAATCTCAGTGTGATTCAAAACCTGTATTGGGCACACTAGAATTTAATGGCGATAAGGAGGTGGATAGGACTAGCCTTGACTGGCAGTCACTCCAAAAGTTGTTCAGTTTTGTTTCTTTTTTTCCTTCTTCTGATTTTGTTAGCTGTGTGTACAAGATTGTTACAGGGTTGGGAAGGGAAGTGCCTGGTATTGTTTCATCCTTCTTATAGTATTCTTACAATGGTTACTGCAGTTTTTCCTGGCTCTCTGTACTGCGGAATGATTCATACTAGCATAGGGGCAAAAGCTACTTTCTTACACTGGAGACACCACCTTTTATGCATTATAATGGGCAGTGCAGGTAATTGACACTTGCAAATAAATGCAAGATGTTTGTTCATTTCTATTTGACATGTCTCACAGTTAACTTTCAGCTCTGAATAGGAACAACCTTGTTTACCATGTTATGGATGCACGTATGGATAGGAGTTGGGATTTGGCCAAACATCCCTATAAAATGTCCTCAACCTAAAGTAGCTCTTTGCCAAAATGTAAGAAAGAAAGCTTTTGGGGAAACTGCCCATTTCATCTGGCTTCAGTGCCATTAACACAGTTATGGTTAAGCTTCCCTTTGTTGGACACTCATCAGGCTGCTGTGTTTGGATCCCAATACTCTATCCAGGTGCTTTTAACCTGCACTGGATCTGAGTAGGCTCCGGGCACTATCTCTTTCTTCAGCTGCTAGGCTCACTTCCTTGACATAGACTCTGTGTCTGGCACCCCACTTTGGAAGTGAGACCCTACAGTCCAGTTGTCCTGGACCCAATACTCTTCAGTAGCTTAAGCTCAACTTCTCCAGAGCGCCACCTTCATGCAGTACTCTGGTTCACAGTTTACCCTTTTATATGATAGTTGAAGCAAATAACACAGACTATGTAGAGCAGGGGTTCCCAAACTTGGTTCGCAGCTTGTTCAGGGTAAGCACCTGGTAGGCTGCGAGTCTCTCTGTTTACCTGAGCATCCACAGGCTCATAGTTCCTAGTGGCCGCGGTTCGCCATTCCCGGCCAATGGGCGCTGCGAACGGCCATACCTGCGGATGCTCAGGTAAACAAAGTGTCTTGCGGCCTGCCAGGGATTTACCCTGAACAAGCTGTGAACCAAGTTTTCGAACCCCTGATGTAGAGGGATTTGTAAACCAATCACTCTTTATTTTAGACAGCACAAGAGATATACAGAGCCATGCAAAAAAAGGAACACCTATATGCCATTCCCTGCTACAATTTCCTCACTACTCCTGAGCATTCTTTGGATATTAGGAAAAACTTTTTCACTAGTAGGGTGGTGAAGAACTGGAATGGGTTACCTAGGGAGGTGGTGGAATCTCCTTCCTTCAAGGTTTTTAAGGTCAGGCTTGACAAAGCCCTGGCTGGGATGATTTAGTTGGGTTTGGTCCTGCTTTGAGCAGGGGGTTGGACTAGATGACCTCCTGAGGTCCCTTCCAACCCTGAGATTCTATGATTCTATGATTTGGTCATAGTCCTTTCAGGGTTCCAGGTCCCTTCTCCTGGTCCTCACTTTCCTCTGGATCATGGCATCTCTTCTGTGACCCCTACAGCCAGCTCCTTTCAGCTTCAATTGGTGCAGTAATCAAAATGTCCTTGCTTGAGAAGCATGTCCCTTGATTTTTCAACTTTTCAGTTTTTGAAAGCCACTTTTAACACCTGGTTTCTTTATTCCCTTTTGGGGAGTTTCCACTCCAACCCCCTCTCCCTGCATACCACCTGGAATAAATGGATTCTTCCAGCTCAGGCACCCTCTTTAGCATAGCCACTGTTATGACAGAGAACAGTTGTTACATATTAATGACTTCTTCTGTTTGTTCTGTAGCTTCTTCCAAACAGGGTATGTGATATGTGGTACAGTCCTTGTCAGCCCATGGCTGATTACTACACATTGAAGATTGGAATTACACATAGAGTTCATAAAATCTATCAAAATTTGAAAATTGTACATAGGTTATCCAAACCATCATGGCCTTAATATTCATGCCTTGATAAAATCAAGACATGTCAGGATTCAGCTAGATGTCTATTGCCATTGAACTTCCTTTGAAGTTCTTGAAGAAGATTGCACATAGATGAAATCCATCCTTAGGATATATATCCATATTCACTTTTTGCATAAAACTAGTATAATTTTGTCCCATTTCTTGTTAGTGTTTTTGTAAATAAGATCTTTTATTTTGGAATCACATAAGAAACCATATGGACTTGTGAATAAAAATGCAGGGAAAAAACTCATTCTGATTAATTGGGTTAGAAGGAATTCAAAATCACTGGGCCAAGCTGAAAAAAGTTAGGAAATTGTCACCTACTCCCTGTGCCACATAATCTCTTTTCACCAACTTGAGGGCAGGGTCCTGCTGTCCCTTAATTTTTGCAGCAGGGGACAGGCTTTAACATCTACCTGACATTGTGCATTCTCTGCTGCCCAGAACACTCCTCTTCTTCAGCAAACACTGTCCATTGTTTATGCTGTACCAGCCCCAATATCCTCTCCCTGAAATGTGTCACCATAACTACAGCCCCTGGTAGATTATGTGCCACTGGGCTTCCCCACCTGGGTTGGTGCCAGCAGAACTCCACAATTTCCAGCTACCCTTGAGCAGTTTGCATATGCTAATAATATGCTATTTGTTTCAGATGTGTACAGCAGAGGGAGCTAGTCTTGGTTTTGGAGCAGAATGAATTTAATCAATGACTGACAGAATAAAATATGTTGGCTAAATGATTTGCCAAACACTGTTAAGCCATCTAAACAGTTGGTTGAGTGAGAGAGGAAAACTATTTGTATTTAATGAAAAAAATCTAAATAATTCTAACTATAATACTGAATTGATCATACAATTGATAGAACTTATTAGTAAATAACTATTTGAAATACATTTGAGTATTGATATTTAAAGGATAGTGTTTATGACAAATTAACATGACATGTACTATAAGAGGACGCATATAAAACTACTAGATATATTGTGGGAGAAGATACTCTGAGGTGCATAATTGATAATTCTTACACTACATGTTGGTAGGAAGTTGCGACTCCCAGGGGTGTTGTTAATCCTCAACATCTCATCCATATAATAAAAGGATTTGGAATTTTGTTTAAGTATTGTTGCTATTTGGAGTACATAGGCTTGGTTTACTGCTGTGTGTTCTAAATGCTAGTGTAGTAGGTATTCAGACTGGCAGTGTAATCATAATTTTTTTTTTTCCTCTACAGAGTGACTGTGGGAGCTTTCAGCCTTTATGTGAAAGCACCACATTTTTGTTTTCATCCTACACAAGATGACAGGAAGCAGGGCCGGCTCTAACTTTTTTGCCGTCCCAAGCAAAAAAAAAAAGAGCGCCATGCCGCCGACCCACCCCGCGAGTGCCGCACCACAGAAACCCCCACCCCCCCTTAGCGCCACTCTGCCAAAACCCTCAAGCGCCATGCCGCTGAAGCCCCCGCCCCCCCTTAGCGCCACACCACCAAAACACCCCCTTAGCGCCGCGCTGCCCGAAGCGCCCCCCCCCCCGCCGAGCGCCGCCTGGCCAAAAAAAACAAACAAACTCGAGTGCTACCCCGCCCCAAGCACGTGCTTGCTCGGCTGGTGCCTGAAGCTGGCCCTGACAGGAAGGAGGAGGATGACTTAATGATCCAGTGAGTATAAGCCACATTGTTTTAAAATATGTTTAAAATATTAAACAGTTTTCCAGAGACATCCTGACTGAAGAACAATATTGTACTGTCAGCGTGGTTAAATTACAAAGTGAAAACAGGTACATCAGTAATAAGGACTAAGTGCATTACTGATGGAAAGTTCCTAATAAAAAATTTCTCTCACTGTCACTCTAAAAATCCAGTCACAAAGTTAATTAATAGGACATAGCACCTTTTGATCCTGAAGCCTCTAGAAAGTCTAACAAAATTCTGACTTTTCCTATCGCTGAAGTGTGGCCATTGCTTGAATGAAATGTGGCAGCAGTGTTATATCTATGGAATTCTCTAGATCAACATTTAGTGCGCAGCAAGCTAGGGTGTAAATCTGCAGCACAATAGCAGAGCGTTCACTATCTGTCTGTGTGGACCAAGCTTCACACACTAAAAGTTCTGAAACAGGAGTAGGTCAATGCACGCTAGGGAAATTTTAATGCACAGCAGTAGGGTCCAGATGGACAGTTGGTTGCACGGAATGCTAATATGCTATAAATTGACACATCAGCTGAGCCCTAGCAGTTTATCTAGACTAGCCTTCAGAAAAACAATTTAGAACAGTAAATGAAGAAGAATACTGTATCCGGTTGAAACTGCAGGGAGAAATTCAGGTGTGCAAAATGTGAGTACCCAGATTGGAATTTGACAAGGATTTGGTCATAGTTAACACCTTTATTCTTACCAAAAAGTGCTATGGGATGTTCAGTGACCACATTTGTTCAGGATTTTGGCTTTATATCACATGTCAAGGATGAATGAGAAGAAAGAACACAAGAATCACTTCCTTATCTTGAAAATACTGATCTGGGGAAGTTGCAAACAGCATCCCACTAGACACTCTTCATCAGAACGCAGAATCGCAGAGTTCAAATGGAGGGTTTCCCTTAAACTGATGCAAAGTTCTTATTCATAGTGTTTGGCAGCATAAGGAAAGGGATTTTTTTATCTAAACGTGGTGGTTTTTTTAACTGTGAGAACTGTACATAGCCATTTTATTAATACACTTTGCATAGGTCTTCTGCAAAATTTTGATCTGTCTGTTTCAAACGAAGAGTACATTCTGTTCTGTTACAAGAATGGATACCTTCAAAAAGATTTTTTTGGATTCTGTCCACTTCATGTGGTACAGCTATGACCTTATCTTCCTGTTCTTTGGACCATTACTTTAGCTTGGATACCCAAAACCCTGAATGGTGAGTACAAAATAGCTTCTCTTCTTTTTACTTCCCTTAGTTTTGCAACTTAATATGCAACATTAGTTAGCCCTGTAAACGTTTCTCCAGGTTTTTTTTTTAAAGCATTCAGTCCATTGCCTACTTATTGTTAGAAGTCTTTAAAGACATCCAAGTACTAACAATTTAGCAGCAAACAAATGCAAAATAAGAGAACCTACTTTACATGTAGCCAGAGGAAAACTTCATACCAAAGGAAAAGGAGAAAAAAGGAAATATTTGTTCAAGGTTCCTTAAATTTAATTGTGAACGTGACAGTTCTAGCAATGGTATTTCCTGCATTTTCACACAATTCCCTCATTACAGTTGAACCAGTTTATATGTTTATGTGAAATTAGAGTTCACAGTTTTTATTAATGCCTTAATCATGTTACGCAGATACTAAAGTGACAGCCTTTGTGGCTTTTATTCCATCCCCTTCCAGAAAGGTGAGTTCAGACATAAATAAAATAATCCAGTTTCTCAGACATGTTTCATGCTATAGAACTGTTTATTGTCCTATTTATGCCATTGAGGTTAGTTAGAGGGCTATAGAGCCAGGCTTAGAATTTTGGGGTGGGCCCGTAAAACAATTTTTACACTCCCGCTCTTCCTCTCCTGTCCTGTAAATAGTTCCTGTCAATCATGACCACCCTGGTCTTTGCAATGAGTGTTTGAGAATTTGAGGGAAGCTCAGTGAGATTTTTTAGGGAGCATCTTGAAGCTTTGCTGCCTTGTTTTATATAAAAAGGGCTTGGAAATCAGAATACCATCACTATCCTCCCACTGCAGGAGAAGTGGGGCCCAGGTTATTGTGCTGGGATTTACGCAGTGCTCACAACAATTAGAAGACACTTTCAAGAAACAATTTAACAAATAAGCTTCAGGTAAGGAGGCCAGTAATTTATACCACTGTGTGCCAGCCTTTCTGATTTTCCCCTGTGATTCTAATTCCTTCTACGCCATTCAACTCGGCACTCTTGTTGCTCATAATAAATTACTCATGAAAGTAGGGTGATTTGTCTCCCTGGGTCTTTTAGTCACAAGTCCCCAGTTCATCCTCCTACTTACATAGACACTAATAAAAATTTAGCACCAGGGCTAAGCTTTTAACAAACTTATGGTTTGTTTTATGCAAAGTGAGCATGAGGATGTCTTTTGTTCTGAGCTTTGTGCTTAGACCACGAATCCACACTATTGAGCTACCTACTCATGTTGGCCTTTCAATAGAGAAGCCAACTCAGCTGACTGTGAACTCCTAGATCTATTGAAGTCAATGGCAAAATTCTCATTAGCTTCAGTAGTGCTAGGATATCACCTCTAGTGTCTAAGATGGATTTGTGGGGGCCTTCTTTAGCAATAGCCCTGGAGGCACTGTGACTTGGTTTGGGATCTCCCATAGAGCTGAGGAATATGGGGGAGATTTTCAAAGGTCCAAATGGAAATGGGTCACCCAATCCCCATTGATTTTTCAATGGGAGTTGACCACCTAAATGCCCTTTGTGCCTTTGAAAATTTCCCTGTAGATGGATTTCCTTTTGGGACCTAACACTGGTCATGAATAACCTGTAAGTTTCTGGAAAAAACATGATGACAAACTTTCAACCACAGTGACCATTTTACTCTGATTTCCGTTTTCTAATCTGTCTTTTGCAAAGTAAGAACTAGCAACTTAACTCAGTTTTCATTTATAGAGAAATCTCCAACACTTCTAGGTCTCTAAAATCAGGGAGAAGGAGGGGCAGAGACAGAGGCTTCATTGGCCTCAAAGACTGTCTCTGGATGAGTAAAAAAAAGGAAAGATCAGTCAGGAGGCTTTCTTGAGTAGGCCTCCAATTAACACTCCAGTGTATATAAATAGGGTTCAGTACTTTGTAAAGCTTGCTTTCTGCTGATGAAAAAAGTCAAAACTATAAGAAAAAAAATCACCTTAAAGTGCTTTCTGGTTTGCATTTTTTAAACAATTATCTAGTTTCCCTACCTATTTGTTCCTTTGGGATTTTATGTAATCTCTAATAGTACTGAGACACTTTCTTATTCATGTATTGCTCGTTTATTAAATAATTAATAGAAAGTCTTCATGAAAGACTCTCAAAACACTTTACAAGCAATGATCAGTGATTAAGCCTTACAACAGCCTTGTGAAGTACCTATGCATTATTGTATCCATTTTGCAAATGAACGAAGTGAGCTGTACAAGAGTTAAGATTTGCCAACGTCATAGAGTGATTTAGTGAAAGAGTCAGAAACAGAATCCACAATAACATTGACTGACTGACAGAAATAGACACTGTAGGATAAGATGTCTTAGCTAAGGATGTACATTGTATACTGTAGTGGGGCGGACTGGCTGCCCACAGACCCAGAGGGGGAGGAGCCCCTCATTGAACCCTGGTGAGCGGAGCCACACCATGCTCAACCCTCCCGCTGGAAGTCAGTGGGCGGGACCAGAAGTACAAAAGGCGTGCTGGAGAATTCAGTGGGGAAGCAGCCGCCGGAGGAGCCAGACGTCACTTGTGAGTTCCCGAGCTGGGAGGCCACTGCAGACCCCCAGGGAGCTGAGGAGTGGCCAGGACCATTTACCCACCTGAGTATGGAGGAGCTGCAAGCCCTGACAGAGGCCTTCTTTCCTCACAACCAGGACAGCCCTCTACAGAGCCAGGTACACCCTGAGGGGAAGTTGGGAAGTGGCACAGGGGTAGCCAATCCCTGTCTGGCTGCCCAAGACTCTTTGCTGCCCCACCCCAACCAGGGGCTGGGGCCCTGTAACTGTGTTTGTTGTTCCACCCTGATCACAGGCCTGAGCTCATGTCTCCTGTTGCCCCGCTGATTCCCCACATCAGACAACCCCTGGAGACATGGTGGGCGGATTGGCTGCCCACAGACCTGGAGGGGGAGGAGCCACTCCCCCAATGGACTACATACACCCATAGCCCTGATGGTGGTTTGAGCCCCGTACCCTAGCAGATCCTGTACTCCTACTATCAGAAGCAAAGCAGCTAATAGGAGAACTCAGGTGCCATAAGGGGAGAACTGGGTTGGCTGCAGCAGCAGTGAAGACCTTGGGCAACCAAAATAAGAGGGGAATCCAAGTGGCCTCTGTGGCTTTGATGAGTCACTACAAAGTGTGAAGATGAGGTGGCCACTGCAGCTTTTGATTCTGTCACTTAATCTTTTAGTCCCATTTTGAATGTTTGCTTGACAAAATACCACTCGCCTGCTATTGCAGATGGGCACTTTCTAGGTTTTTACCCACTCAGAGTGCCATAAGAGTCTGAACTTCTCATTCCTAAAAGGAGAGGACTTGATACTGAAGTGTATTAATGCATGGATCCATGGTCCCCTTACATAGATATGAACAATAAACAGAGAAATTGAGGAGACAGGCTCACTTAGAATGCTCAGAGCCCTGGGTTGATTTTTCCATATTCCCTAAATGGTTGAGTTGCATAGAAACAGTTGTGGGTTTCATAAGGCATAGATTTTATGGAGGAGATCCTAAAGATAGATGTAATTCTAACTATAATCTATAAAAACTGTTCATGTTTATTGGGAAGAGAACAGAAATTCACCTCAAAGGGAATAAGCTTAGATTTTGGTGAAGGAAAGTATATACTTGAATAATATGTTCATAGATCCATAGAGTTTAAGGCCACAAGGAACTATTAGATCATTTAGTCTGTCCTCTTATGTATCACAGGCCATTAAATTTCACCCAATTACCCTTGTATTGAGCCCAATAACTTATGTTTGACTACAGCAAATTTTCTAGAAAGGCATTGAGGCTTGATTTTGTAAGGGGACTGTTGCCCCCTTACTAACATTCAGTGGGGGTGTTTTGGTTGGCTAGCTCCCAGTACCAAAAGAAAGGGGAAGGGTCAATGGGAAATCAGGACCCTGAGACTGACAGTCCCCAGGAACAATGAAGAGAGGCCAATGCTCCAGGACAGCCTGACTGACAGGGCGGGCAGGCTAATCAGGGAGTCAGGAGGCCTGGGGGGGTCCTGTCCTCCGTGTGAGCTTGAATTGCCTGGGTCAGACAGAGTGGGGCTGAGCTAAGGAGAACAGGGGCCCAAGCTGAGCTGGGGAGCCAAGCTGTGCCAGTTCCAGAGGGGCCAGAAAAGCAGCCCAGGAAGCAGGTCAGAGTTGGGAGCAGAGTCACAGAAGCAGCCCAGGGAGAGCAGATCCTGTGCTGGGAGCAGAGCTGCAGCCACAGAGTCAGAGGGACCAGAGAAGCAGACCAAGGGGCTGGAGGCAGAGCAGCAGCATCAGTGAGGCAGAGTTGAGCCGGAGCTAGAACAGTGGGGCTGGAGCTGGAGCAGTCTAGAGCTGGGTACGGTGAGCAACTAGGGCCAGCCAACGAGGGACCCTGGGCAAAGGGCCCAGCACAGAAAGACCCCCCCCCCCAGCCAACGGTCCTTGCAGGTCAGACTGGGAGGGGGATCTTAACCCGATGGGGGGCTGACGCTGGGAAGAAGGGTCCCACCACCCAAAGCCCGGAAGTGTGTGGCCACCACTAGAGCAAGTGTCCAACCCTTAGCATCCTTGCAGCACAGCCAGGGCCTGAGAAGGAGGCCTGGGACTTAGAAGGAACAGACTGAACTGCTCTGACATTCCAGAGACACTGTTTGTAATGTTCTCTGCCACAGAGCGGGGTGATGTGTTTTCCTTTAACCTTTCCCATTTTTCCTTATTCTTTTTAAAATTAATTGCTGATTAGATACATTGTATTTGCTTTAAATTGTATGTAATGATCAGTAGGTCAGAGAAGTGTCCAGTGCAGGGAGAGTATCCCAAAGTGGGGACACCCTAGCCCCTGTCCTAGGTGACCACAGCAAGGTTGATGGTCAAGCCCCCCAGGAATCTGGGCCCAGCCTTGTTAGGGTTACAAGGACTCTGCCAGAGAGGAGAGTGGAAGGGGAGTCCTTGAGGGCAGGGAGGCCTCTGGGTAAAGAAAGTGGGAGGGGGGACTCAGATCCTTCCGCTAGCTCTTTTCACTGGGGTAGTGCAGAAGCCAGGAAAGATCCCCACAATAGTGGGACCATTCCCCTGCTTACAATTTGAAGACATCAAGAGATAGAGAATCTACCGCTTTCCTTGGTAGTTTATTCCAATGGTTAATCATCCTCAGTGTTACAAATTTGTGCCTTATTTCCAATTAGAATTTGTTTGGGTTCAGCTTCCAGCCATTAGTTCTTGTTATGCCTTTCTCTGCTATATTCAAGTGCCTTTTGGAGTTACTTATACACTGTAATCATGTCAGCTTCTTTTTGATAAGCTAAACAGATTGAGCTCTTCAAGTCTCTCTCTGTAAAGCAATTTCTCCAGCCCTCGAATAATTTGTGTGGCTCTTTTCTGACCCCTCTATAATTTTTCAACATCCTTTTTAAAAAATGGACACCCAAACTATGTAGTATTCCATTATCGGTCTCACCTATGGGGTACACAGAGGTAAAAACACCTCCCTGCTCCTGCTCATTACTCCCCTATTTGTACATCCAAGGACTGCATTAGCCCTTTTAGTCACAGCATTGCACTGAGAGCTCATGTGCAGTTGCCTGTCCACTTGGAATAAAAACATTTTTCTTTGAATGTGACCAGTTTACCAAGCAATCCAGATAGCTCTGTACAGATGTTCTGTTCTCATCATCAGTTACCATTCCTCCATTCTCTGTGTCATCTGCATAATTCATAAGCAGTAATTTTATATTTACTTCCAGATCATTGATGAAAATGTTGATCAATGATCTGGAAGTAAATATAAAATTTACTGTCAGGCCTAGTATCAAACCCTGAGGTACCTTTCTGAAAACATCTTAATCCATATAATGTGTGCTTTATTGGTATTGTATTATGCTAATTTTTAGTGAGACTGTCCTGTATTACTAAATCAAACACTTTACACAAATCTAAATATATAACGTTTATGCAGTTATGTTTTTCAGGCAAGCTTGTAATCTCCTCAAAGAATAAAATCAGGTTCGCTTGACAAGACCTATTTTTTATAAAACTATGTTGACTCGCATTAGTTCATTTTCATCTTGTAATTCTTTATTAATTGAATTACATATCAGCTTTTCCATTATTTTTCCTGGTATTGATGTTAGGCTAACTGGTCTATAGTTAGTTGGGTCATCCCACCTCCCATTTTGATATTGGCACATCAGCACTCTTCCAGTGTTTGGGCATTTCCTTGTCATTCCAATATTTTTTTCAAAAATTAACATTAATAGGTGTAGTGGGGCAGCTGTCCCACTCTTGGAGAACAGGAGTTAAAAGCAGCCCTGGAGAGGCTGCGGCTGGGAAAAGGAGTAAAAGCAGCCACCCTGGGCTGATTGGGGAAGCAGCCATAGTTGGGGCCAAGCCGCAATGAGGCCACACCTGGCACTATTATAAGGGCTCAGAGAGGAGCTGGAAGTCTCTCTCTAGTGGCAGAGAGAGAAGGACCTGGCTGCCTGGGAGCAGGGTACCAGAGGTACAATAGTGCTGGGGAAAGGCAAGAGGAGCTGGGGAGCTCCAGCCTGCCAATTCCCCAGGCTGCAGGCCTTATGCAAGACCTTAAAAAGGTACTGGGGCTACAGAGATGCAGCCTGGGAATAGGCAGAGGCAGCTGGTCCTAACCCCTTGCCAATGATGAGCGGCTATTACAGACTGCAGTTTGCCCCAGTGAGTGGGGGCTAGATGACGACTGAGGCAAGGTGGGCTTAGAGGGTTGGAGGTTCCCCTATGAGGGGAAACCAAAGACTGCTGAGGCAGAACCCTGAGGTAAAGGGGCACCAGGGTCAAGGATGGACACGGGGCCAGCAGCAGGCAAGATACCTGTTGGCAGAGGGCACTCCGAAGGCTGGAAAGAGCTAATTCCCAAGATGACAAGCAGGAGATAATGTGCTGGTGAGTCTTCGCCTCGCTACAGTGCGTCAGAGATCTCCTCAGCCAGATCTTTTAGGACTCTTGGGTGCAAGTTTTTCTCAGTATTTTTATGAAGCAATTATACGTGGGGACAGATGGCTTCTACGTGGGGACTCCTTGGCAAGTGGAGTAGCGCTTAAATCGAGATCGCAATCCTGGGTTAAAGGTATTGTGGATGCAATTTGACGTTATTGGCCTCCGGGAGCTATCCCAGGATGCTCCCTTGTGACCGCTCTGGACAACACTCTCAACTCAAATGCATTAGCCAGGTGGGCAGGAAAAGCCCCGAGAACTTTTTGAATTTCATTTCCTGTTTGGTCACCAGCAGCACAGGTGACCATCAGTACAGTCCACCATCACAGGCAACCATGCAGAGTCCATCACAAGAGATCATGCAGTCCCGGATTCGCAGATGAACTCCAGCATGGTCCGAACGGGAGGTACTGGATCTCATCGCATGCTGGGGAGATGAGTCTGTTATGGCAGAACTACGTTCCAAAAAAAGGAACGCAAATACCTATGCTAGTCTCCAGGCCCATGACGGAAAGAGGCTACTCCAGGGACACAGAGCAGTGTCGTACAAAAATCAAGGAGCTCAGGCAAGCATACCAAAAATCCAGGGAGGCAAATGGGCGCTATGGGTCACAGCCCCATACATTCCGCTTTTACCGTGAGCTCCATGCAATTATGGGGGGTGATGCCACCACTGTCCATGGACACCTGCAAGGGGGGAGTTGCATGGAGCAAGGAGGAAGAGACATTGGAGGAGGAGGAGGAGGAGGACAGTGCACAGGTGGCAAGTGGGGAATCTGTTTCCCCCCCAGCCAGGAACTAATCTTAACGCTGGATCCAACAGCTTCCCCTCACTCCCAAGGTGGGCTCCTGTTCCATGACCCTGGAGAAGATACTTCTGGTGAGTGAGAGCCTGATCGGAGCCACGCAGTTGGGGGCATGGGGGAAACCCAGCCGTGCTGGGTTGTTTGCGTTTAGTGTAAAGGGCTCATCCCTGCTCTGAGCCTCATCAGAGCCATGTGGTTGGTGCGGGTGTGTGTGGGGGGGTTGTTGTGTGCAGTGATCATCCCAGATAGCCCGCAGGCCCTCCTTTTATATGGCAAACCCACCAGGCATTGCTTGCTGTGGGAAAGGAGGCCCAGCAGTTTGGAAGCATTGAAATGAATGTAGAAGAAGCAGAACCCTGTGGGAGATGCCTTCAAGATGAATTCTGTTGCCCGGACGTGTGTGATGGCTTACTCATACCAAAGTGCCCCCTTTGTTCTCTGCAATGTATTTTTTAAAATACTACCCTCCCTTTTTCTCCTCCCACAGGTACAACTGTTTCAACACAGCCCCTATCTACTCCGTCCCAGAGGCTGGTCCAGATTAGAAGGTGGAAAAAACGAACTCGAGACGACATGTTCGCCAAGCTCATGCAGTCCTCCTGCACTGATAGGGCCCAGCTGAATGCATGGAGGCAAACAACTGTGGAGTCCGTAAAGCATTACAGGAACATGAAGAGAGGAGAGAGGCGCGCGATGAGAGCAGGCAGGACGCTATGGTCAAGTTCATGGGGGAGCAAACTGACATGCTCCGCTGTATGGTGGATCTAATGCGGGAAAGGTAGCAAGACCACAGACTTCTGCTGCAGCCCCTGTATAATCAAATTCCCTCCACCCCAGGTTCCATAGCCTCCTCACCCAGACACCCAAGAACACGAGTGGGAAGGCTACGGGGACCCACACACTCCACCCCAGAGGCTCGCCCAAGCACCAGAAAGCTGGCATATGTGAACTTTTGATTTGGTTTCTGGACTTGTCCTTCCCTCCTCCTCCACCCGCCTAACCCAGCCTCCCCCCCTCAAATCTACCTTCTAATTTCTCTCAGTGCGTTGTGCATCTAATAATAAAGAACAGTTTTTAAACAATTTTGACTTTATTTCCTTTCATATATATATATATATAGGGTGCGGGTAACTTCAAGAGAATCAAACACAGTGGTCACACTGTACCCTGGCCAGTCATGAAACTGGCTTTCAAAGCTTCTCTGAAGCGCAGAGCACCCTTCTGTACTCTTCTAATTGCCCTGTTGTCTGGCTGTGCGAAATTGACCGCCAGGCGAGTTGCCTCAACCTCCTACCCTGCCATAAAAGTCTCCCTCTTACTCTCACTGATATTGTGGAGCACACAACAAGCAGCAATTACAAATGTCTAAAAGCACACTCTACCGCCATTCTGCACTTGCTCAGACTATAGTTGAACTGCTCCTTACTACTGTTCAGGGTGCCTGTGTACAGCTTCATGAGCCATGGCATTAAGGGGTAGGCTGGGTCCCCGAGGATAACTATACGCATTTCAACATCCCCAACAGTAATTTTCTGGTCTGGGAAGTAAGTCCTTTCCTGCAGCTGTTCAAACAGACCAGAGTTCCTGAAGATGCGAGCGTTATGCACCTTTCCCGGCCATCCCATGTTGATGTTGGTGAAACGTCCCTTGTGATCCACCAGTGCTAGCAGCACCATGGGAAAGTACCCCTTGCGGTTTATGTACTAGCTGCCACAGTGTGCCGGGGCCAAGATGGGGATATGCATTCCGTCCCAGTTAGGGAACCCCAGCGCATTAAAGCCATCCACAGTGATCTGCACATTTCCCAAAGTCACTACTCTTGATAGCAGCTGGTCAATGATTGCATTGGCTATTTGCAGCGCAGCAGCCCCTACAGTAGATTTGCCCACTCCAAACTGATTCCTGACTGACCGGTAGCTGTCGGGTGTTGCAAGCTTCCACAGTGCTATGGCCACTCGCTTCTCAACTGTGAGGGCTGCTCTCATTTTGGTGTCTTTGCGCTTCAGGGCAGGGGACAGCAAATCACAAAGTTCCATGAAAGTGGCCCTATGCATACGAAAGTTTTGCAGCCACTGGGAATCATCCCCAACCCGCAACACTATGCGGTCCCACCAGTCTGTGCTTGTTTCCCGGGCCCAGAATTGGCGTTCCATGGCATGAACCTGGCCCAATGCACCTACGAATGTCTGTGTCCATGTCCTTATCAGTATAGTAATCACACTGCTGTCACTTCCTCGCCTGGTTTTGAAGCTACTGAACATACTGCTGGATAATGCGCGAGGTATTTACAATGGTCAATACTGCAGCAGAGATCTGAGCGGGCTCCATGTTTGCCGCGCAATGGCGCCTGCACGTGTAATCCTTGAAAAAGGGCGCAAAATGAGCTGTTCGGTTCAAGATGGCCAATAAAAGGTGGTAAATGGTTGTCTTCTGTAGCTTCCACGGGAGCCCAGGACAGCTTCCGCTGCTTTCTCCAGATTGTCTGTGCAGCTCCATTCATGATAGCTGAGAAACAGCAGGGAATTGTTGCCTTTTGTAGCTTCCGCAGGAGCCCAGGACCGACAACATGGAAAAAGCGGCGAGAGCAGAGCCTTTTGTAGCTTCCATGGGAGCCCAGGACAGACAACACGGAAAAAGCGGCGGAAGCTGTGCGGCTCTGTTCACGATGGCCGAGAAACGGCAGGAAATGGTTAGATGAAAGAGTAGATAGAAAGAGGAGAGGACATTCGAAGTGGATTCAACATACCAGGAGACAGGCGGTGCACTGTGCTGCACTGTCTGCTGGCAGCATGGTATCTGCCGTAGCTTTCACGGAGGGAGGAGTGAGTGACGGCACACACCCAGAAAAACCTGCGAGAATGTTTTTGCCCCATCTGGGAGCTTAACCCACAATTCCAATGGGCAGCAGAGACTGCAGGAACTGTGGGATAGTTACCACAGTGCAATGCTCCGCCATTCGATACTAGCCTCCGTACTGTGGATGCACTCCGCCGAATTCACGTGCTTTCGTGGGGACACATAACATCGAATGTATGAACTCAATTCTGGAAATTTGAATAAAATAACTTCGAATTAATTTCGTACTGAAGACATACCCTTGGTGTATTGCCCCAGCTGTTCTTTACTGCTGCTAATACATCCAGCAAGAACTTCCTTGAAGGCTGGCACCTATGAATAGCCCATGCCACTGCTGTCTTGTTTCTCTATATTGTACCCTTTTAAAAAGTGTTTTGATTATTTGTCTCTATACTTTAGAGAAAAAATAAATTATACAATAGTAGAAATAAATTACAACAAAACTTCTATAGTAGGGAAGGATGATCCAGTGGCTGGGGTACTAAACTGGCACCTGGAGACCCAGATTAAATTCCCAGCTCCACTGCAGACTTTCCCTGTGATCCTGAGAAAGTCATGTATTCTCTCTGTGCCTCACTTCTCTATCTGTAAAATGGGAATAACAGCATTTCCCTACCTCTCAGGGCTATTGGGAGGATAAATATATTAAAGATTGTGAAGTGCTCAGTTACTATAAGGCCCACATTACTAGATAGATAGTAAATAAAGGGAATGGTGGATTTAAAAACATGCCTCATCTAAAGAAGTTTCTTTCAGTCCAAAAAAAAAATAATAATAAAGAACTACATAGGAATGGGAAACTGAACACAAATTACAGCTAAATTCTGATACTCTGATTCTAGCTTAGTAGTACTGGGAGTACGCAAGGAGTAAGGTACTATTGAATGTGAGAAAGGAGATCAGAATCTGGCCTAAATTAATTAGGCTGAAAATCTAAAATGTTTTATCTTCCTGCAATTTATTGTAAAATGTCAGTACTCTTTCTTGGTTGTTTTTTTTTCCCCAAGTGACAGTTTATTAATAGTTTCCATAGCATCCATTGTTGCCATAGTAATTGTAAACAAATGAGTTGTGATTGAAGCTGGGGGAGGAAGGCGGATAAGAGATGCAAGCAGCAGCCCTGTGGGCCATTCCTGTCATTAGTGAAGAGTGAAAGGAGTTTTTTTTAAAATGAGCACTCTGACATCCATAAAGGGTGCATAAACAGAAGTAGGTGCTTTGGCTTCCTTTTCAGAGTATCATAGTCCTGGATCCAGTTAAGTGCAATGGGTATCATTTAGATGCAAATATTAAAACTTCCAGACATTGTAAAGCCAGTCTCACCTCCAGTCATTTTATTTTGCTGGAATGAATTATTATTCAAATCTGTTAGTAATGCACCATTGCACATTGAAAAGCTAGTTGTTTGAAAAGGCTCTGAGCCAAGTTTTGCCCTGCTTACATCTGAGTGACAGGGCAGAATATGCAGATCTTGCTGCAGGATGTTAGACCCACATTTTTCAGGTTGTAATTTTTTCAATAGAAAAACAACCCAGAAAGATTTTTTTGATACCTAGAGTTTAAATGTGTTTAATAAAAATCAACTTTAAAGGTGTATTTTTTTAATTGTACGGATTTTGTTGTAATAGTATATTTGTATGACACAAAACTAGTATTGGACAATATGCTATCTGATGCATGTAGAATTAGCAATCTGTTGTGCTTGAAACACAGTCTTGGATACAGGGGTCACAAATGTACCTGGGAGCTCTGAGACACAGTACATCACTGCATTCTCTGGCTCGCAAGGGGAGCATATTATTTCTGTACTTGAAAACTTTGTTGGCTGCTGTGGAGGAGCAGTAGGAGTTGTTAAAGCCCAGACATCTTCTTTCCCCCTTTGGGGAGGCTTGTGCCCATGGGGGCACTAAGAGAAACTACAGTTGTGCCTGGTTCCTGCACTTGAGTGTATTCTAAAAGGAAAAAATATAGTATTTTTGAGCCAGGAACAAGAGCTGTCTTTGGCAGGGATGATTTAGTAATAATCAGAATGGAATGAACTCTGCCAAACATTAGGAAATCCACCCTATCCTGCTCATTAATCCGAACACTTGCTATCGAGTACTATAGTACAAAGTAACAGGTTTCAGAGTAGCAGCCTTGTTAGTCTGTATCCGCAAAAAGAACAGGAGTACTTGTGGCACCTTAAAGACTAACAAATTTATTTGAGCACAAGCTTTCGTGGGCTACAGCCCACTTCATCAGATGCATAGAATGGAACATATAGTAGAAGATATATATACATACAGAGAACATGAAAAAGTGGAAGTAGCCATACCAACTGTAAGAGGCTAATTAATTAAGATGAGCTATAATCAGCAGGAGAAAAAACTTTTGTAGCGATAATCAAGATGGCCCATTTTAGACATTTATTCTACACAAAAGAGTAAATGGACACAAATCTGACATCAGGAATCATAACATTCAAAAACCAGTAGGAGAACACTTCAACCTCTCTGGCACTCAGTAACAGACTTAAAGGTGGCAATTTTGCAACAGAAAAGCTTCAACAACAGACTCCAACGAGAAAGTGCTGAGCTTGAATTAATATGCAAACTAGATACCATTAACTTGGGTTTGAATAGAGACTGGGAGTGGCTGGGTCATTACACATATTGAATCTATTTCCCCATGTTAAGTATCCTCACACCTTCTTGTCAACTATCTAAAATGGTCCATCTTCATTATCACTACAAAAGGTTTTTTCTCCTGCTGATTATAGCTCATCTTAATTAATTAGCATCTTACAGTTGGTATGGCTACTTCCACTTTTTCATGTTCTCTGTGTTTATGTATGTGTATGTATATGTGTGTGTGTGTGTATATATATATGTGTGTGTGTGTATATATAGATATAATATATATATGTAATCTTCTTACTATATATTCCATTCTATGCATCTAATGAAGTGGGCTGTAGCCCATGAAAGCTTATGCTCAAATAAATTTGTTAGTCTCTAAGGTGCCACAAGTACTCCTGTTCTTTTTGTATAGTACAAAGTAGGTTATTTCAGCCATTTTGTCCCAATTTTTTTCCTGCTACTGAAATTAAACTTAATAAGCATAACCATTAAAGAAAGAAATCACAAGGCTGACAGTGCAATGAAATTTGCAAGAGAACACAAGCAATGAAACTCTGACTTGGAGGAGTAAGCATGCAAATGAGAGACATGCCTCTATGTGTAACAGTGACTTTATAAAGTGAATTCTCCATTTATGTGGAAATCTGAAGAATTGTAGAGATGTAAAAATATCCAAATGTCTTACTCTGTCTGAGGAGACTCGTGGGGAGCCAATGAATTAAAGTTCTGAAATCAAGATTCTTGCAATAGCTGAGCAACTCAGGACGTACTTTGAAACATTTATAGAAAAAACATATGGCATTTAGTAGGGATGAAAACAGTACAGTTCTGTAGAAATTATTCTGACAATCTATACAAATTCATAGGGAAAACGCTATAGGTTTTTTGAACCATCCTTGAGCAGGAATATGACTCAGAATGAAATTCTATAGGATAGTTAAAAACAGCTATGAAAAGTTTATAATTTTCTATTAGATTCTATAAAACTTTGCCAGAGGGGAAGGGCCCAAAGAATAATTAATGAGAGCTATGTTTAATATATAGCAGTAATAACATCATCCATGACTGCTCAGAGAACCAAGAAACGCTGGATGAGAAGTGGTGGAGGAATTGCTATGCATTGCATGAGGGTAGGAATATTATCATCCGTTTTGTGGCTGCTATTAATTGGCTACTGAAATTTCAGTATAGTGAAGTCTATTGGAGAACATCCACACCCTTTTGTCAGTACATGCTGTACCTGAGAACATCTAGGAAAATTATGTTCTTGTCTCATTATCTTTCCTTTTATTTATACTTCTCTTATGACATCATCATTTCTGTTTATGAGCTCCAGGCTACTAAACTTCATAAGCTGAATACTTATAATAATTTTATATAAGGTACCCTGATTTGCCTCAAGGGAACTCTGAAGAAGTGTATTGCTGAGATGTTTTATACTTCATGGGGTTTGCATCCATTCTTTGTTATTACAAGCTACTAGATGATTAGTGAAACTGTATGTAGGAGATCTTGATAGGGTGATCAGATGTCCCGATTTTATAGGGACAGTCCTGATTTTTGGGTCTTTTTCTTATATAGGCTCCTATTACCCCCTCACCCCATCCCGATTTTTCACATTTGCTGTCTGGTCACCCTAGATCTTGAGCTGGTATTTGCAAACATTCATTTATTTATTAAAGATTTTCCGTAACACTCATCACCGTAGTATCTAAGTGCTGTTCATTTGGACAGTCCTATGAGAGAATTTTCATTTGCAACAGTATTCATGAAAAGAGAATGTGTTACAAATTCACATGTGAATTTGTTTTTGCTCAGATATTTGCATGCCATCCCTCAGTTGTTTACTGGTACCAGAACAATCTGGTTCTATGAAGCTTTCAAGAGAGATTGTGTCACTCTTGGAACATATCGACCAGACATCAATCAAGGCTTCCCAGATAGGATCCCGGCTAGTACATTTCCTTATCCTGAGTACAGCAGGCCATAACATTGTAAGGGGAGAAAATCTTCCCATTTAGGGCCAGGAGTACAAAACTGAGCACAAAGAATGGATATATGTTACAGGGCACTGTAGCGATGCGGGACTCACCCCTGCAGCACCTCTTGTTGGTTTCTGTCAGGAATTAGCTCTGCCAGCTTCCAGAGCACCCTCTGCAGGCCGGTGATCCACCTTACCACCGGCCTCTGTGTCCCTCTCAGGACCCTGGTGCCCCTTTCTCTGGTGTGCTGCCCCTCTGGCAGTAACTCCTCAGTCTCAGGGTCTCCTCACCCAGGGGAACCCCACCCCCTATCCCCACCTTGCCTCAGTGTAAGGCTACTGCCAGTCACCAACTAGCCCCCGTTCCCTGGGGCAGACTGCAGTGTATGCCACTCATCACTGGAAAGGGAGTTTTGGGCCTGCTGCCTCTGTCTAGCCTTGGGCTGTCCCCTAAAACTCCAATACCTGTTTGGCCTTATACTAGGCCGCAGCCTGGGGGCGGTTCCAGGCCAGAGCTCCCCAGCTCCCTTGGCCTTCCCCCAGCCCTGCTCCACTCCCAGTACCTTATCTAGCTCCCCAGCAGCCAGGCCCACCTTCCACCACAGCTAAAGGAGACTGCTGAGCTCTTGGCTCCCAGCCTCATATAGGGCCAGCTGAGGCCTATTAGGGTGTGGCCCAGCTGTGGCTGCTTCCCCAATCAGCCTAGTAGCTTTTCCCCTGCCATAGCCCTCTCCCAGGGCTGTCTTTAAACCCCTCAGGGCAGGAGCAGGTGACCACCTCACTACAGGCACAAAGGTCGTTATTCTCTCACAGGGGTGAGATGAAGTCCTGACAAAGTTACGTGAAGCACATCCTGGCATTTCACTCATGACATCTTTGGCTTGGAGCTGGTATGGTGACCAAACATGGATGAGGACCTGGAAAAAAGTAGTAATGGAATGTCACCAATATCAGATACACCAGCAGGCCTCAGGACTGGCATCCCTTCACTTCTGGGAATGACTGGGACACTGATGTTTCCACATACTTATAGACTTGGCAAGACCATATCTGGGAAAAATGTGTTTTTAATCATAGTGGATGCACATTTGAAATGGCCAGAAGTGCATGCGATGTCTTCAGCGACCTCCATTGCTACCTGTGAAAACATCCAACAGACCTTTTCCTACTCATGAACTACCAGTAGTACTGGTCACAGAAAATGGACCAAATTTTACAAGCATAGAATGTAAAGACTTTCTGAGCAAAAGAATGGGATTAAAATTTTTTTCAAACATAAGGAAACTTCTCTGTGTCATCCATCTTCAAATGGCTAACAGAGAGCTGTTATAACTTTTATGTAACACTTCTGCCAGGTGAAGCCAGCCGCAACCAGGGCCAGGTTTAATATCTAGGGGTTCCTCTCAATCGATACAACACAGAACCAGCTTGAGCCCCCACCCAGTAACCTGGGAAAAATTACACACCACCTCTGGGTGCCTCTAGAGGCAATACTTCCCCACTCACAAGCACAGACTCTGAGTATAGAAAAGAAACTTTATAATAGAAGGAGGGAAGTAACTCGGCCTTAATTTGAGAAAACACCGCAACCAGGGTTCATAAACCATGAGCAAAAGACACCCCCCGCCAGTAAGTTGGGCAGTGTCCTTTTCCCCCTCAGGTTCTTAAGTCCAGCAACCCTTTCACATGCCTGACCCTTCTCTGCACCCCACTCACAATTGCCGTCCTTGGTCAATGCAGACCCAGAGGTGCATCTGCAGAGTTCATCTCCCACCCTGAGTGGAGGTGGGGTAAAGAGGCTCCTTACTTGCTCAGCTGTTTGAGCACTCACTTGCGGCTTCTCTCTGTGGGGCTCTGCTCTGGCCCTCTCTGCCAGCCGCCCTGCTGGCCATGCCTCTCTGCCAGCCACCCTGCTGGTCACTCATCTCCGTCAGTTGGAGATGGCCCTGCTGGCCATACGCTGCACCTCTCTGCTTCACAAGCCACTTGCTCACCAGTCAACTATCAGTTACCTTTTGCTGTCACCTGTCTCTCTGCTGTGACTTCAGCACATCAGTCTCTTAGTGATGTTCAGGTCATTGCAGGCTGGGCAGTAACACAGCCCCATGTCAAGTGATTTCAGCTCTGAGGATCTTTAGCTCTTAGCAACCAGGGCAGAAACAGTCTGATCACCAGGGCCGGCTTTAGGCCAATTCCACCAATTCCCCCGAATCAGGCTCCGCGCCTAAGAGGGCCCCACGCCCCGTGGCAGGGCCGCCCAGAGTGGGGGGCAAGTGGCCCAGAATCCCTTCCCTGGCTAGAGGCGCCTTTTTAATTTTTACTCACCTGGCGGTGCTCCAGGTCTTCGGTGGCATTTTGGCGGTGGGTCCTTCACTCGCTCTGGGTCTTCGGTGGCACTTTGGCGGCGAGTCCTTCAGCGCCGCCGAAGAGCTGGAGCAAGTGAAGGACCCGCCGCCGAAGACTCAGAGCGCCACCCAGTGAGTACAAGCCCCACGTGTCTTTTTATGTGGTTTTTTTTTTGAGTCATCCCTGACGGGGCCCCGTCGAAACTGTTCGAATCGGGCCCCACACTTCCTAAAGTCGGCCCTGCCGATCACAACTGGTTTCAGCTCTGATTGAGCAATTAAAATAATAAAGAGGCTCCTATTTAGCTCTATTGTTTGAACAGTGGGGAGGAACAGGTTAAACCAGTCTAGGAAGGACTCTTGGTGAGGGTTTTCAGCCTCCTGGCTGGAACATCTGTCCCCACCCCTCTTACTGTCACCGGGCTTTGGCATTCAAGCCACTTGCTTAACAAGGTTCTTTCAAGTGAGGGCAACCCCCCTATTTGGGACAGTGTTTCACTCTGTAGGTCAAATATGGAAACAAACAAATTATTGGTATGGATGAAATAAAAATCAGCATTGCTGGAATGATATAAAAAAATTTTTTCTCAAACATCCAGGATGATAGGTCACATGTTGATGATTCGTATTAGAGTTTAAAAGACTAGTGCTCTGAACAGTGTGAGTCTGTGTCGTGGACCAGAATGTAGGTGGTCTGGTCTAGAAGTCAGAGCAGGAGTCAGGTCTAGTGGGCGAAGCAGGTGTGCAGGTTGGGGGTTGAAGCCCAGGATCAGCACCAGCACCAGACTGAACTGCCAATTACCAGAGCCAGGGGTCAAGCTAGAGTCAGGCTCAGAAGTTGGAGGTTTGGTAACTGATGATTGGAGACAAGGTGTAAGGGCAGGAGGAAAGGAGCAGGAGTATGATGGGAACACAAGTGGAGGCAGGGGTAGAGCAGGAATCAGGAACAGGGATGGGTGCAGGAGGCAAGCAAAAGCAGGGACCAATATAGCTACAACAAGAAATTACCTTATTGCTCAGACAAATGTCCTGTGCCTCCTTCTGGCTTAAACAGCATGATTGGATCAACTGTTGGAGCCGGGCAGTCCTGCAATCAGGGTGTCCAGGGGTGGTGTCTTGGCTGAGGCTGTAGTAGCCTACTAGCTTCTCAGCCGAGGAGGTTAGAGCAAACATTGGGTGGAGGCCAGCATATGCCAGCTGCCTGGGGTGTCCCAGGGCTAGGTTCAATACTTGGGACATCACTGCCTCATTTTCACTTATACTAAGGCCACTTTATGCTTCTCTGGCAGTGTAAAGCAGCCTTAAAGTTAGTGTATATTTATGGTCACCTTGAGGGATTTCTATGCTGCCATAGTGGGGGAAAGGAACCTTAGTGTAACTGAGAAACCCTGAACATTTAGGTTTTTTTCTCATTAGATAATTGATTATCTCTTGTCTGATATTAGTTATCCTTTCTTAACACTCTTTTTTAGCATTGATTGTTCTAATACAATTTCTATCAGAAAGAATTGCTTCATTGCATAAACTGAAGAACAAGTTTCTCTTAGCAAATAACCAATCCTACCCAGCATTAGAATTGAAGAAGGAATGGTGGGAATTGGAAAACCCATGTTAAAATAACTACTTGAATAAATAGGCAGAGAGAAATTGCTACATTTAAGATACTTGTAAAAATATATAAACAGCTGAAAAGCACACAGATACAATGGTGATGAACAAAGTATAAGAATCTAGATGGATATACAGATTAATAGATAGAGAGGACAGAAGTGTGATGTCTCCATGCCACCTAGCTTCCTTATTGTTTCCTTGTGACATATTTGTCTGAGTTACATTGTAAACTGTTTGGGGTAGGGCACTACCCTTTTTAATGGATACTTTTAAACTGAAAATGCAATAAAAAAAATTAGGTCCCAACTGAGCAAAGCATTTGAGCACAAATTGCCAGGTGACTGGTTTTCACCCGGAACACCTGGTTGAAAAGGGACCCTCCGCAGCCAAGTGAAAATGAGCGAGTGAGGGTGGGGGAGAATGAGCGACAGAACGGGGCGGATGGAGTGAGCGGGGCAGGGCCTTGGAGAAGGGGCAGGGCAAGGGTGTTCGGTTTTGTTCAGTGCTTTGTTGAGTAAATATGGTTTGTTGAATTGGGGCCTTACTCAGGGACTACATCTGGGACTAGACCGAATAATTGAGGAAGAACTCAGCTACTGAAGATGTTGGATTGTAATCAAATAATGTTTTAAATCTTTTTCCTCTGACGCATCAGGGAGGGCCACGGATGGAGATAGGATACTGGATGGGGAGGATCAGGGCTCTGAAATGGCACCAAGTATTCTCTCTACCAGAGCCTGGGTGGCTGGTTCTTGCTCACGTGAACAGGGTCCAACTGATCACCATATGTGGGCTTGGGAAGGAATTTTCCTCTAGATCAGATGGGCAATGGCCTAGGGGGGCGGTTTGTTTGCCTTCCTCTGCAATGTGTACATGACGGTTACTTGACATGATTATCTGGGTATAGCTCCTTAAATCATATACCTGCCATTGCAGAGACCTCAAGCACTGGTGCACCTTGGTCCCTTCTCTGCCTGTGGCACCTTATAGTCTAGTCACCCGGTGGTCTCATTTACTTTGGTCTCATTTTCATTGTTGGGTTTAATATGTAGGTGCTGGGTAGCACTGGTGAACTGTAATGCACAGGAAGTCAGATTAGATGATCTAGTGGTCCCCTTCTGGCCTAGAGCTCTAAGACTCTATTGCTGCTATACAGTCAGAACACAACAGACTTTTTAAAGTAGGCTTTTTTGGTAGATTCTTCTTGAGTTATTTCCCATGAGTAATAGCTTCACTAATAAAATTTAACAGATGTGCAGTAGTGAAATATGGTAAACCCTTACATTACTAAAATGGGTGGACAAAATACCATGTTGCAAAGCCTTTAAATTCCATCATTTAAGAATACTGCCTGCATTCGTATGACAAATTATTTATTTTGAAACAATAAATTCTAATGGATTTTAACTTTAAAACTTTGTGCTGTAAGTCATAGAGAGATACAAATAAATGACATAAATACAAACAAAAGGTGCCTGACAGAACCCCAGCCTCCTAAAATTAATCTGGCCATCTTCCACAGATGCTGAGCCAAAGAATCTTGAAATTTGATAGTATGGACACAGAAAAATGTGGATAACCCCAGTTCTAAGTCTAGCTTCCACCTCTGAATTGAAATCTCTCTACTATGTTTAGTGACTTTAATATCCCTGGCTCTTCACACTGAATGAGCATTGAGTTGGCTGACAAAAAAATACAAGATGAAAATAAAAGGCATTTTAACATAAAAGATTTCATATTGTTCTCTGCATTCCTAGTTTCTTATTTGTACAACAATTGCTTATATAACTAGTGGTTCTTCCTTAGTGGGCCGTTTTGTTTTGTTTCTATTGCAATTCTTTATGCAAGTTCAGGAAAGACCCTCCTGACTTATCAATATGTTTGGTCAATGTATACATTTTGGGGCTTTCTCCCCCATTCCTCACTCTCTTTGGTATGTGTGAGTGCATAACTCCCATTAAAGTCAATGGGAGTTGGGTGTGTAAATCTGAATAGATTTCTTCCCTAAAAACTAGATTAAAAACCCAGTGGAGTCAGTGATAAACTGTCCATTGACTTCAGTGAGATTTGGATACATCCTGAATATTATAGGTCACTTGGGGCGAGTTCTGACCTCAGCTGCATGAATGGGCCCCTCTAAAGTAAATACGATTTATATGCCTGCATCCAAAGGCAGAATGGGGCCTATGTCTGTCCTCTTTCAAATTTAGTAAACCTATATTGGTGGGCTTGGTTTTATTGTTGACACTGAATAAAAAGGGGTAAAATATGATTCTTCTATTAAATTACTGATGAGAGCTAGAACAACAAAAATGGATTAACAGCATCTAAGATGCTCACTATTCAGAAGGTTCCTTGACTTTCTGTTCTATTGGATGACTCCTTAAACAAAGCAGTCATTCAAGAGAAACCTCAAATGCATCTTCTCTATGAGCAAAGTGTCTGAGAGTCTTACTGGAAACTAACTACTGCTTCTGCTCTGCTGATTGGGCTGTATGCTTTATGCTTTTTTTAATTCCTTGCTAAACTCTGTAGCAATCTGTTTGAAAGTAACAGTGCAGAGGAGAGAGAATGGTCTTGTGGATAAAACATAGGAGTAGGAGTCGTCAGATCAGTGTATTGATACTGTATCTTTCACAGATTTCCTGTGTGCGCTTTGAGAAGCCACTTACGACTAAATTTTCAAAAGTGTCCACTAATTATTTTGGGGCTATTGCTTGATTTTCAGAAGAGAGGAGCATCTATACCTCTCACTCAAGGCAAAAGGAGTCATTGGTATTCAAAACAAGTGCTGAGATACTCAAAACTAATTCGGACACTTTTGATAATATAGTCCTTAACCTCTCTATGCCTCATTCTGTCCATTTACAAAATAAAGATAAAAATACTTCCTTACCTCAACTCATTAATGGAAAGTGCTATATAAGTGTAGATCACTCTGATTAATATGAACACAGAAATCCATTCCGCATAACTCAGACACATGCGTTAATAGTAAATAGGCTAACTAAATATGAGCTAGATCAATGGTTAACTCTTACGTTTGCAGAATGAAAAGAAGAGTTATGTAACAGCTAGAATAAGTGAGTAGCATTGTATCAGTCTGCATATTTGCAGCCAGACTGGCAATGTAAACCATTCCCACACGTCTCTAGAATAACGTGACAAAAGATCCAATTATTGGCATCCTATATGAGGGTTTGATCTTTAAAATTAATCACTACTACCATGCAAATGCTATATTATCCTAGCAGGCTGAATCATTGTATCTCTGTTCTGAACATTAGTGTTTACATACAATAAACTTTAAACATATGGGAAAGAAACTGAAGCTTTGCGATTCTAATACAATTTATGTCAGCCCTAGATACCAACAAAAGAACTACTGTGCACATTCTATGACCATGCCAAAACTCTATCACATGACAGTGTCAAATTTCTAAAGGCTGATAACGAAGAGTCTTGAAAATTAAGAGCTCTGTACAGTTTCAGTACTCTGTTTATTTTTCTCAAAGTTTATAACTATGTATCATTTAACTGCTCCCGTTTTGAAGAAATTAACTGAACACAAGAACAAATAAGCACTTTTACTTCACGCATTTGAAAAGAATACAAGTTAAAATGAAGAATGCCACAATGTAGATGAATACCATTAATTTTTCAACTACACAGTTTAAAAAGTCTCTCCCCAGCCTCTCAGACCTTTCCAAAGGAAAGAAAATTGTCAGATTTATATCATATAATTAAATCCTCTCTTAGGCTGTGATCTCAATAAGTATCTCAAAATAAGCATGATATGGTCAATATTTGAATGGCAAACTTTGAAAGAGGGCACCTTTTGTGCTGCAGTCAATGGTACTGCTGATTCAGCAGGGGGCACTCTCCTATGAGTCAATACTGAACCAGCAGCAAAGAGTCCTGTGGTACCTTATAGACTAACAGACGTATTGGAGCATGAGCTTTCGTGGGTCAATACCCACTTCGTTGGATGCACGTCACTCAGGTACTGAACCAGTCACTCATTATGGTGACCACTGTGCGGCTGGAGTTGTTTGAATGAAATGTAAAATCAAGTTGCTGGCCACAGTTGAACATTAAAGATCCTTACTATTCTAAATAGTAGGGGTGTTCTCTGAGTACCTTGGCCAAAGTCAGACTTACTTAATTACATTCTACTCACTTAAATTTCCATGCAGTTTCATCTGAATAACTGTCTTCACTGCCCGTCCCAACATATGTGCAGTGTTGCTGCAGGTTGTTGATCAGCTGCTGTGCTGCCCTTTAGAAGCGACCGCATTTCAGTGGTGCGTGAGTTGACTCATGCAGATTATGTAGTTTGCAAAATACTTTGGGATCGTTTGAGCTGAAAAGCAAAATATACAAAACATAAATGTAAGATACTATTATTGTATTTTTAAATTCACTGTTATATATTTAATAGAGGAAAAGGTATTTAACAGGAATTTAATGATGTCAAAGCAGTCTATGCTGATTTCTGTATGACAAGAAGATAGTGACAATGCTTTATGTTTTTGAAGAAGGATCATCTTGTGGGCATGGTCTGGGAACCAGAAGATGTGGACTTCATTCCTAGCTTTGCCACAGGCTTCCAGTGTGACTTCAGATAAATCATTTTACCTTTCTGTGCTTCAGTTTCCTCACCCATAAAATGGGACTATACTAGTTGTTTTCCACTTTGATCACATTTGTAAAATGCTTTGAGTTCCAAGGTGAGATAGAAATGCAAACTATTATTATTATTATATATTGTCTTTCCACTAGGTCAGTGGTTCCCAAACTTGTACCGCCGCTTGTGCAGGGAAAGCCCCTGGTGGGCCAGGACGGTTTGTTTACCTGCCACGTCCACAGGTTCAGCTGATCGCGGCTCCCAGTGGCTGTGGTTCACTGCTCCAGGCCAATGGGAGTTGCTGGAAGTGGTGGCTAGTACATCCCTTGGCCCGTGCCGCTTCCAGCAGCTCCCATTGGCTTGGAGCTGCGAACCGTGGCCACTGGGAGCCGCGATCGGCCAAACCTGCAGACGCAGAAGGTAAACAAACTGGCCCGGCCCGCCGGGGGCTTTCCCTGCACAAGCAGCGGAACAAGTTTGGGAACCACTGCACTAGGTAGATCCTAAAGCGCTTTGCAAGGTACATTACTTGCAAAGATTACTTCACCCACCACGAAAATACATCTTGGGAGAAATTCAGCAGATATCAACAGTCCAGAACACAACAGTCCAGGATGGAGAGTGAGAATACTTTCCATATTTTTCCAACTGAAACCATATGGGGAATTTTAGGTAGGTAAAAAATAATTATACAAAGTGGAATTTGGCCAGAATGTTTGGGCCTAATCTTACAAGAACTATGTGGACTATTTACAAATGCACCATGCTGGGGGTACAGGTTCAGTATTGTCTTTCCTAAGCACATAATGAGATCACAGCTTACGGCGGAATGGCTGCCTAATAGAACAATTACATCAATGTGCATTTTATTTATAGAGAGAGATACTAAAATACCACATGATGGTTTGATTTGCATATTTTCTTATAGGAGGATTCTTTATTTAATTGTTTAAATGATTTCATGCCTGTAGTACAACCACTGTTACTTTTGGAATCTACTTTCTCACACCTCTAGCCCAATTCTAGTTCAGCCTCTAAAGATTTATTCAGAAAATAATGATGAACTTAAACCATTAAGATAATTATTTCAGTGTTTTAATTGTGTAATAAAAATTGTTGCATTTTTCATAAATGAAATGTTCTCAGTATAAATCCAACACCCTAATGATAAAATAAACTGTTGAAAAGTAAAATAAAATTAAAGTAACTAAAGTCTTTTTAAATAACTGTACTTCATGAAAGTGCGTGTTTAGAGTCCCAATTGCTGTTGGGCTTTGTGCTAACAATTTAAAGTACAATTAGCAGTAAAATAGCCAGTTCTTAAGGCCACCGATAAATTAAAGTTAGAAAACAATGGTGACTTGTGCTTAGTATGCGGATCATATAAACCTAAACTGAAAAGAAGGGCATTAGGATTCTGGACACCTGGTCTTCTCTTGCTGTGGATAAAGAACAGGGTTGAATGTTGGAGTTCACTCATACAATTCTAATAGTTAATCCTGTTTGTAACGGTCGATTTACATGTTAGAAGATCTAAAAGACAGGAAGTACAGAGTCTGCCTTTGAATTTTAGTCCTTGGAGTTTTCCCTGTTAATCTTTTTGAGACAAGAATCAGAATTTATTACCAATGATTTTTTGGCTTTCAACACAAGGTTTTCGTATACCTTACAATAACATAACAAGTTAAAAGAAAAAAAATCATTTTGGCTTAGTACAATATATTTTCCCACATTTGGTAACAGGGTGAGTAATTAATACATATATATTAATCTAATAAGCAGTGAAGAAATATCAATTTAAAAAATAAATATATTTAATTAATTCCATTTTAAAATTATTATTGTCAGGTCTATTTGAAAACTGACACCCCAACTCAGCCTCATCTTTAGTACATTTTATTGTGATATTAATATATCTATATAATATGTCAAAATATGTGTATGTGTGTTAAATAAGAAGCATGGAATGATTAGTTTCATAGCACATTACCAGAAAAATTCAACATTTATTTATTTATTTAATGTATTTACTGTTGATAGCAGGAGTAATATTATGAAGGTGTGTGTACTGGAATTAAGGAATTTCACAATTTTTAAGATAAACCATTAGTAAATTAATCAGTAGATAATATGCCTGTATCCTTACTGCTGAACATCTGCTGATTATACAGGAACGTGATATGCAGGGGCCTTCTTTAATAGGTTGCCAATTTCCAATGTGCGAGCGCAAATCACAAACTTGTATTATGCAAGCACACTTGAAAATTTCAGCTTGAGTGACTTGCCCAAGGTCAGGTCTCCTGACTCAGAGTCCCGTGCCTTAACCACACAACCGTTCTTCCCCCATGGTTTGTGTTTTATCAATGTGCATGGGTTTGGCAAGCTTTAATTGATGGCACTAAAAAAAACAAAGGAAACAGAAAATGTAAAGAAACAGATGGTAATTTAAACACATTTAGTGCAGAAAAGAAATAAATGGAAAGGACATAGTAATAGGGAATAGGATAGGATTTTTTAGTGCTGAATCAGTCAGAGAAGACCATGAAATACTTCTGAGAAGTTTAAGAAGTAACATGGCATAAATCTACAAAACAATGAGCTCACTGCTAAAAATTCCTTTCAAAACATCAGTAGCCATCACATCAAATTTTGCAGAGATTGTTTTATTCACTTTGAATTCCATAGGGCCTGATCCTAAGCCATTACTATGATACAATGGAAAATTGTCACAATATTCACCTTAGATGGAGGAACATCAGGATGGATGATGGAGGGTATAAAGTGATTTTGGATTAAAGGTGCCAGAGGGAGGGTGTAGTGTCCCTCAAAACCAACACACAACTTTATAATTGTTTGTGATTTCTCTTCACTTTCACCAGGCTCAGAGCCAGACAAAGGAAAATAAGGAGGAAACAAACGTTTTAACTGATTGGGCCAGGCTTCCTCCTCAAAGTTTAAAAACCAATCATCTGCATTTTAAAGATTATCAAACATTTCAAACAAAATCTTTCAAAATAAGTAAACCTACCTGATATTTTTTTTATCTAGAATTCTGTGTTAGAATAACTTGTCAATGTAAATTCTACACACAAAAACTCACAGAACTCCAAATGTACACTTTTGTATTTTGCATGTGCAAAAAAAATTTGAATATCAAACTAACTACTTTAGTTGCCTGGTTAAATACTCAGAAGTAAAGAAACATCAAAATTATTTTTCCATTTACAGCATTAAATTCTGCTTTCTTACTGTAGCGGGGTGCTTACCCCACTCCTGCCCTGAAGGGCTTAAAACAGCCCAGGAGAGGGCTATAGCTGGGGCAAGAAGCCTGGGTTGATTGGGGAAAGTAGGTTCAGCTGTGGCCATGCCCCAATTAGGCCCAGCTGGCCCCTATAAGAAGCTGTGAGCCAGAAGCCTAGGCAGACTCTCTCTGTTTGTAGAGGGAGATGGGCCTGGCTGCAGGGAGCTAAAGACAGGGTACCTGAGTGAAGCAGGGCTGGGGAAAGGCAGAGGAGCTGGGGAGCTCCAGCCTGGAAAGCCCTAGGCTGTGGCCTAGCACAAGGCAAATAGGTACTGGGGGTTGCAGAGGGCAGCCCAGGGGTAGACAAAGGCAGCAGGTCCAAGCCCAACCTTGCCAGTGATGAGTAGGCTGATACTGCAGTCTGCCCCAGGGTGTGGGAGCTAGACAATGACTGGCAGTAGCTGTATACTGAGGTGAAGTGGGGATAGTGGGTGGGGGTTCCCCAGGGAGGGGAGACCCTAAGACTGAGGGGTTATTGCTAGGGGGTAGCACCACAGGTAAAGGGGCACTGGGGTCCAGGGATGGATATGTGGGCCAGTGGTAAGGTGGATCACCAGCCTTCAGGGGGTGCTCCAGGATGCTGGAAGAGCTAACTCCCATGGATGACCATTAGGAGGTGCCGCAGGGGTGAGTCCACTCCCTTACACTTACACATGGTTGGATAGCTTGTAATTACATGAGTACATGCACTTTCAGAGAAATTGAGGTGGGTGCCCTAATCCTTAGTAAAACAGGTTCTGCTGGACCAAGATGAAGAGCCATTTCCAGAATCTAAGACCCTTTATGGAAAATGCCATGCCAGCTGCTGCCTTCCTTTTAAACTGGGGCTGGGGGGTGGGGTGTCTGTTAGCCCAAGTTCCTTAGCTGATCACAACTGTGCCAGTATCATGTTGGAAGAGATGCAATCTTCTAGGTATAGTCACATCCCAAGCCATTTATATATACACACCAGCATTTGTGGTACATAACACTACGCTATTATACTAATATAGGGAACATCTTGGGCTTTAGCACAGTCCAAGTGATCTTTGAAAAAACACTTTTAGTGCCAATATTATCTCTAACTACTATTACAAAATATTATAAGGCAGAAAACCTTTGACATGGTCCCACAGCAAAGGCTCTTAAGCAAAGTAAGCAGTCATGGGATAAGACGGAAGGTCCTGTCATGAATCAGTAATTAGTTAAAAGACAGGAAACAAAGGGTAAGAATAAATGGTCAGTTTTCACAGTGAACAGAGGTAAATAGCAGGGTCCCTTAAGGATTGTTATGGAGACCAGTTCTGTTAAACCTATTCATAAATGATCTAGAAAAAGGGGTAAACAGTGAGGTGGCAAAGTTTGCAGATGATGCAAAATTACCCGAGATCATTAAGTCCAAAGCTGACTGCAAAGAGTTACAAAGGGATCTCTCAAAATTGGGTGACTGGGCAACAAAAAGGCAGATGAAATTCAATGTTGATAAATGCAAAGTAGGGTGACCAAACAGCTACTGTGAAAAATCAGGACAGGGGTGGGGGTAATAGGAGCCTATATAAGAAAAAGACCCAAAAATCGGGACTGTCCCTATAAAATTGGGACATCTGGTCACCCTAATGCGAAGTAATGAATATGAGAAAACATAATCCCAATCCCACAATCATGAGGTCTAAATTAGCTGTTACCATTCAAGAAAAAGATCATGAAATCATTGTGGATAGCTCTCGGGAAAACATCCGTTCAGCATGCAGCAGCATTCAAAAAAGCTAACAGTGTTAGGAACCATTAGGAAAATATCATAATGCCACTATATAAAACAATAGAATGCCCAAACCTTGAGTACTGTGTGCAATTCTGGTCACCCCATCTCAAAAAGTTATATTAGAATTGGAAAAAGTGCGGAGATAGGCAACAAAAACTATTAGGGGTAGGAAACAGCTTCCATATGAGGAGAGGTTCAAAAGACTGTGACTCATTCATTTAGAAAATAAATGACTAAAGGGAGATATGATAAAGGTCTATAAAATCATGAATGGTGTGGCAAAAGTGAATACGGAAGTATTATTTTCCTCTTCACGTAACACATGAACTAGGGGTCACCCAATGAAATTAAGAGCCAGCAGGTTTAAAACAAACATAAGGAAGTACTTCTTCATGCAACAAACAGTCAACCTGTGGAACTTGTTGCCAGGGATGTTGTGAAGACCAAAAGTATAACTGGGTTTAAAAAAAGAATTAGACTTTGTCTACACTAGAGAACTTACCCTGGCACTGCTGTACTGATGCAGCTGCACTGCTGTAAGGTCTCTCATATGTGTTTTTTCACCCTCTGAGCCACATAAGTTTTGCCATTATAAATGGTAGTATAGACATGGCCTTAGATAAATTCATGGAGGAGATGTCCATCAATGGGTAGCCAAGATGGTCAGGGATGCAACCCCATGCTCTGGGTATCCCTAGGCCTCTGACAGCCAGAAGCTGGGACTGGATGACAGGGAATGGATCACTTGATAAATTGTGGTGTTTATTCCCTCTGAAGCATTTGACAACAAGCATTGTCAGAAGATAGGATAGTAGTATAGGTGGATCATTAGTCTGACCCAGTATGGCCGTTCTTATGTTCTTATCATCCAGGGCTTGCTTAGAATCAGTGGAAAGGATATCAATATATTTTTAATTTATGGAGAACTTTCCATTAGCAAAATGCTTGTACAAAGATACAAATCCTATACAGAGAAGTATGGAAAACATATTTAGCAGCTTATAATATTTTGGTATGTTCACTAGTCTTTTGGCTTATTAACGCTCATGCAACTCAATCTCCATGCATAGGAGAAATCTCTCATCAGACATGAAGTACTTGAACAGACCTAGATGCGTTTATTTCAGAATTTCTCAAACTCGGGGCTACAACCCCGGAGGTCCCTTAGGGTACTTTGGGAGGTCCAGGGGCCCTGCTGATCAACTCCTCTCCTTCCCTCCCAGCACCTCCAGTGTGCAGGAGGCGCTGAGAGGGAGGGAGAGGAGCGGGGATGAGGCGCGCTCAGGGGAGGGGACAGAATCATGTCCGGGGCCACCAGCCCCACTGATCAACTCTTCGCCCTCCCTCCCAGTGCCTCCTACACACAGCAGAACAGCTGTTCCCCAGTGTGCAGGAGGTGCAGGGAGGAGGGGGAACAGGGGCACTTAGCAGAGTGGGCGAAAAGAGGCCGGGGTGGAGCGGGAATGGGAAGAGATGGAGTGGGGACAGGGCCTAGGGCTGAGCGGGGAGCTTGGGGGTCCTCAGGTTACTAAAGTTTGAGAGCTGCTGGTTTATTTCAAAAGTTATAGCACTTTTCTGCCAAAATATTCTGTATACCTCTCAATAGGCAACCTGCCCCGAAGCAGGTTCTTATGTCTGGCTGGGAAATGTAATTGTTTGGGTAAACATGACTGTTTCAGTGTCCATGTTACTTCCATCTGTTCAAACATAGCAAGGCACAGCCTCTCATTTGGAGATCAGTGATGTCTGTAGCTCATGAGTGGCATTAAGCTTCTAAAAATATATTGTTATGCTGAAATTTGGACGTTATCTTTGATCTATAGGCATGCACAGATGTTTATAAAGTGGATGGATGTGGGTGCTGGCCACTTTTCATTCAGTCATTTGTTTAGTGAACCACTGGAAGCTTCTGTCCAAAGAATAGATTGAATCATAGGCACCAACTCTGTGGGTGCTCCAGCCCCAGAGCACCCACAGGGGAAAAAATCCCCCTATGAGCTCCTTCTTTTCCCCCCCCTACTGCCTCCCAGCTGCTGGTGGGCCCTGCAGATGAGTGCCTCCTGCCCCCTGCAATCAGCTGTTTTGCAGCATGCCGGAGGCTGGGAGGGAGGGGGGAGAGCAAATATGCAGTACACTGGGGGATGGGGTGGAACTGGACGGGAAGAGGTGCGGCAGGGGTGGGATGGGGGCAGGAAGAGGCAGGGCGGGGTGGGGTCTTGAGGGAAGGGGTGGAGTGGAGGCAAGGCCTGGGATAGAGCCAGGGGTCAAGCATCCCCCAGCAGTTTGAAAAGTCGGCACCTGTGGATTGAATGCAAGTGCAGGAGCTGGGGGTTGAGGCCTGGTCTACACTACAGGGCTAGGTTGATGTGAGCTGCCTTGTGTCAACTTAGCTGTGAAATTTTCTTCACTTAAATTTGGCTGCTCTCAATGTAAGTGCCTCTCTGTGCTGATTTAGTAACACCACCTCTCCGAGTGGCATAGAATCACAGTCGATGTAATTAGATTGATGCAGTGTCAGTGTAGACGCTGCGTTGCTTACATTGACTGTTACTGGTTTTCAAGAACCATCTCACTATGACCCATACTGACAATATGATCAATACAAGTGCTCCTAGTGAGGACACGCACTGCCAACACAAGGAGCCAATTGTGCACACACACAAGCAATTTAATAACTGTAGTGGCTCTATGCCAACATAAATTAGGTCAATATAATTTTCTAGACTTTGTTGCATCTGTCTGTGTGTAGGTAAAAAATGAACCAGAAAGCAGGCGAAGCACTTGTAGCATGGCCCTGAGAGAGGGCTTTATGGTCAGAATGCTGGCTGGAAAGGCAGGCTTGGAATTGTGAGCAAGGAGACTGCCTCCCATCATTTGATCCTGGTGCTCCACTCCCAAGCTGCTGCAAAGCTCTGGGAGCTGGAGCGGCAGAGAGGTTACAAAGAATGAAAACCACAGGAGAAACAACTGTGGTCATCTGTTAATGTGATTTTTATGGGATATAATTGGCAGGATCACTCTTTTCTTTTCTGAAGATCAGTATGAGTTTTGCTTTCTTCCAGTCTTCTAGTAGATACTCACTCACTTGTCATAGACCTGTCCAAAATAATTTTCAGTGATTGAATGGCACAAAGTAGCCAGAGAAAAAAATAAGAACCTGCCCCAGTGTTTTCTTTTTCTGACTCCCAAACATTCTTTTACATTGATGGATTTTAATACTTCTCCTATTAACTCCCCACTAATAGGTTTAATTAGTCTCCAGACTAGCTTTATTGAATTATAACCTCCTTTCACTGCAGCATTCTATATTGCCATTTCTGAGTATGCTAAATACCAATAGCTTGTAGTCATTTGTTCCAAGTTTTCCCCATTATTCTCACATACACAGTAAGAGCTTTCCTATCTGTAAGAAGCTGATCCAAGATGAATTCTTTTTGGTTGGGGTTTCTCTGCTTTCTGGAACATAAATTGCTTTATAGGTAATGTCTAACTTTTAGAAGTTGCTTTTTCATTTGTATTTATTACTAAATATACATATAAATAGTTCAAATTATCAATAACTTCAGTATCTTGTGGCTCAGAGCACCCTGGAAATAGGTCCAGTAAGCTGTCACTTGTATTCTCTTCTTTCCCTTGTGGTCAGTAGGAGCTGCCCATAATTGTTTCTACTTTGGTTTTCATTCCTTGTAACTCTATCTAAAGAACTTCTCATTTCTTCCTTGTCAGACAATAGCTCCTCACCATTGTTAGCACTTGTAACTGTTGATATATCAAAACCTTTCCAGCCCTTTGTCCTTCTCACCCTCTTCTATATAGGTTTTGCCCTCTGTAAATGGCATTCCAGTTATAAGAATCTTTATGCTTCCCACCTCTCATGAGAGTGGATAAAGCATTTGGTCTTTAAATTGTTAGCTCTTTGGTGCAGTGACTGAACTTTTGTCTTTCCCTTGTACTGGCCAAAGCAGATACTTTTTTTTTTTAAGAAACAAAGGGATACATGGAGAATGGGGTGAATATTCAATATGATGCATAACAATAATATAGTGAAAAATACAATATTACATTTGCTCTGATATGCCACTGATTTGTTTTGTATTTAACTGGCACTAGTTGAACATATAAAACCTCTCTGTATTAGACAAAGGTGTTGTGTACAGTACATTGCCTCCATAACAACAATAGTGTGTATAGAAGTCAATAATATTTGAACAGAAAAGAAGTACATCAAATGAAAAATCAGTTACAAAATGCCCCTACTTATTTAAAAAGATAAAAATTTAACACTGTCCTTATTCTGCAGCTTTTTCTCTTTGCTTTATGTCCCTATTTTTCAGTCTCAACCATTTTGTAAAAAACAAGTACTTTCATTACCTTAGCAACCACAGAAACATGTGGTACTGTATGTATGCAACCTTTTTAAGAAAGTACACAGCACCATGGGAACTGAGCTGTTGACTCCTGTGGAGGCAGCAAATGGTAGCAATAGAAGCAATTCAAGTGCACTATTCTATCATTTATTTGAAGTTTCACACCAGTGATGTAAGACAAACAAAGACTGGGGCTTCTGCACTGTTGCAAGACCCTTTGGATATTGCCCATTATTTCTACAGAATGGGAAGTTGCATACATCCTACTCAGTGGATGGAACATTAAGCTACCTCTGCAATACAGAACATCTTCCTAAACCTACCAGTTATTCATATACAGTGTAACTGTATACAATTTTTACAGTAGTTGAAAAGAAAAGTGTTTACAATTAGTAGTCTCCTGTCTTTCAAAACTTCTGGTCCACTGTAACCTAACAGTGGACAAGAAGCTGGATCTGAGTCAAGTGTACCCTTGTTGCCAAGAAGGCTAAGGGCATTTTGGGCTGTATAAGTAGGAGCATTGCCAGCAGATTGAGGTACATGATCATTCCCCTTTATTCGGCATTGGTGAGGCCTTATCTGGAGTATTGTGTCCAGTTTTGGGCCTCACACTACAAGAAGGATGTGGAAAAATTGGAAAGAGCCCAGCAGAGGGCAACAAAAATGACTAGGGGGCTGGAGCACATGATTTCATAGAAAATCAGGGTTGGAAGGGACCTCGGGAGGTCATCTAGTCCAACCCCCTGATCAAAGCAGGACCGATCCCCAGACAGATTTTTTGCCCCAGATCTCTAAGTGGCCCCCTCAAGGGCTGAACTCACAACCCTGGGTTTAGCAGGCCAATGCTCAAACCACTGAGGGAACTGAGATTATTTAGTCTGCAGAAGAGAAGAATGAGGGGGGATCTGATAGCTGCTTTCAACTACCTGAAAGGGGGTTCCAAAGGGGATGGATCTAGACTGTTTTCAGTGGTACCAGATAACAGAACAAGGAGTAATGGTCTCAAGTTGCAGTGGGGGAGGTTTAGGTTGGCTATTAGGAGAAACCTTTTCACTAGGAGGGTGGTGAAACATTGGAATAGGTTACCTAGGGAGTTGGTGGAATCTCCTTCCGTAGAGGTTTTTAAGGTCAGGCTTGACAGAGCCCTGGCTGGGATGATTTAGTTGGTATTGGTCCTGCTTTGAGCAGGGAGTTGAACTGGATGACTTCCTGAAGTCCTTTCCAACCCTGATAATCTATGATTAAATTATTTCTGATAGACACAGCTGATTTCACACAATGTACTGTATGCTACTGCTAATAGCTTTGTGAGTATAAAGGCATGTACCCAGATGATTGTGGTGAACATATAGTTGAATGGAGCAAATATCAGGCCAAAGGCCAATCAGTTAAAAATGGTTGATTACATGAGCCATGTGCAAAGAGTATTTTCCCGGTGTTTTTGCTTGGATTAAGGACATAGTTATTCTCAGGTGCTTCACCTATCTTTTTAAGTACAGATACATTTCCGCATTGTGCTGTGCAGCATAAATACATGTTATAAGGTGACATGCTTTTACCGGTATCAGGAGTAAACAGTCACCACTCTTGTGTGCACTACAGAAGCTTAGTTGTGCCCAAGGGTCTTCTCAGTCTCATGTATCTAGCTAGGTATTCCTATGGCCCCATCAGCATAATAGCAAAGCATCTCACAATAATTAATGGCTCACAACACCTCTGTGAGACAGGGAAGTATTAGCCACATTTTACAGACAGAGAACTGAGGGCAGATTAAGTTATTTGCCTAAGGCTACACAGGAAATTTGAGTCAAACACATTTCTTACATCCCTGTTCAGTGGCCTAACCACTAGATTGAATCCTATCCCTTCGGGTCATTCTGTGCATTGCATTACAGTCCCCTTAGATGAACTTTTAAGAGTTGCCATGTGGTGACAGAAAAAACTATAAGAGTGTCCCCTAAATTAAAATGGAATTTTTTTCCATTCAGAGATCTTTCTTATGTGACATACAGCATTTTCACCAAATTCAATAGCCCCGTTGCATGTGTGTGACTATGGGTCTGCTTTGCCCCCTTTATTCTCCTCCCTGGGCTGTCTCTTGCACTGCTGTGCTAGTGACAAGCAACAAACCCCTCCAGGTGCTGTGATCACTCAGCCAACAACAGGCAGGGACACACCCAGCTAAGTTGCATAAATGCTCTATAAGCCACTCATGAAGTATACCGAGAGAGACACCAGCAAATCTCCCCAGCCTTGCACCCCAGTGATGTCCTGTCTGACACTGCTCAAGGCTTTCTCTTGAACAGTGGAAGCTCATTACTTAGTTCACCACTTTGTCAAAGGAAAATGCACATGCGCCAGCCAGCCTTTGTAGTCTGAGCAGATTCCCTAAGCACTTTAGACAAAGTCACTGGTAAGGATATAACATTAAAATAAGTTTAACTACAGAAAGCTAGGTTTTAAGTGATTATAAAGTGTCAAAATTTATTTTAAGAAATAAAAATAGAATTTAGACCATGATCCTAACTTTAACAGACTAAGCAAGATTTGAATCAAACAGCTTTCCTCACCCCACTGGATGTTGCAGGCAGTTTACAGTTAATACACAGGCTGAGTTCCCTTCTCAGCCTGGGATCAAGCTCCCCACTTCAAAGTCTTTGTCTACCAAACAATTCAAGGTGTTGAGATGGGGGAGGAGAAAGGCCAAGTGTTGATATCATCAACCCTCATTTATACATTATCTCAAAGTTCTAGAAAGATCCTTGTTGTGCTATAGGGGCTAGGTAGCCCCCACTATGTACATGCCCTCTCTGAGGAGTCTCTGGGAGAGTAAATTCTTCTTGATGGGCCATCAGTACATGTCTGTCTGGTTGTGACAGGGCAGAGTGGCCCCGCACTGGTACCACAGGGGTTAACCCCTCTTTTCTACCAGAGGAAGCCACACCCCAGAAGCTCTGCTGGGCATGCTCCAACTGGAGAATAGGTATAAAAGCCTGCAGAACAGCTCAGTTGGGGCTGACTGCCGGAGAAGAAGGAGATGTGCTGCTAGCTCCTGAGGAGGGAGAGCCTATGCACCAGGATCCAGAAGCCAGCACACTTCCTGGTACCTTGAAGGAGGACATCACAGGAGAACAGACCGGAGGACCCCCTGCAGCAGAGAACCTGGCATTTATGGTAGGAAGTGACCCAGGTGAACTATAGAGGCAAACGGCGTTAGAGCTGCACAGGCGCTTAGCGTGTTGTGGGCAGATCCCTGCTGAGCAGGTGGCAAGAGGAGCTTGCCACTAACAGGGCCCTAGGTCGGGACCTGGTGGAGAGAGCGGGTCCAGGTCCCCCTACCACTCCACCCCCAAACTGTGAGGAATCCTAGGGGCTCCAGCTGCTAGGCTGCTTTACCCTGCTTGCGAGGGGGATTGTATGGACTGTGGCCATTAGGCAGCACTGCTCCCACATGGGGGAGTGAGTCATGTGGACTCCGGCCACCAGGCCACGCTACGCCATTTGTGAGGGGGGTCATGTGGACTCTGGCCGCTAGGCTGCACTACCCCACCAGACAGGAGTGATGGTGTGGAAGGAGGCCAATAGGCCATAACCGGCCACCCATAGAGAGGCGGGCACGGGAACTTGAGAGTGGGGAGGTGCCAACACCCCATCCCACCCCTGCCACAAAGGGGCGCTGTGGTGCCAGGCCTGTCACACTGGTCCTGATGTAAATCTGTCTTGTTAATGTTTCTCCTTTGTTGCCAATGAACCAGGTAGCTGTGAGCATTTCCACTTACTATATATTTCAGTAACAAATATACAGCACTACTTCATAATTTCACATACAATGATAGTACATACAATTTAACAGGATATTAATGTTCAAGAGATCAAGACTTTTTAAATGATACCTCACAAGTCATATTTAGTACAAAACATATCATAATGATATCTCAGTGGTGAATATGGGAGTTCTGGGGTGCTATTATGAGGTACATACTATTTTCTTTATTCTAGATCAGTATAATTTCAGGTCACTCCAATTGCATGGCTGGGGAGTACTTTGATAGCACCACTGCGTGAATGGGAATACTTGATGTTGGTGAAGTTGCACCATTCACATATGCCCATGTTTGCCAGAGAGTTTCAGAGCAACACAACCTACAATACTTAAATATGAAAGTCCACTCTTTTTAATAGTAAAATATTAGGGCTGTCAAACAATTTAAAGTCACGATTGATCACTGTTTTAATTAGTTAAACAATAGAATATTAGTTTAAATTTATTAATATTTTTGATATTTTTCTACATTTTCAAATGTATTCTGTTATAATGGTTATCAATATAAGGCGAAGCATAAAGGGGCATATGAAAGTTTAGCATATCTGGCATGTAAATACCTTGCAACACAGGCTACAACAGAGCCTGTGAACACCTGTTCTCACTTTCAGGTGTCATTGTAAATAAGAAGCAGGCAGTATTATCTTCCATAAATGTAAACAAACTAGTTTAGTCTTAATGACTGACTGAGCAAGAAGTAGGACTGAGTGGACTTGTAGGCTCTAAAGTTTTACATTGTTTTGTTTTTGAGTGCAGTTATGTAAAAATATTCTACATTTGTAAGTTGCCCTTTCATGACAGAGATTGCACTACAGTACTTGTTTATCTATACTATTTCTTTATCACTTTTACAGTGCAAATATTTGTAGTAATATAAAATGAGCACTGTACACTTTGTATTCCGTTATAATTAAACAATATATTTGAAAATTTAGAAAAAATCCAAAAATATTTATAATTTAAATTGGTATTATTTAAGTGTGATTAAAACTGCGATTAATCATGACTACTTTTTAAATCTAGTTAATTTGTTTTATGTTAATCGCTTGTGTTAACTGTAATTGATAGCCACACATAAGAATGGACATACTGGGTCAGACCAAAGGTCCATCCAGACCAGTATCCTGTCTACTGACAGTGGCCAATGCCAGGTGCCCCGGAGGGAGTGAACCTAATGGTAATGATGAAGTGATCGCTGTCCTGCCATCCATCTCCACCCTCTGACAAACAGAGGCTAGGGACACCATTCCTTACTCATCCTGGCTAACAGCCATTAATGGACTTAACCTCCATGAATTTATCCTGTTCTCTTTTAAACCCTGTTATAGTCCTAGCCTTCACAACCTCCTCGGGCAAGGAGTTCCACAGGTTGTGCGCTGTGTGAAGAACTTCCTTTTATTTGTTTTAAACCTGCTGCCCATTAATTTCATTTGGTGGCCCCTAGTTCTTATATTATGGGGAAAAGTAAATAACTTTTCCTTATCCACTTTCTCCACATCACTCATTATTTTATATACCTCTATCATATCCCCCCTTAGTCTTCTCTTTTCCAAGCTGAAAAATCCTAGCCTCTTTAATCTCTCCTCATATGGGACCCATTCCAAACCCCTAATCGTTTTAGTTGCCCTTTTCTGAACTTTTTCTAATGCCAGTTCATCTTTTTTGAGATGAGACTACATCTGTACGCAGTATTCAAGTTGTGGGCGTACCATGGATTTATATAAGGGCAATAAGATATTCTCCATCTTATTCTCTATGCTTTTTTGAATGATTCCTAACATCCTGTTTGCTTTTTTGACTGCTGCCGCTGCACACTGCGTGGACGTCTTCAGAGAACTATCTACGATGACTCCAAGATATTTCCTGATTAGTTGTAGCTAAAATTAGCTCCCATCATATTGTATTTATAGCTGGGGTTATTTTTTCCAGTGTGCATTACTTTACATTTATCCACATTAATGTCCAAGCACTATGAATTTACCCCAATAACTAAAATCAGAATTTGCTACAAATGTTAAACTCACTATAGCAGACACAATCCCTGCTGGATAGGAAAGCACTGTGATGGGGTACCCAACCCACCCAGGATTGGAAGGGGTTAAGCTGGCCAGGCAGGCCAATTAACTCCACAAGCCACATCTGGAGAAGGACTCAGTGAGCAGAGAACTATTTGGAAGAGGTTCAGCTGTGCAGGAACAGGAGGGGCCTCTAATAAGGCCAGGAGTTGTGAGCAGTAGAGGGGATTGCTGGGAAAGGCTGCAAGGGGGCAGACAGCAGTCACTCCCTGGGAAGAGGGAGGCGGGTTTGGAGTTGGTACACCCAAAGTGAGAAGAGGAACTAGATGTGGTAGAAAGCAGTACAGGGATGGAGGAGTGAGTACTGAGAGCCCAGAACTGCTGAGCTGAGGGTCCCTGGACTGGAACCCAGAGCCTGTTTCCCCCTACCAGACACTGAGGCAGTGGCACCATGGGGCACTGAGGGGGAATACTGCCCAGGACTGCTAGAGAGAAGGGACTTACTACCCTGAAGGGGAGAGCACTGAGTGACCTGGCTGGAGGACTGAGTCACTAAGAGGATGCTGCAGATTGTGGGATGAGAGAAGAGTTGAAGACCTGTGAGGCATACAAGCTGCAGAAGGGGGTGTTGACCTCAAGAGCTAATTCCCAGAGTGACCAAGAGGAGGTGCCAGACTAGCGATGAGTGGTGTACCTGGTGACAGGCACCAAAGATAAACTACTGGTCAGATCGTGCTCCAGTGTAAGTCCCACCTTATGGTTTTGGACATTCCAAAAGCTGGCTTTGCGTTTAGCTTTCTGATAATTTCATTATTTTCCAAAGAGACACATGGTCAGGAAGTAATGTTTGTTCAGTGGTTTAACTAAGCCTTCTAAGTTTTCATAAAAGGAGTGTGGGGAAATGGATGGGGCACTGCAGTGTAGTGTCGTATTTATTGTGACTATATCACTGTCCTTTTGCTAAAATGCAGTCCTTCCTTTCCTCATTAAAGATTTGTATTTAATGAGTAAAGTGAAGTTTGTTGTTGAAAAGCATGGTGTCATGCAGCTGAAAAATAAATTGGTTTCCTAAAGAATAGAATGTTAACTGCAGTTATATATCTTAAAACTGAAAATGTGTTAGAGATGCCTTTGCAGACAATGGAGTTTATCATAAAGCCATTGACTTCAATGAAATTGTGACTTAGCTCCAAATGAATAAGTTTCCTTCCTGGTAGATTCATTTTTTTAGAAAAATGATTTAAATTGCATCATTCTAACTCCTGCCCTATCACCTGGTGTTCTGTGAGACTTTTTGAACTAGGTAACACAGAAATGTAACACTGCAGCATTCCAGTTGCCTGTAAGTAAATCTTGCATCTATTATTTAATCTTTCTAAACTTCTGAAGGTAGATTAGGGAGTGCTCATTCTCAGGGGGCTACCTGCATTGATAGTGAGTCATGGGATATGAACCCTGAAGGGTCACTCTGAGGACAAAAACAATACAACACATTGGAACCAGCATTGTAACTGTGATTCTCATGGATTAAACTTCAAATGAGCCCTTCTGTTCCATTCAATTATTGTTGACTGCAAATGGTGACAGCCTGTTTTCACATCTGAAACAGAAAAAGATCCCATTTTTTTGGGAGATAACTGCTCAGTAACTTATATTTGGATTTTCCCTTTTTGTGTAGACAGATGACAAATGTGGATCATTTAAAAAAAAAAATTTAAAACACAGTAACTGTCATCCCTCTCTGCATCAGACACAGAACAAAAACTCCACAAGAGAAACAGCACAAAACTGGAAAGGCGGAAGCTTGGAATGGTTTAGAGTCAGTAACAAGGTGCAGCATTTCTGCGATACTTGTAAATAATTCAGGGAGAATAGCACCAGATCTGAGAGAAAGGGGAGGTAAATTTCAGTACAAAGATGGGGGGAGGGGAAGACCATCTATTCCAACCAAAAGTTTCAATAGTTTATGAAATGGGTGCTGTAGATGATGCTGTGTCTGCATGTTTACATGTACTATTGCGCCAATTACATTTACCCCCACTTTAAGTCCAGAGTGGTATGAAGTGATCTTCGTGTAAATGAGAATCTGGACCCATGTTTAATGTTGTCCAACACTTCCCATTAGAAGACCCTATTTTCAGTTGCTTACAACTTTGCAAACTGTAGCCCTTTGGGCTGGAATTTTCCTCAGCCTCAGGCTGAATTTTCTTGGAAAATTTAAACCAAAACAGTTTAATCATTTCTGAGAACAAGGCACAGAGCATGACTACTGGATTGGGGGATGCAGGCGAGATAGGCAGTGAAATGTCTAGTGTGTGAATCCCAATAGGGCTTAGATGCGAGTTAGGTGCCAAGCTGCCTGGCAGTGTCAGGATTTAGATGGCTGTGCATACACCCACAGTGCTGGCAGAAACACAGGCACCTAAAGACTTTATGGGACTTGAAATAAGGTATACGTTTTTAATGGTGAGAGTAAATCACCATTGGAACAATTTACCAAAGATCATGGTGGATTCTCCATCACTGACAATTTTTAAATCGAGATTGGATGTTCTTCTAAAAGATATATCCTAGGAATTATTTTGGGGAAGTGTTATGCCTGTTATACAGGTTAGACTAAATGATCAGTGGTCCCTTCTGGCCTTGGCATCTAAATATCTATGAAAGTGAGGAATGTAGGAATTTTAGGCACCTACAGTATTATGCAACTGCTAAGTGGGAGTTTTGATGCCAGTGGTGCCCAGATGTTGGGACCTAGGTGCCTAAATGGGTAGCCAGGTGCCCAAGTCTCCCTTGTGAAGCTAGCCCTGTAAGTTATTTGAGCAGCTGACTTTTAAAGTACCATTCAGAAACCAGGCACCATAAAATAATGTAGCTTCTAGCATCCTAACTATCCTTCATCCTTGCACAGTTATGTTAATCAACTTTGTGGTCGTATGAACCCATCCAAACGCTTTTCTGGATTTGGGAGGAGAGGGAGATTAATACTAGAAGTTACATTTGGAGAATTTTTCAGAACTCAGCAATGAAGTAAATTAAGTCCAGATAACTTCTTCCAGATGGTAAGGACTTGTCTACACTTAAAACATTACAGCAGTGCCCTTGTGCCGCTGTAGTGCTTCAGTGTAGACAATACTTATATGGACAGGCAGGAGCGCAGCCGTCTTTTCTGGTGCCCTAGACGGTGGAAGTTCCTGCCCCTGAAATGGCACCCCCGACAGAGGCAGCGGACGGTCTCGCCCCTGAAATACCGCTGACGATTGGGGCGGCTGCCACCCCCCAAATGTTAGTGCCCTAGGCAACCGCCTAGGTCGCCTAATGGGTTGCGCCGGCCCTGTGGACAGGAAGATTCTCTCATTGGTGTAAGTAATCCACCTCCCTATGAGGCAGTAACTAGATTGGTGGAAGAGGGGGGCTTAACTACGCCTCTCAGGCGTGTGGATTTTTCACACCACTGACCAATGTAGTTAAACCAACCTAATTGTCTAGTATAGACCAGGCCTAAATCCTTTTCATTTACCAGACAAGGATACTCCACCAGGTTCTAGAAACAGCTTTTTAAGGAATGAAGGTTTTAGCTCGAGCAAGTAAAATTCAGTGTGACAGATTCTTTTTCAGCTTTTCAAATTAACTTTATGCAATGTGACACTTTCTAAACCATCATATTTGAAATCATTACCTAATCTGTCAGTCTGTGAGAAATCTTTCCATTTGTCAATGTGTACTCTCTTAGCGATCTCCTGACTCCTTATGTGTTAGATCAAACTCTGTGGTTTTATGGGAGTGTGTTCTGGTTTAGCAGTGCAGCTGGCATTTTGCATTTAAACCCAAAGGGGCAAATTCTCAACTGGTGTAAGGCAGTTTAGCTGTACTGATTTCAGTGGCCCTAGGGCCAGTTTATATCATCTCACTATTGGGCCTAAGAAAGTAGTTTAGATTTGATGGTTGTGACTATGGTGCCCCTTGGACCTGAAATTCTCTCAATTATTTATTCCAAGAAACAAATACTAACTCGGGATCTCCATCTCCCACCACTGAACTCAGCAGCAGTTGTACATTTGACTTCATGAGGGGCAGAATCTGGCCCTGGTTAGGCTTTTAAGGTTAAGCTTAAGACTATTTGTTTTCTATGGCTCACTTAATTCAGACAGGGTTTTGCTTTTCAGGGTTTTTTAAAATAAATGTATGGCTTATGAAGTACCTTGAGAAGCACTAAAAGGTAAAAAGAACAGGAGTACCTGTGGCACCTTAGACTAACAAATTTATTTGAGCATAAGCTTTCTTCATCAGACGCATAGAATGGAACATATAGAGGAGACAAAAGGTTGTATTATACTGCAAAATATTGAACTGTGTGGTGTTTAAATCCTTGCATGAGACTTGAATTTGCAATTTCCTTGCCCCCTAGTAAAATCTGCATAACAAACTATAAAAGAGAAACAGCCATGAGTTTTCATGCCCACAGACAGTCATGGGCAGGATCAAAAGACAATCATGAGAATGTGGTGGAATCATGATCTGTGGTAAATTTTCTGCAATTTGCTATTTTAATTGGTTCACTTCTCATAGACTTAATGGCAGAAATGAGTCTTTAGGAGTGATCAAATTAGGCAGAGGTGTTGACTTGCTGAAGATGTTTTGGGAGAGCATTGGGAGCGGGGATGGGAGACGTTCAGTGAGGACTCATAGTGATAGCCTAATTAGAAAAATGTTTTGTAAACTCAGCAGAGAGTCCTGTGGCACCTTATAGACTAACAGACGAAAGCTCATGCTCCAATACGTCTGTTGGTGCCACAGACTCTTTGCTGCTTTTACAGATCCAGACTAACACGGGTACCCCTCTGATACTTTTGTAAACTCAACTCTCTAAACTCAGAAGACCTCATTGTTTCCTTTTACATGATGATGGAAGGCTGAAGTTTTATGACAAAGAGTATTTAAATGTAAGCAGCGTCAGGATGAAATCTACCCTGATATCTGGTGGTACATTATGAGGAGTGGGCAAAGGAATTTTAGGAATGTGCATTTGCATTGGTAAACCCACTCCACTTAGCATAACACACAGCAGCATGGGATGGTTATTTTCACACTGTGGAATCCCCAATTTCTTTGTTATTGGGGCAGGAAGAAAAAAATGGGGCTGTTACCTTAATTATGTGAATGAGGAACTATGAGACTGCTTTATGACAGAAATGACTCAACCTACATTAAATAGTACTTGCTAGACAAGGGACATGGGTTCCAAAACCCAGTGAAGAGAGAGAGAGGCTGGGGACTGGTGTGTGTACCTGATGGTATGGGCCCCTTTTGAGGGCCTGGAACACCAATTGCACATCCTCCTCTCTCCACTGTTAAAGAGCAGAGCTAATTTTGAATCCTTTAGGAGTCCATCTGGAGGCTGCTGACCTGAATTCACATTGGGCCAAGGTGGCACTGGGGCTCCTTTACTACAAGAGCTGAAATCACTAAAAGAGCTAAGCTTACTGAGCTGAGATCACTGAGTGGGGAGCCTGAAGATTGATCGCTAAGCAGCTGGCAGAGCGGAGCAGTCTGCAGCACGTTGGCGCAGCCCGTGGAGCAGTGTGGAGCGGTTCGCATGGACGGCTGATGCGGTTCATGGGTTGGCTGGAGGAGCGGCACAGCTGGTGGAGTGGAGCCAGTCGTGGTGAAGGCTACAGCAGAACTCCACGGAGAAGCGGGGCAGTCGGCCCTGGCCCACGTAAGGTGTCCCTTAACACCCTGTGTGTGCCCCCCCCCATTTCCACCCAGGCTGGGGGGGGGTAAAACTCTGCAGATAAACTTTTGAACTCTGGGGTGGCACTGACTAGAGACAGAGACTCTTGGGTTGTTGGACTTTGGGATGATTGGACTTAAGACCCTAAGGGGGAAAGGACAGTGCCAAATGTACTTGGGGGTGGGTTTTTTGCTTATGGTTTGTGTATAGTCCTGTTTGTGGTGTCTCTCCAACGTGATGCCGCATTGTTTCCCTCCTTTATTAAAAGGATTTTGCTACACTCGGACTCTGTGCTTGCGAGTGGGGAAGTATTGCCTCCTAGAGGCGCCCTGGGGGGGTGGTAGGTAATTGTCCCAGGTCACTGGGTGGGGGCTCGAGCCGGTTTTGCATTGTGTTATTGAAATGGAACCCCTGGATACTGAACCCGGCCCTTGTTGCTGCCAACTCAGAGGGGCAGGAGACGTTCAGTGAGGACTCATAGTGATAGCCTAATTAGAAAAATGTTTTGTAAACTCAGCAGAGAGTCCTGTGGCACCTTATAGACTAACAGACGAAAGCTCATGCTCCAATACGTCTGTTGGTGCCACAAACTCTTTGCTGCTTTTACAGATCCAGACTAACACGGGTACCCCTCTGATACTTTTGTAAACTCAACTCTCTAAACTCAGAAGACCTAATTGTTTCCTTTTACATGATGATGGAAGGCTGAAGTTTTATGACAAAGAGTATTTAAAGATCTCATTGAGAGCCTATTGGCTTGAGTGCTTATGTTTCTACAATAACAAGTTTCCTTTCTCAGCCTTTTGGAGATCTTAGGATCTACTTTTGCCTGACTTCCTAAACTCTTCCATTTTTCTATCCCCAAACACTAGTGATTTTCCCCAAACCCATTTGTCCTTTGTAGGAAACTTTGCCCGATCACAAACTTCTTGTTTTGTTTGTTTTTTTTATAAACCTCTTTCTGCTTCTATCCTGAGCTCAAGTTTGAAAGTCTGAAAAAATCTTTATCTATTAAACTGCCATACATAGCTACTTTATACTCCCTTGTAACCTCTTGCTTAGGATTTCTCTTAACTTTTACCAGTCACAACACTATGGTGCTTTCAGTTTACTCACAATTTTTTCATCAGATGTACACTGCTACCTCCCTCTTCTATGCTAAGCCTTTAGGCCCAAATCCACAAAGATACTTGGGTGTTGTAACTTCTAGGCACCCAGGGCTTGACTTTTAAAAGGTATTTAGGTGCTTAATTCCTGTTGATTTCAATGGGACATAAGTGTCTAAACACCTTTCAAAATCTGGTCCCTAGCCATCCAATGGAATCCACAAACCCTGGGTTAGGTATGTAGGCTACCTGTACAATGCATGAGAAGAGTGTTGCCTAAGAATGGGATCCATATAACCCAGCACACTAGGCAGGGTGTATGCCTATAAGGTAATAATTGGAGATATACCTATCTCCTAGAACTGGAAGGGACCTTGAAAGGTCATTGAGTCCAGCCCCCTGCCTTCACTAGCAGGACCAATTTTTGCCCTAGATCCCTAAGTGGCCTCTTCAAGGATTGAACTCACAACCCTGGGTTTAGCAGGCCAATGCTCAAACCACTGAGCTATCCCTCCCCCCAAGCTATGCAACAGTAGATGCTGATGAGAGAGATCTGTCCTAAGCCCCACCCCTCTCACAGAGTTCGGCATCTAAGTCCTGGCTGCAAGGAGGCACCTATCTGTTTGTGATCTACAGCTTGGAACCCTCTTCTGTAATTAGGTGCCTAACCCTTTTTGCGAGAACAGCAGTGTACACCCAACTCCTGACAAAGTGGGAGGGAGCTGAGGCTTAGGTTTTTAGAAAGGTACCTGTGTGAGCTGAGACAGCAATGAGCACACACCAGAGGCAGAAACTCAGGCAGCTAGGGAACTTTTAACCCAGTGATTAGGATACTCACCCAGGATGTGGGAAACTCTGGTTCAATTCCCCCTTCTGCCTGAGGAGGAAAAGTGATTCTCCCACCTCTCAGGTGAGTGCCCTCAACACTGGACTGTACAGTGTCTCTCTCTCGGGGGGTATCCCAATAAGCAAAGTGGAGCAGCTTCTACAGGAAAGATTGAGAGAGAGACCAACATCAGACTGTCCCAGAGGCTAGGACACTCATCTGAGAGGTGAGAAACCCCTGTTCAGATCCTTTCTCCTTATCAGACAGAGGGGAATTGAACCAGCATGTCCCACATGATCCCAGCCATTTTGTGTACAGTTAGACATGCTCAGAGCATGGGCCCCACAGGCATGATTGGTAGGGAAATACATATCTTCACCTGGTGTGAAGATCATGCTGGGGCTTAAGCATGAAATAGAAGTCTGGGAACTTGCCTAAGCTGGGCAGCAGTTTGCCAGTCCAGAGGCATAAACTTGGGTGTCTAGGAAACTTTTACATAGAAATTTAGGTGCCTAGTGAGTTTAGGTGCTTACTGGGGTAGGTAGCAGCTGAGTAGGGGTTTTATGGATCACAGTAGCACCTAAACCTTTAGGTATCTGTCTCTTTGGGGATCTGAGCCTTACTTCAGAAGGCTCATGTGGAGGAACTCACCTTCCCCCACCCAATTGGTCTTTGTATCAATTAGGTAAATTGGCAAGTAGCAGGTTAAATGCATGTCCCAATTACAAATGCAAACATTTTGACGAGAAGAATCAATCCCAAACTTATAAAATAATCTTTATGAAGGCAAAACTCTGTAAAGAAAAAGGAGAGGAATACTGAGTAACAGAGAACAAGGGTCCTCAAGCTTTTGTCCACATTTTTCCCACCGGAGTCCTGCATGCTCACCAAAATCCCTTCTTAACACTTGTAACTATTTGGGAAAGGAAAAGGTGCACAGAGAAATTATACTTTTGTAGTATACTGTGAATTATATAAACAAATCTTCTGACATTAGTAAAGGTTACTGTGTGGCCAAGACAGAATAGCTTTCCTAAAAGGCTGCTTCATTATAAACAAATGCTACCCTGCCAGCAGAGGTGAAAGTGGGCTGGTATGGCGTACCAGTAAGAAGTGGCCACCAATACCGGCCCATACACAGCCTACATTAAAGTACTGCCACAGCAGCACTCTAACATCAGTGCCCCTTTTGCCCTCCCCTTCCCTCTCCTCCCCAGGGCCACTGATTTAAAAGGCAGCTGGAGCCCTGGGCCCTTTAAATCACTGCTGGAGCCCCGTGGGCCGGGCAGCATGGAAGGGCTGGCTGGGGAAGGTGGACACCCAGCTCTGTCCCTTCCAGGGGCCCGGAGCCAGGCCCCTGTACCAGTAAGTCTTTTATGTTACTTTCACCCCTGCCTGCCAGACAGTGTTTAAGTTTCTGATTAAACTCAGTGACACTGAGAATCTTCAGAGCAAATGTAACTGAAGAGATTCTCTGCCTACAAGGGAGGATAAGAACATAAGAATGGCCGTACCAGGTCAGACCAAAGGTCCATCTAGCCCAGTATCTGTCTACCGACAGTGGCCAATGCCAGGTGCCCCAGAGGGAGTGAACCTAACAGGCAATGATCAAGTGATCTCTCTCCTGCCATCCATCTCCATCCTCTGATGAACAGAGGCTAGGGACACCATTCTTACCCATCCTAGCTAATAGCCATTTATGGACTTAGCCACCATGAATTTATCCAGTCCCCTTTTAAACATTGTTTAATGTTTAAGGATGCAGAATACAGTCTGATAGAAATTTGTGTGCAGAATAATCACAGATGACAGCACTTGAGGTTACTGGCGCTTTAGGAGGGGTTTGGATTGTGCTTACTGTCCTATAACTTTGTACTGCGGTCCTGTCAGTTCTTAAGCTAAACAATGTTGTGTTAACCAAATTCTGGTTAAGTACACCATACTAAGGTAGTTGCAGAGGCTGGTGACAGTGCTTAAGTGGTGTGAGTCCTGGGAGTCATACTGGTCTCATCGCTGCTCCACACACAATCACAGATTGCCATAGTTATGTGGAACACTTGGCGAAGGACTTCACCATTTTGATGTACATGTTTGTCTCCTCCAGATTAGACTACTACAGTTCACTCTACTTGAGCTATTTGTAACCACCACAGAAAGGCTTAAGTGGTACAACATGCAACAGTTTAATTCACAAGTTGCAAAGGCCAATGCCAACACATTATACCGACGAAGTGGGTATTCACCCACGAAAGCTCATGCTCCAATACGTCTGTTAGTCTATAAGGTGCCACAGGTCTCTTTGCTGCTTTTACATTATACCTGTGCTTCACAAACGCCACTGGCTATCCATTCACTTCAGGACAGAATTCAAGTAACAGGTCATTGCAGATTAGGACCATCCATATCAGCTGTGCTCCTTGGGGATCATGCAGATGGAGACACCCAAGTTTAGACTATCAGGTGCTAAGCACTTTTATCTGCACAACCCTGATTAGGGAACTCCTTGCTGGAAGAGATCACACTCATCCCACATCAGATTAAAGTATAAAATGCATTTTCAGTAAACCATTCCCCAGGAAGAACACTTGTTAAGTAAATAAATCCTTGAACATATACATTTATACTTCCCTGTAATGGAATAAAGAAAAACATTTGTTCTGGATTCTTTTGCTGCTTAATTTTCTTTAGCATTTGGATAGCTAAGATCATAGGGGCCTAATAAGTACCCTAGTTAGGAAAAGGGAATAGGGCTGTTTCAAAAACAACTAAAGCTTCTTTATTTCTCTTTCACAATGGTTAAAAATACTTTGAACATCTCTTGTTGTTTTGCAGGCAGTAAAGAAGATATTTTAAAACCTTTTTTGCTATAAATTGTACATTTCTAGTACAAGCAGCAAAGAATCCTGTGGCACCTTATAGACTAACAGACATTTTGCAGCATGAGCTTCCGTGGGTGAATGCCCACTTCGTCGGATGCAAGAGTGGAAATTTCCAGGGGCAGGTAAATATAAGCAAGCAAGAAGCAAGCTAGAGATAACAAGGTTAGATCAATCAGGGAGGATGAGGCCCTGTTCTACGCAGTTGAGGTGTGAAAACCAAGGGAGGAGAAACTGGTTCTGTAGTTGGCAAGCCATTCACAGTCTTTGTTTAATCCTAAACTGATGGTGTCAAATTTGCAAATGAACTGAAGCTCAGCAGTTGCTGGTCCTAAAGTTTTTTTGCTGGAGGATGGCCACCTTAAGATCTGCTATTGTGTGGCCAGGGAGGTTGAAGTGTTCTACAGGTTTTTGTATATTGCCATTCCTAACATCTGATTTGTGTCCATTTATCCTTTTTCCTTAGAGACTGTCCAGTTTGGCCGATGTACATAGCAGAAGGGCATTGCTGGCATATGATGGCATATATTACATTGGTGGATGTGCAGGTGAATGAACCGGTGATGGTGTGGCTGATCTGGTTAGGTCCTGTGATGATGTTGCTGGTGTAGATATGTGGGCAGAGTTGGCATCGAGGTTTGTTGCATGGATTGGTTCCTGAGCTAGAGTTACTATGGTGCGGTGTGCAGTTACTGGTGAGAATATGCTTCAGGTTGGCAGGTTGTCTGTGGGCGAGGACTGGCCTGCCACCCAAGGCCTGTGAAAGTGTGGGATCATTGTCCAGGATGGGTTGTAGATCCCTGATGATGCATTGGAGGGGCTTTAGCTGGGGACTGTATGTGATGGCCAGTGGAGTCCTGTTGGTTTCTTTCTTGGGTTTGTCTTGCAGTAGGAGGCTTCTGGGTACACGTCTGGCTCTGTTTCCTTATTTCCTCGTGCGGGTACTGTAGTTTTGAGACTGCTTGGTGGAGATTTTCTAGGTGCTGGTCTCTGTCTGCGGGGTTAGAGCAGATACGGTTGTACCTCAGTGCTTGGCTGTAGACAATGGATCTTGTGGTGTGTCCGGGATGGAAGCTGGAGGCATGAAGGTAGGCATAGCAGTCAGTAGGTTTTCGGTATAGGGTGGTGTTAATGTGACCATCACTTATTAGCACCGTGGTGTCTAGGAAGTGGACCTCCCATGTAGATTGGTCCAGGCTGAGGTTGATGGAGGGGTGGAAGCTGTTGAAATCGTGGTGGAATTTTTCCAGAGTCTCCTTCCCATGGGTCCAGATGATGAAGATGTCATCAATGTAGCGTAGGTAGAGAAGGGGTGTGAGTGGATGGGAGCTGAGGAAGCGTTGTTCCAGGTCGGCCATAAAAATATTGGCATATTGTGGGGCCATGCGGGTGCCCATAGCGGTGCCACTGATCTGGAGATATATATTGTCATCAAATTTGAAATAGTTGTGTGTGAGGATAAAGGCACAGAGCTCAGCAACCAGTTGTGCTGTGGCATAATCAGGGATACTGTTCCTGACAGCTTGTATTCCATCAGTGTGTGGGATGTTTGTGTAGAGAGCCTCTACATCCATGGTGGCTAGGATGGTGTTTTCTGGAAGGTCACCAATGCATTGTAGTTTCCTCAGGAAATCAGTAGTGTAACGGAGATAGCTGGGAGTGCTGGTGGCGTAGGGTCTGAGCAGAGAGTCCACATATCCAGACAGTCCTTCAGTGAGAGTTCCAATGCCCGAGATGATGGGGCGTCCAGGATTTCCGGGTTTGTGGATCTTGGGTAGTAGATAGAATAACCCTGGTCGGGGCTCTAAGGGTATGTTGATTTGTTCTGGTGTTAGTGTAGGGAGTGTCCTGAGTAGATGGTGCAGTTTTAGTGTATTCCTCAGTGGGATCTGAGGGAAGTAGCCTGTAAAATTTGGTATTGGAGAGTTGTCTGGCAGCCTCCTTTTGGTAGTCAGACCTGTTCATGATGACAACAGCACCTCCTTCATCAGCCTCTTTGATTATAATGTCAGGATGGTTTCTGAGGCTGTGGATGGCATTGCGTTCTGCATGACTTAGGTTGTGAGGCAAGCGATGTTTTCCCACAATTTCTGCCTATGCACGTCGGCGGAAGCAATCAATGTATAGGTCCAGACTGTCATTTCAACCCGCAGGAGGAGTCCATGTGGAGTTCTTCTTCTTGTGCTGTTGGTGGGAGGGTAACTGTGTATCAGTGCGCTGTTCAGTGTTGTCCTGAAAGTATTCTTTGAGTCGGAGATGGCGAAAGTAGGCTTCCAGATCGCCGCAGAACTGTATCATGTTGGTGGGGGTGGCAGGGCAGAAGGAGAGTCCCCGAGATAGGACAGACTGTTCTTCTGGGCTGAGTGTGTGGTTGGATAGATTGACAATATTGCTGGGTGGGTTAGGGGTACCACAGTTGTGGCCCCATGTGGCAGGTAGGAGCATTTCTAGTACACTCACTTGTAAAACCACCTACTTAAAATTGGTGTTTCCACAGCAGTCTGGAGATTGGTTGAGATGCATGCAAAAGAGGCTCTTGGTAATTTCCATATGAGGTGGAGCTAATGCTGTGCTGGCCACTGGTCCCTTCAGTTACATCCTTGCTGTTCGGGGAGGGGAGGGATAGAAATAGCAAGAAGTACTTAAGTGATTAATTAAAAGGATTAAGGGGATTACATTTGTTAATGTATGTAAAGTGTTTGAAGATGAGAAAGAGCTGTAGAAATGCTAAGCAAATGTATCGGGGGTAGCCATGTTAGTCTGTATCCACAAAAACAGCTAACAGATTTATTTGGGCATAAGCTTTTGTGGATGATAAAACCTCACTTCTTCAGATGCATGGAGTGAAAGTTACAGATGCAGGCATTATATAATGATACATGAGGAGAAGGGAGTTGCCTCACAAGTGGAGAACCAGTGTTGACAGGGCCAATTCAATCAGGATGGATGTAGTCCACTCCCAATAATAGATGAGGAGATGTCAATTCCAGGAGAGGCAAAGCTGCTTCTGTAATGAGCCAACCACTCCCAGTCCCTATTAAAGCCCAAATTAATGGTGTTAAATTTGCAAATGAATTTTAGTTCTGTTTTTCTTTGAAGTCTGTTTCTGAAGTGTTTTTGTTCAAGAATAGTGACTTTTAAATCTGTTATAGAATGACCAGGGAGATTGAAGTGTTCACCTACTGGCTTTTGTATGTTACCATTCCCATTTTGTGGGGTTAGGGTGGTCTCTGACCACACCTACCAGTCAAGCCTCACTCATGACTTAGATGGCTGAATACCTCTTTTTTTCCCCAGTTCAGGAATTGCACCATAGATGCCAACTTCCCCTCTGCCCAGTGGGTCCTCGACCTCCCCCACCTGTGGCCCCACCCTTGTACCACCCCTGCATGGCTCTTGCCCCACCTCCATTCCCTCCTTTCCTCAAAGGCCCCACCCCCTTCCTGCCCCCATTCAACCACTTCCCCCAAGTCCCCCACCCCTGCCCCGCCTCTTGTCCGCCTCCTCCCCTGAGTGCGTCAAGTCCCTGCTCTTCCCCCTCCCTACCAGAAAGTCCTAACCACTGCCAAACAGCGGTTAAATGGTGGGGGTGCAGGAAGCACGGGCTGGGGGTAGAGCTTGGCTGCCAGTGAGTGCAGAGCACCCACTAATTTTCCCCCAGCCCTGGAGCACCCACAGAGTCGGCGCCTATGAATTGCACTGGGGTTTAAGTGGGAGATAGGTGCCTGGGTGCCTAGAGTGAAGCAGCAATGCATATGCTAGAGGCAGAAACATAGAAGTTTAGGGAACTTTTACTGCAAAAATGTAGGCACTGAGTGACTTTAGCACCTACAGTATAAGCTTAGGCAGCAGCCAAGCAGGAGTTTTGTGGGTTGCAGTGATGCCTAAAAACAGGACTTAGGTGCCTAACTGTCTTTGTGGATCCCACCCAGAGTGTCCACACTGGAAACTATTCTGGAATAACTATAGCAGAATTGCTTATTCCACTATAGCTATACTGGTCAATTTTCCAGTGAAGATAAGCCCTAAGGCAAGAGCTACACAAAAATGTATTGCAGTGAACAGAAAATCACTTTCTGGTTGAATCTACAGGTGAGATTTAGGTGAGTAGAATGTAAATACTGTTTTGCTGACAAGGGTTTCTGTAAATATTGTTAGGCTGCCATTAAGGGAGTCTCAGGTCCAAAGGCAATCACCCACCTCATTAAAGCCAATGTGGCTGTCCAGCATTCTTTCATGCTCTACAGAAGGAGCAATTAAGCCCCCTTATGTATTGAAAACAGCTGGGGACTGTGGGGCTATTGCTCAAAGCACACCAGCATATGTCAGATCAGACTAAGCCATGTGGACTGAGGGAGGTTCCCTGGTTGCAATCAGAGGGGCTAGGATATCTGTTGTAGGTTGTATGTGTGTTGGTGGCAGAAAGCCCAGAGGAGGAATTGAGTTGACCCTGAGAGGAAGTAGAGAGAAAGGGCTTATTGGGCACAGAACTCACTGTACAGGCAGACTTGGGGATCTCTGAGCCAGGAAGCTGCCTGCTATTGTTTGTGCTGTGTTCAGGGAAAAAGAATTTTGTGTACATTTTCTGTAAATAAATAAGATTACCTCAAGAATATACCTGACTCGTATTACTGATTTCTCATCCTAATGGCAACAACTCAGCAAGGCCATAGATCTTTGGCTAGCCACTCAGGCTAAAGGGACAACAACATTGAAGTAAGAATCCAGTCAGGACACAGGTAAATATCCCTACATTGATGAATAATGCCATGGGTCTTTAATAAGTTAGTTGTTACTGGGATATCTGGCTAGTGGATTTTGGTAATCTCACCTTTTTAATTTGAGAGAGTTTCAGTCTTGACAAAAAAAGAAATAACACTAAAATGAATGAATTTTCACCATGAAAGAGTCCTTGTTTAAAAGTTACATCCAGCTGCCCTCCATTCTTAGATTCATTCTGCATTTAACGTTAGCTGCAACAGCTTACAAATACCAAGTCTCATTTAACTCTGCATTGAGGATGTTCTGGGTCTTAAAGGCACAATAATCGCTCAAAGTCACCTCAGTTGTTAGATCACCATACACCACATTGAGGCCCTTTGTTTCACTTCACTCTTGAAAGGTGATACATTTACCATCTGGAGCAACTGCCATATCAATGACTTAACAAGAAATAAACAGAAAATAATAGGTTAGCTAGCTGGGTCTGACACTCAGGGTTTCTGAGCTTATTTTTGACCCATATTGTTAGTCTAGTTCTTGTTATAAGAGCTTTTATTTACATCATCTTGTGTGGAGAGAGAAGCTTCACAGCATCCACAGACAATGAGGCAAAATTCATGAGGAATAGCAACATTTTTTTTTCCCAGACATGTACTGGGAAAAGATCTGCAGGATATAAGGAAAGAGGGGCCCACTATTAAGAAGCAAGAAACAGTCCCCTGGAGGACATGGCCTTATCCACCCCTACTCCCCAGAACGCTAGTGGGGGCGGGGGGTAGGATGGATAATGATGAATGGTTTTGCCTTTTATTGCTTTCCAGTTGTTAATGGATTTTCCAATTTGTCCAACGTCCCTTTTTAAAGGGTCATCATTGTATCTGACCTTGGTGTGGGAAGAGGGGGGGCTTGAGGCTGTTTTTCTGCACACCAGGAGGTTGTATAAGTAGAGCTGAATTAGAGCCAGAGCAGTCTTAATGAAATTGAAGTGTTTATTTACTGTGAAATCATGTGGTGTTAAGGTTTTGTTAGGTATGAGTGCCGAATAGTGTAGTGGGTGAATAGATATTGTGTTCTGTCAGTGCAGGTGGTATTGAAGTGTATGAACATTCATTTAGGTGTTGTGTTGTATAAGGAGTGGATCCAAAGCTTATTGAACTCATTAGACCCTCTAAATATGCTCTCCCACTGATGTCAATGGAAGGTGTGATTGTCCTGCAGAATGACTAAGCTGGCATTTCTGAAAGGTAAAAACTACTGAGACCTAATGAGACAGTCTTTGTCTCCTCTTTTTAGATGTTCTGGATGATTCTCATCAGTAGTAACAACTCCCTCCTTCTATTCTCTTTCAACCTCCCACCATTCTTCCTCCCCTTTATACAGACTACAACAGCGATAGAGAAGATGCAGGAAACTATTTTGTATGTGGTATCTGCCACTGATATCTGAATGCTTCTGACTCTACTAGTGTGTGCCTGACTACTCCAACTCCCCTTTAGTTAAAAGATATTGAAAGAGCTATTTCAAATAGGGTATGGGGGGAACCTGAAGAAGAAAAATCCTGTTATTTATAAGAGCTTTCTGAAAAAGCTAAACTCACACAGACAACTTACCAAATTTTATTTTACAGCACTCACTAGGAAATGAGATTAGATTTTTGTGCTATAATTACATTATTGGCTGAATTGAGGCTTGACGCTACATATGGTAGAAAAGATTCAAAGGGACAACACCCTAGCAGAGACTGTGGAAGCATGCATCTGACTCCTGGCTAGGCTATGACCCTTTTACTCTGACAAAAGGGGCCATAAAATTGATGGAAACAGGCCTGGTGAATTCACTTGCCCTAAGGAAAGGTCCATGCCTGGAACAGAGCTGTGGTAGAGGCTGTATGCCACCCTCCTCATTTTTCCTGGGGAAAGGGCATATAGCCAGAGCACTACTGTGTTTTTGCTCTTTGGGGTGTCAGAATGGCCTTTGTGATACACATTAGGGCAGCTCTGTGGGTGCTCTAATATATGCTTGGATAAAACTAGGAAGTCTCACAGGTTGCAGCATAAAGGTACCTTTACACCTTCACCTTTTGGGTCCTGTGTCTGACATCTAAGAATCAGAGCAGTTACTTTCAGACAGAAACCAAGCATGGAAAGTTTTGGACCAACAGGAGAACTATTCAGAAAGTTATGAGTGACTGATAAGAAGAGGGCTTATAAGGAAAACTCTTTTGCATCCTTAACTATATTGGTTGCTAACAGCTTCAAAAATAGTTTGTGAAGCATCCTGGGATCCTGTGGGATGAAAGGTACTATATAAATGTATTAATTCTAAAAGTCTTATTGGCTTTTAAGTGGCAAGTGTAGAGAGGACCAACTTCTGTTGGTGGGAGAGGCAAGCTTTCCAGCTACACCGAGCTCTTTTTCAGGTCTTTTGCTTCAGGGTTGAGCTCTGTGTAGCTGGAAAACTTTCACCAGCAGAAGTTGGTCCAATAAGATATTACCTCACCCACCTTGTCTCTCTAATGTCTTGAGACCAACGCAGCTACAACAACACTGCAAACAACTTTAGGGGAAGTCAGTTAAATCCAAACACTTCAGGGTTTCATCTAAAAGTGGACCTTTTGGTTTATTTGTTGGAAATATATTTGTTTGCTCTTTCTGCAATTAAACTGCTTCTCAATCTGAATTAACAGAGGCCAGTTTGTAAAACTACAGCTTCTGGCAGGTACTTAGTCATGCAGGTTTGGATAGCCAAATGTTTGTTCCGGCATTTCATCTGCATATATCCTCTTCCTTTTTAAGTATTCCTTATGAATACTCTTTTGTTGTGTTTTATAAAGACTAATGTTTTGCCGCACAGGAAGAGTGTTTCACCATTAATCTGCATGCAAAATAAGATGCAGTCCCCAGTTTCACAAATAGCTATGAACATGACCTGGGAAACTCATCTCCTATAGAAGAAAGATGTGATTTGGCCCTTGTCATAGTTCCATCCATGGTCTGTCTTTCAAAAAGAGAAGCTGGAATTGTGATGGATTTATTATATGTTTCACCATCTGGTAACTTTCTTTTTCAAAGGAATGAATGGTTTATTTAATGGCACATAAGCACCACCTTCAGGTAAGAACTAGTACTCCTCTAATGTATAATATTGGTGATGCTATTAGTTTGTTGCTTACAGGCATCTAATTGGTGTATAATTAACTATCTCTCTTGCTCTAATTTGCAGTGGGTCTTTTAGCCCTGTCCCCTTTAAATTTTTCCTTTGATTCAAGAAGGCAACATCTTTGTTTATGGAAACTCGGTATTAATAGGATTATAGGAATTTTGTATTTGAAAATGGAAGCTATGCACAAAGCTCTCCTTGGTAAAACATTTATTTTTCATATAATTTGTCTTTATGTAAAATTCATTTAAATTTGCTGACATTAATTGTGGTTAATTAAATCAAAATACTGACATGAAATGTTTACTTTGTTACCTGTGCCATACTTGCATCTTTGTTCTATCAAAGTGTTCTTCTGGAGTAGATATATTTGGAGGTCACATGGTGCTAAGGTATTAGAGAAGAATGTTAGAAGAAAGGGCCCCTTGCTTACTTTTTCCATATTAGGAAGGCAGAGCTCAGAAAATCATGATTCAGCTGCTCTTCTAATATGGAAAATTCCAGCAAGGCTGGGAAGAGTAGGACAGTCCCTTTATAAAATAGTGTTTGCGCTAACCAATCTAAAATGGCATCCAAGTTTGGGGGGGGGAAAAGGATTAGAGCTGCTATGTCTACAACTTTTTATTAGTCCAGGCCAGTCATATAAAGTTTCATTTGGGGGAATATTTTTGGAGATTTGAATGTTGACTAAACAGGTAAGTCCTCTGTGGTGAAGGGGCTTGCATGTTCCAATGATCCTCGGAGCAAGTTATCAGGAGCTTCATGTTCCTGGTAGGGTCTCCCAAGGCAAACAGGTCTGAGGGGAGGTCCCAGACAAAGCTCAGTCCAATCCCCCAAGTCCTCAATGGTGGATCAGGTGGAAGAGGATTCTCGGATCTCAATGGCTGTGAAAGAGGATGAAGGCTGCAGCAAGTGGAGATCTCCAATCATCTTGAACTTTTCTTGCTACTGGGCCCCAGACCTCCAACTTATCATGCCCGTGTGGTCACTATAGGCACACCAGCTTCCCCACATTAAAAGAAATCACGCGCAGGCATCTACCACCGGAAATAACATCTTTCCAACCTCCTAAGCCCTGTGGTGATGAACTAGTGGTGATGGGGACAGGATTAGTGAATCTGGCAGTCCCTAGCCATGAATCTGCACGTAGGCAGCGGTAGTTAGATGGTTGTCTGTCTGGCACCTGGACTGAGACAGAGGAGCAATTTGACAGCTACTATTGCAACTGAGCAGTCCTCTTTGGGGTACCCTCTGCTCACCCCGCTTGGGGAGAGGTGCCTGAAACCTAGGCTGTCTCATAAATTCCTGGCTGGATTACCACATCCAGTGGGATCACTCTGCCTGTGGTCGAAACTATAAAAAGACAGTGACTTTTGCTTCATGGAATGTTCACATCCTGATGGAGAACAAAGATAACGTATGGCCAGAAAGAACTGCTATCATCACCAGGGAACTTGAGAAATAACATCGTCACTGCCCTGAGTGAGACAAGGTGCCCAGATGAAGGTCAACTGAGAGAAGAAGTTGGAGGCTACACCTTTTTCTGGAAAGGAAAATCTGCAGAGGACAGTCTCGCTCATGGTATCAGTTTTGTAATTAGGAATAAGTTTGTCAGTCAGTTTACAGGCTTTCCTGTAGGAATCAATGAACATCTTATGTCTCTTTGTCTTGAGCTCAGCAACAACCAGCCTGCTGCCCTTATCAGTGTGTATGTCCCAATGCTTGATTCTATTGAGGATATCAAGGAACAATCCTATACAGATCTTGACAGAGTCTTGAACAACATTCCCAAGGAGGACAAGATCATTCTCCTCAGATTTTAATGCTAGAGTTGGACAGGATCAGATCTCTGGAATGGCACTATTAGAAAAGGAGTAGTTTTCCTCCTCCTGTGCAAATGCATAGAACATGGCCTGGTCATCACAAACAGCCTCTTTAGACAAAGTGAGAAGTAAAAGACCACCTGAAGACACTTTCACTCCAGGCATTGACTTATTGACTGTTATTGTTAGAGATTGAGATCAGAAGGGTGTCCACATCACAAGGGCCATGCATGGAACAGATGACTGTTGGACAGACCCTTGTCTTGTTAGATCAATCATGAATTTTCAGATCACCTCAAGGCATTGTGAGCAGACAAAATCAGTGCAAAAGAAATTCAGTGTCAAGGCCTTTGAAGATATAGTGACTTGGGAGAAACTTCAGCAGTGTCTCCAAGAGAAGTTTGCTGCTATGCCTACAGCTGATGATGCTGATAATTTCTGGAAGGGATTAAAGAGTGCCATTCTCTCAATGTGCCAAGTCCATTGTCTGTCATCTGCCATCACCAAGATTGATTTCATGAGAACGATGCTGAGATTCAGGGCCTGCTTGACCAGAAAAGATAAGCTCATTTCATGTGGCAAAACGACATATCACACCAGCAGAAGAGTCATACAAGCAACTCAAGGCTGAAGCCCAAAGGAAATTCTGACACATCAAAAATAAGTGGTGGCAAGAAAAGGCCAAGGAGATTGAGTTTTATGCTGATAAACATGACATAAAGAGTTTCTTTCAGGCAATAAGAGCCATTTGCAGTCCAGGCTCCCATGGACCCACACCACTCTGAGCCCAAGACCGGTCAATACATTTTTAAGGACAGCGAAGCCATCGAAGCCAGATGGAAGGAGCATTTGGAGTTACTCCTGAACCATGAGTCAACTGTTTCTGATGCCACTATAAAGTCTATACCTCAATGACATTGAATCTCTTGATGACCCCATGCCACCCTCAGAAGTAACACAAGCCATTATGCAAATTAAGAACAATAAGGCAGCAGGGCCAGATGACATACCGGCTGAAGTCTAAAAGTTTGGAGATGAAGAACTGGTAGGGTAGCTCCACAAACTTTTTTCTTCATATCTGGTTTATAATGAGAAAATTCCAGAAGACTTGAGAAACGCTAACATTGTAACAATCTTTAAGGAAGGAGATAAGTCAGTGTGGAAACAGCAAGGCAATGCCTCAGTCTACAGCAGGTAAAATTCTTGCCTGTATCCTCTCAAACCAAATACTTCCCTTTGCTGAGGAAATATTGCCAGAATCTGAGTGTGGTTTTTAGACCATCCCGCAGGATAACTGAAATGATCTTTGTTGCCCACCAAATCTATGAAATCTCAAGAGCAAAATCAGGACTTGTACATGGTTTTCATTGATTTGACAAAGGCCTAAATGAACCCAAAGTTACAGAGACAGATATGAGTCAAGGAAGCCAGCAGAGTATCAGAAACCTGGAAAAATCTGACTGGATGGGCTCAGGCATTTGGTCACAAGCTGAGATGGTTCAAAAGGTTTTTTGAATTTTTTTTATTGATTCTTTAAACAATCAAACACAGCAAGCAGCAAATATTTGGCCACACACTTCTGAAACCTCAAACCATGTTCAGGTTTTGGCAGACTAATTTCAGCTTTTTAATTAAAAAACCACAACAAATATTGAAGGAAAGCAGACATTGTCCGTGATTTTTTTTCCTGCTTTTTAAAAACTCCTAGTTTTCTATCCAAAAAAAGTTTTGATGGAAAATATTTGTCCACCCCTTTTAATGAGCTTTAGTGCCTTTTAGCACTAGCTGATGCTGAGAACCAGCGATAACTTGTAAATGTGACTTGAAAAGAAGTTCTCTCAAAACTGGGTTTGTTCTGAGATGCGGAAGGTTTTTAAATGTTTGTTTTTTCCCAGGGCTGCCGGGGGGGAGTGGGGCAATTTTCCCTGGGGCCCCCACAAGAATATAGTATTCTATAGTATTGCAACTTCCATTTAAAAAAAAAGAGCCCCCAAAATTGCTTTGCCCCAGGCCCCCTGAATCCTCTGGGCGGCCCTGTTAGCTAAACAAGTATCTACATTCATGCAAAAGCTTACAGCCTCAGGGTTCAGGGACACTGCTGAGTGGAAAAGCTACCTGATGTGCGAGGTGAGGGAATGGTTTTGTCTCCTTGATAGTCTTTGTATTTTGTTTACTTTATTGCTGCTTCCCGTTCTTTTTGCCTTTAAGAAAACATCACCCCGTAGTACTTTGCATACATGTTGTATATATTGTGACTGGTTCATATGACTCCTCTCATACATACTGAATGTATTCTCCTACGCAGGTCATGTCCATGAGAGTGGTAAGGACTGTACAAAAACCACCAATTGATATCCAAACCTGTTACCACTGAACAAATGTTACCACTACATCAGTACCATACCATCTAACATACCCATGCTCCTCATATAAGCACCACTGAGTGGGATAAAGGTTACAGCTATGACAGAGGTCTCTTGGGTATGTAAGTAGTTACCCTCACTTTTATAGCACCCTGTGGCATTGGAGGATGGCTTTGCAGGAGACTTAATCTCTAATGCCCCCTATTGATCACTTTTTTGGCCCTGTCACGGCCTATCTTTGTCTGGGTCTTTTGTGGCCCAGCCCTCTAGCCAGGTCCCCTAAATTCAGTCCCCTTCTGTGGTAACAAGTCCAAATGTAAATCCAAATAGTCAAACCAATAATTTTTTGGCCCTCTTGGGCTATGCTGAAGTTCTGTTCTTTCTCCTTCCTTCTGGACCCCGCAGTTTCCTATGCTGTTGCTTCTCAGCAAGTTTCTCTTCTACCTCTCCTCCCCTCCCCAAAACAAAAGCAGCTTTCCTTAAGGCCTGTGAGAAAGTAGGGAGATCCCAATCTCAGGGCCCCCCACAGGAGCCTGATCTGCGCCCTGTGGTTCTTTCCAGCCTGTCTTCATCAGGCCTCCTTGCCAGAGGGCAGGAACTCCCTTTGCTTCTCTCTCCAGGTCTCCTCCTGCTCCTGAGTGAGTTCTTGCTCCTCTCTGTGTAGCTTATCCTGACCCTGCCACAGCTGGGATCACTAATTGTAATTGAGTCCATATCAGGATCGACTGGGTTATAACTGCTAGGTCACAGGCAAAGCTGAGTCTGACTCCCCTTAAAGGACCAGCCAGCCTGTGACAGGTACCAACATGTTTATAAATAATGTCAGCACCCAAAAGACATTTTGTTTATTTGTAGATATAAAAAATCAGAAGTAAGCAAAGCAGTGCCAAAAACTGACTGAGGTGCTGCACAGTTCTGCTTGGAGCTGATAATTATTTGATGGCATAAAACAAGGCTGATCTGAGGCTTTCAGAAGAAAAAAAGTGATCCCACCAACATTCACAGAGTCAGTAAGTCCAGGGTCGGCTCTAGGGATTTTGCCGCCCCAAGCACGGCAGCCTGCCTGCTGCCCCCGCGGCTTGCCGCCCCAAGCACGTGCTTGGCATGCTGGGGCCTGGATCCGCCCCTGTCAGTAACCTTCACGTTTCCTTGCAGTTAGATATATTCAGCCAGGGAAGTGATAGGCATGCCATGTTCTTTACAAAGATTGTAAATTGGATGGAGGGAGAGCATATATTCTGTGGAAATGTTGAGCATCTTTAGGGGCACTACAAAATAAACTAATTATTTTTATAATGAAAATGCTGTGCTCTGCATGGCACGGGCTTTGAAGTATGGACAAGGACAGTGCAGTTGGTAGGACAAAACAGACTTTAAAAATTACATCAAACAGCTACGCAACAGGGAGTAGTTTTTAAAGGCATCCGCCATGAAAGAATTGGGCAGCTGAGCAGCCTGCTTCAAGATTACATTGCTAGAGAACATTGCAAGCAAATCTGAAAGCTTTCTAAAACAAAGAGCAGATGTGTTAAATTTCTGGATGCTGTTTATTCAGTTAATGTTTTGCAGGTGGTGGTAGTTCAGCAGATCTTTGAAGAAAGTGGGTGTTCAAAGAGTAAAAGAACCTCCTTTTCTCTGGTATACTTTTCTCTTCAGTAGATATTGTCCTATCAGAAATATTAAAAGATCTAGATCAATGTAGAAATTAATTGTATCAGACACTTCTATATTATATAGAGTTATATTGATAGTGTCATGCAATGTAAGAAAGTAAAGTGACTTCCCAAAGGAACTTACTCTAATTTAGCCAGACAAATCAATGGCTAATAACAGATCAGGGTGGGAACTGAGTAATGATGTGTGGGAGGCTGCAATGACCAGGCTGTGAACAGTCTGTGGACTGGTTTGAGCCAAGGGTCAAAACCAAAAATAGTGCAGTGCCAAGCCAGAGCCAGAGAGATGGGTAAGGCAGAGGAGCAGGGATCTGGAGCAGAGCAGGAAGCAGGAGTAGATTGGAGTCTGGAATAGGAGGACAGGAACCAGAAGCAGGCGGGAATGCCAGGGTTTGGAGTCAGGTAAGCAGAGGGGGACCATAGTAGCAGCCAGCCAGGGATTCCTCTTGCTCAGGCAACTTCCTGTTACTTCCTGGTTTATATAGAGTCCCTCAGCCAATTGTGGGGCTGGATGTTTCCATCAATGTGGAGCTTTGGGGGCTGGGTCCTCCACAAGCTAATCCTTCTCCAGATCCTTCCCTGATTACTCAAGTGAGCTGCTGGGTTGTGTAAGCACTGCCTTGGGTTCAAGGCCTGTGATCCCTCACATCAGTAAATCATGCCATACCACCTTTAGTCACAAAGGTGACACTAAACACCATCTGTAGGGTTTTTCATATACAGGGTTAATGGGAGTGTACTCTGTAATCAGAAACAGGAATATGCTGCAATTACTACCCATCCTCCCCATAAAACTTGGAGAATCATGTTACTGGTATGTGAGAGCCAGATTTTTTTTTTTAAAGCATATAGTCACTTAGCAGTATTGCCAACCCCAGATGTTCAAAATCCTGAGTCAGGCCCCCCAGATATCCTGAGATTGGCTTTAAAATCACGAAATTATGTAAAATTAATAGATGTGGTATTCTTTTTATTTGTCTTCTGCTTTTTGAGCCTTTAGGGTACACTGGGGTCACATTTTGAAACTTACTTTTTTCTTTAAGAATGAAGGCTGAAATCATCATATATCCACTTGACTGACCCTAGGACCTGGGGCTTTAAGGAAAACAATAATTATCATGAGACTCATTACAAAATCATAAGAATTGGCAACACTGACTTAGATGCAGATAGGTGCCTATCTGGATTTACAAAAATACCAAAACAGCTTAGGTGCTAAGTCTCATTGGGCAGCACAATAGTCCACTGCATGAGAGCTAAAATGTATGTTAAAAACAACGTATATACTAGCTTTAGATTCCAGGGGCTAGTGAAAAACTTAGAAAGCTGTTGTTCCTTATCAGTCCCCAATAATAGTAACATAGATGTTTCAGCTGTGATGCGAATTGAAATTTATTTAATCAACAATATTGCTTCTAATGATCAGTTCCAATCTTTTCCCACAGTATCAACAATGTGGTATGAAAACTGATGTTGCAGCACCTCAGTAACCAGAAGGTGTCAGACTTGCATTTCTTACTATCTAGAGTTAATGAAAACATTTCCCAAAGTAAATTGCCCACTTACTTAGAAACTATCAATCTGCCTATTTTGTTTAAAATAATAGGATTCAGGAAACAGTGAATCAGAAAATACTGTCAGAAAGAGACAGTGATATCTTAGAAAGAGACAATAATATGCTAGTCCCATAGATGGGACTAGCATATTATTTATGGATGTTTCTACAATTTAAATGCCTAAGCTGTTCTCCATGTTTTAAAGCTTCTTTTCATACTGAAGTCGATACTGCTGCTGTTCTAAAATATCCAGGTCTTTCCATGGGAGACTGTTTGTTCGTGCTAAGGATATTTCACAGCTTAGATTACTGCAAAGGATGTTTCTCTATCTTCATCAGTTTGTATAAGTTCCTACTGTGATTTAGTAATAGCATGCAAAATTAATACAGATGTGTTTTCATGCAAAAATGTTACCTTATCTTTGGGGATTCATTCATATGCTTTTAATTATATTTAAAATGAAATCTAAGCAGTTTGAAGAATGCAGAACTACATGAGTTTACATTTTTCCATAGTAAATTTCTATTAAAATCTTGAGTCAGGGCAATGTAACTTTTACGTTAAAAAAAATAATAATAAAATTAAAAAATGGTGGTCTTATGCAGTTTTGTAGCCCTATTTCGTCCCAGGATATTAGAAAGACAAGGTGAGTGAGGTAATATCTTTTATTGAACTAGCTTCAATTGGTGACAGCTTGTCAAGAAGTTGATCCAATAAGATATTACCTCACCCACCTTGTCTGTATAATTGTGGTCTTGTCACTTCTCAACACAATCCTTGTAAGCTAGATTGTGCAATTTGCTCCAAGCCCATCATGAAGGGCAGTATGAAGCAGCACTCCCCAGGGGGAGCATTAGAATGCCTCCTCTGCTGCTTATATCTGCTGCTACACCTCTTCATGGGTGCAACTTAGGCCACATGGTAAGGAGTATCAGTTTGTTGGGAGAAGGACGTGTAAAGGACAAGTCCCTGCCCTCCTCCTCTACTCCCCTTTTAGGCTGCCAGAGTAGCATAATGGAATGAGGATGAGGTTCTAGCCTCTGGTTTTAGATCTGGTGTATGTTTGAGTTGCTTAGTAATGTTTCTTATGCCATGCATTTAGAAGTCCTGATTTGTTCTGCAAGGTGTACTTTATATTTCTTACTCCTTATTTACCCTGGGCTAAAATCCATCTTCAGTTGCAGCTACACAACTCTATTAAGGTCAGTAGACCTATGAGGGTGTAACCAAGAACAGAACATGGCTCACAGCCAGGGCTGGCTTTTTGAAGGGCGGGGCCCAATTCAAACAGTTTCGACAGGGCCCTGGCAGGGATTACTTAAAAAAAAAAACACATATAAAAAACACGTGGGGCTTGTCTTCACCGGGCAGTGCTCTGAGTCTTTGGCGGCACTTCGGCAGTGGGTCCTTCACTCGCTCCAGGTCTTCAGCGGCACTGAAGGACCCGCTGCTGAAGTGTCGCTGAAGACCCAGAGTAAGCGAAGGACCCGCCACTGAAGTGCCGCTGAAGACCCAAAGCGCCACCAGGTGAGTAAAAATTAAAAAGGCGCCTCTAGCCAGGGAAGGGATTCTCACTGGGCGCTGGGCCCTCTTAGGCGCAGGGCCCAATTCGGGGGAATTGGTGGAATAGGCCTAAAGCCGGCCCTGCTCACAGCCTCCATGAGTTGTTCCATTGCATCAATTCTGTCCTTGAAAGGACGTGTTTTCTTAACACTCACTTTCAGTTGGTTTTGAGGGAGATGTGTATTTTGTGGCTTTTCTGGGTAAAAACATTATTTCTCTTTTTAAATCTGTAATTTTGCTAATAAAGTTCTTGGGTTGAGATTTCCCTTTTAGGCATCTTCAAAGGAGGTAGCAAAGAATCAGATAATCAAGAAAGTCTATGTGTAAGTCTGTAAATAATGCTATTTTAAGGAGTTTTATCCAGGATAATTAGGTAGGTGCTTCCCTGAGACCTCCTCTCTCTTTTCCCCATGCTAGAAAGGCCTCTTTCCCATCTTCCTCCCCACAAGGTCTATTTTTGAGCTCAAGAGATGCAAAGCAGCACCTTAAACACTAGTTCTCTCTTACCCATCACAGATAGTTAAATGACTTTTGAGATTTGAAAAAAAACTTACTATTGGGCTAAGACTATATATTAACTGAAGTTTTCATGGCCTAAGAGTGCAAGTATTGTATAGTATTAACTTCACTTTTTTAAGCATCCTACCTAGACTATATTGCTTTTTCCTCAATATATGGCTAATAGGAGCAGATCTTTAAATATTCAGAAATGAGCAGTCAAAGATAATACCAACCTAAAAGCATGTTCTGAAACCGAGCTCCAAGGCATAGCTGTTCTAAAGACTTTAAACTAATGACTTGATTTTTGAGTGGTGCTGTGCACTTGCAGCCTCAATTAACTTTAGTGGAAAGTTGTGGGTGCTCAGCACCTCTGTAAATCAGGATCGGGGGGAGGGATAGCTCAGTGGTTTGAGCATTAGCCTGCTAAACCCCAGGGTTGTGAGTTTAATCCTTGAGGGGGCCACTAAGAGATCTGGGGCAAAAATCAGTACTTGGCCCTGCTAGTGAAGGCAGGGGGCTGGACTCAATGACCTTTCAGGGTCCCTTTCAGTTCTGAGATAGGTATATCTCCATATATTTATCAATACCATTCTGGATCTCACCATATTAAACTACTTAATCAGAAGCTGTATCAAGGGGTTTGAATGGCCTCAAGATAATCTTAGGCTGGAAAGCTCAAAAAAGCAGCAAACCAAATTAAAATGCCAAACAGACCTAGCTTCACTCCAGGCCTGTTGTCCTTTTTAAAAAAAAAAATAAAAAATCCTGAGCCAGGCAGGTTACTAACCCACTTGACCAGCACATGAGGGGAAAGCCATTCAAATGCTGTTTACTGATGTCTGCAATAGTTCCAGTAACTCTATATAGCAATTCTCTCAAGAGCTACAAAATCGAAATACATATTTCTGATCTTCCTGCATGAGTTTCAACAATGACAATTGAATTGATGCAATAGAGATTAATCACCACTCTTCTTTTCTGAACAAAATGCATGATGACACATTGACTTTTTGATGGAAAACAGGTTCAGAAAATTGAATATATAGAAAATTGGGATCCCTGATCATTCTGAGGAAGAGTATGTGGTTCACTTAAACATCTCTTTAGCACAGAAGACCACAGCAGATTTATTAAAATAACACCGAATGCTAATAAGTCTATCTAGTAACTGTTACCAGCCAGGGCCTCTTTCACATTCCAAAGACCTGAAATGTGGGAGAAGTCACATTTGATGATAATGGGATCCATTTGTTTCATAATTTCAATCCTGAACCAAGACCAGGCACTCATTCTGGAATATGGAGAAATTCACTGAGTACACACAGTGATTCCTGTGAAGCAATAATGCATCTCACTAAGCTTTGTTTCACTAGGAAAAAAGAAATACATTTTTTCCCTGCAGCATGTATAATATTCCTGTTTCTAAAGGATAATAAAATAACAGGTAACTCCTCTCAAAAAGATACTCAGCCCCATTCCCCCTGAAGCAAACCTACCCTTCCTCTCATATTAAAAATCTGATTAGGATAATAAGTACTATGGTACAACTTAGTTAACGTTTTCTACTCTCTGGCATTATAAATTGTACTTTATGCTATAACTCTTCAGTGACATTAACATCATGCTGCCTGAATATCTCTCCATGCAGTGATTGACATATCTTAAATGACTTCACGTTCAGTGGTGACAGCCATCTCGGTAAGACATTCTTCAAGCATAGCCACTAGCAGCCCAAGGGAACTACAAAATACAATGGAAGACTTGCCAGTTGAGGGAGCTACTTATTTCAAGAAGATTGATGATGCCATGCACACATTAAAAGATTCCTATGCAACACTTCGCTTGCTGGGTGTCTACACCACAGTGACAGAGGAAACTGTTCTAACCGCAGGTGCAGTACAGGCCTTTCTAACTCTTGAGATCTTAGCATGTCTCTAGAACAGTGGTTCCCAAACTTGTTCTGCCGCTTGTGCAGGGAAAGCCCCTGGCAGGCTGGGCCAGTTTGTTTACCTGCTGTGGCCGCGGGTTTGGCCGATCGCAGCTCCCGGTGGCCGTTTGCTGCTCCAGGCCAATGGGAGCTGCTGGAAGCAGTGCGGGCCAAGGGACGTACTCGCTGCTGCTGCTTCCAGTAGTTCCCATTGGCCTGGAGCAGCGAACCATGGCCACTGGGAGCCGCGATCAGCCGAACCTACGGATGCAGCAGGTAAACAAACCAGCCCGGCCCGGCCCGCCAGGGGCTTTCCCTGAACAAGCAGTGGAACAAGTTTGGGAACCACTGCTCCAGAAGGCTATCTAAGCCTCCTAGACATCACCTCCATCAGCTTCATCTACAGCAGGCCCTTCGTACCAGACCATGGCTTCAAAACAGTTGTTTTGACATCACAACCAAGGACCGCATACCGAATGTAAATCATTTACAAATTTTAGACATACACCCCCTTTGGAAACCACTTATCTATCTTTTACGGTGCATGGACAGAAATTTCTTTGGACTGCTGGGTGCTGAAGAGGAATATGTTATCTAGTTCTCTTCCCTCCCCTTCCCCAACCCACATTCCCTGTCCTTTTTCAGGGACTTGTTCTATGAGGCTATATTAATACAGCCTCTACAGTTTTTTTTTAATGGGAGAACAATAGAGGAAGTTTCTTACCAACACAGGATAGGCTTCTATTCCCACAAGTTCCTGATTCCCAAAAAGAAAGGTGATCTTTGACCCATTCGCAACCTAAGACAGTTGAACAGATTTATCAAGACAATCCAGTTCAGGATGGTCACAATTGCATCTATTATCCCTCCTTTGGAGATGGGGGATTGGTATGCTGCCTTGATCTGCAGGACACATACTTGCATGTGGCAATTCCTGGCCACAGAAAGTAACTAATTCATAGTAGGCAATGTGCACCACCACTATGCTGTATTGCCTTTTGTCTTAACCTCTGCCCTCAGTGTGGTTACTAAATGTATTCTGGGAGTAGTTCATGTATGCCATTCAGGGATTTAAATATTTCCTTACCTAGACAATTGGCTGGTTCGGGGAAGATCAAAGTCCCACATCCAAAACATCCCCATCATCAGACATCTCTTTCCTCGTCTGTCTAAAATTAAATGTAGACAGATTGATATTACAAACAAAGAATAAATGTCATGTCATGCGGTGGATATAGACTACAACTGCCCTGGCTTATCTTCTGACAGACAGATTCCAGTCTATAGTCTCTCTGTCCAAAACCCACCAGTCTAATCTAAGGACAACTGTGCACTTGTGTCTGCAGCTGTTAAGGCACATGCTCTTGTGCACATATGTAACTTAGAATGCCAGATTTCATCTCAGGTGTCTTCAGGCCTGGTTCCACATGGTATATTGTCCAAACAGGCATTGTATGGCTGTGCTCATTTGTGGGCCTGCCCCAGTGCTTCAGTCTCTGAACTGGTGGATGGCCCCTCAAAATGTATGCAAGGAGGTTCCCTTCTTGCCATCACAATCAGTTATGACCCTGGTAACAGATGCCTCTACCACAGTTGGGGAACCCACCTGGGTCAACATCAGGCACTTTGGAAGCCCCAGGAGGTTTCATTCCATCTAAACATACTGGAGTTTTGAGCCATTCAAAGAGCTTGTGAGACATTCATTTCCACCATCAGGAACCAGATGGTTCAAACACTCACCACCACTACCACTGTTTTATCTGAACAAGCAGGAAGGTGCAAGGTTGAATCAGTTTTGGCAAATCTGTGGAATTTCTGCATAAAGGACAATGGCTTTCTAAAGAGGTTTCACCTCCAGGGGTGAAGAATTCTACTGCAGATTCTCTCAGCAGGACCTTTGTAGACCATCATAAGTGGGGTGTGTGTGTGTGTGTGTGTGCTCTCTCTCTCCCCCCACCAGATCTTTCATCAGTGGGGTTACCTTGTAATAGACCTCTTTGCCACCAACCTGACCAACAAATGCAGAGGAGGTCACAAACTGGATTCTTTGACAGATGCTTTCCTCCTCTGTTGATCAGGTCTTCTGATGTATGTCTTTCTGCCTGTCCCTCTAATTTTGAGGTAGTTGAGGAAGCTAAAAAGAGACAAAGCAAATTTAATTCTCAGAGCCCCAGCCTGGCTGAGGCAGTACTGGTACCCTAACCTATATCAACTGTAAGAGTGCAGTCAGCCTAAATCTCTACAAAACATCTGCCAGCAGATGGGTTCTCTATCTTTTTTTGCATCCCTTGGCACTAATTTTTGAAGTCTCATTCATATGTATCCTCCTGTCTCCAATCCAGTACCCTCTTGGTACCTGAATATAGTTTTGTCCTGTTCAAAAGGTTCCTCCTTCAAATCTTTAGCAGTAACTTCCTTATCACTATCAATTAAAACAGCATTTCTGGTAGCAGTTTAATTCTGTGTGAATGGTGTCCACTCTCCAGGCACTGTTAGCTGACCCATACTCCATGACATTTCAGAAAGACAGTTTCTTTCTGAGCCACACCCTAAGTTTATGCCTAAGATTGTGTCTGCATATCATCTCAATCAGACCATTCATTTTCTGGAGGTTTTTTTTCCAAAACCTCATTCTTAAAAAAGCTGAAAAGAAGCTTTGCACTTTGCTTTAAACTATTTCTTCCATCGACTGGTTATAGTAAACTAAAGCCTATAGCTGTTACATAAAATTAAACACTGACCAAACACATATTTAAACTCTTAAATATACACATTTTCTTTTCCCTTTGAATCATTGGTATCATTCCATTATTTCCCCTGGATGAAGATCATCATCAATAGACATATCAAAGTGAATAAGGGTTTGCCATTTGACCGTCTCCTGGACAAAAATGATGAATTTAAAACAGTACAAAAATAAGAAAAAGCAACAATGAATGACAAAGAGCTGCAGGACTATGGAACCAGAACTATAAGAAAAAAATCAGAGCAGGCTGAAGTGTGAACCTGCAGCCCTCATTCAAGCACAACTTCCACTGACTTCAGGGTAACTATGTACTCTGTGACCCCATAAAACTCTGGAAGACCGAAAACAAAAGCTTGTCAGAAAGCTGAAAGGAAAAATAATGTGACACAGCATTCCGATGTGTTTATGAAGAGACCACACACGTGCACACCTTCAGATGGGTCTGGCTCATTCCACTGCCAATAAAGCATGCAGTGGAAATTTCCACTGCAAGTTATAGCCCATTTCCAGCCTTTAACCCTACACATACTGAAGTTTCACAATTGTTTATGGTAGCTGAAATGTATAACCTTTACTTTAGTAAAGATAAGTATTGTAATCTGTTTTTTTATCTAATCTAATCTTTCTAGTTTAATCTAAAAAAATTACAGTTCTAATGAGAAGTCTTTAGCTTTAATAATGTGAGCTAAGTGGCTCCTTTTTACTGAAATTATAAATTTATATTTTAAATTAAAATTACCATAAGCAGTGCAGATAAAATTGGCAATTCCATCTGTATCAAACATGAATATTTCTGAAAGAGTTTATTAATACATGTGATTATAGTATTTATTTATTTATAAAACCATCTACATCTGTATGTTTACATGGCACTTTACAAACATCGGCCCAGTTCCACGGTTGGAAATATGTAGGGATGCAGCTCTGCTTGGGCACAAGGATCTGCCCGTGTGGGTCAGATTGTGGGATTGCAGCAATTGAGTCAAACCCAGTCCCTGCCCCCAAGAGCTTATGATCTAAACTAGATAGGACTAGACAAGTCATGGGAAAATGGTTCAGGTAGGGGAAGGTAAAGAGACCAAGGCAGGAGGGATTCCTGGGGAACGTGCCTTTTAAGGAGAAATTTGTAGGAAGAACAGAATAAAAACACTGTTCTAAAATATAATTGTCAAACCATAAACCCCTCCTTCACCACCTTCATCCAAACTCCTTTCTGCAAAGGACGCTAATGGGCCCAGATCCACTGCTGCAGTGGATCTGGGTCCACTAGTGTGGCCCCCAAGCCTGCATAACTGGCACTGGGAGGATCATGCGGTTTTGGCTGAGACTGCATTGTGGCTTCCACACTACCTACCCTCTGACTGGTGCCAGTGCAGGGGCTACACAGCTATGTGACAAGGGGATTTGGCTAAGGTGGCATTCCTATGCCCTGCTGATCCCTGGCTAGTGTGTTGTCCCCTGGGAACCACTGACACCAGGCATAATGAAGAACAGCATTCAGTTATGTCAGCACAGAGAAGGTTTAGGATCAGGAAAGTGAAAAGCCACCATCACGTCCCCTCTTCTAATCAGCTCTACATACTCCACTGCCATAGGCAAAATGTCTGTTGTTTTAATTTGTTCATCCACTCATTAACACGAGTAGGGGCTGTGTTTGGAAATCCCTGTTAATTGAGATGAAACTGAGTCCAATCTCGATCGTGCCTCCAAAATTTTCTCACTTCTCCCCTTTTTTATCACTGTGGACAACACTATCAGCCTCCCTGGCACTCAGGCCTGCAATCTGGAAGGTTGTACTCCTCCCTCTCTCTTGCCCAACACGTCCAGCCCATATCTGTTCTTCCTCCTCAGCATCCCCAAGATACCTTATTTTCTTTCCATTCTTACATCCAAATCTCTTGTTTAGCACCCCTTTAGGTCTTGCATTGACTGCTCCAACAGCCTCCTCTTTGGATTCCGAATACCATTGCCTCCCACCATCCATGCAAAATATAGCTCCAAAAGTCATCTTTCTTATCCATTGATTTGATCATGATGTTCCCTCTCCTGAATCCCTCCATTGGTTCCCCCATCTGTTATTGCATTACATTCAAGCTTTTTGACACCACCTTCAAAGCTTTTTGTAACTCTGCCATTCCTTCCAAAAAAATGTGGAAAAGCTGATCTGTGGCCTCAGGACAGGAGGGATACCAAGGCATGGCCAATATTCCAGCAGGCCTGTGGCACTTTTGTGCCTCATACCTTGCAATGGCAACCATACACATCCCTTCCCTCTAGGCAGATGATTCCTGCTTTAAGCAGGAGTAATATGAATAAAGAGATCATGCATGTAGCCATGCAATAGCCGGGTGGAATATGGGCACAAATCAATGCTACTGTTGTAGCGTTTGTTTGTGACCATTTTGATTAATTGCCAAATGGCAGAATACCAGCATTTGTCCCGCAGGTCTGCTGTAATCTAACCTTTTCTATGATTTGGCTTTGCATACTCAACACTCACAGGGATGGTTGGTACTGAATGGATATCTGAGACGGAGTGTGAAGTGGAAAGTTACAGGTATGCTTAGGAGTAAACCTTCCCAATTACAGGCAGAGGTCAGGCAAACTATGAGCAGTATCCTAACAGTTCTTTCAAACAAGAGCAAACAAAGCTTCAGTCTTTGTAAAATATTTAGAGCTATGTGAAACTCAGCAGTTTTGGTTGGCAGGGATTCCAGCTTTGTTCTGACTTCAGTTTGTGTGGGGTTCGCACCCCACTGAGTATTAAAACAAAACCTCAAAGGGAAACTCAGCCAAATTCCTACTCAAAATCATAACTTGGCCAAGGCTAACTCACACCTTGATCCAGGAGTGTTAAAAAGTTTGAAAATCTGAGCGATCCCTCCCAGTGAAGAGTAGTCCCAAATTTGGGTTTATAATGAAATATAAAACCAAGTATCAGAGGGGGAGCCGTGTTAGTCTGTATCCACAAAAACAATGAGGAGTCCAGTGGCACCTTAGAGACTAACAGATTTATTTGGGCATAAGCTTTCGTGGGTAAAAAACCCACTTCTTCAGATGCATGGAGTGAAAATTACAGATCTGTAATTCATGTAATTTCATGCATCTGAAAAAGTGTAGGGGGGTTACCCATGAAAGCTTATGCCCAATTAAATCTGTTAGTCACAAAACCAAGTGAACATTGTCTGGTTCAGATTTAATCATGAATGTTTCGAAAAACTCTAAAAATATTATTGTTCCCTCATTTGAAAATAGTGGACCAATATTTGTGGAACAGAGCCAGCAAGAGCTGCATGCTCAGCCTGATATCACCACTACAGAGCTGAGTCAGATCCTAAGGATAGTCAGTCGCTAATTTTCTCCCCGAGCAAGGGTGCAGAATTTGGCCCACTCATGGTCTCTGTGCTGAGGGTGTGTTCCTCTGGTCTCGCTAAAGAACAAAGCTCCAAAAGTGGTCAGAAGCTTTAACTAATCATAAAATTATTACATTTATAATTCATCCTAAGGAGATTCACTCATTAAGTACACACAATACCAGTGAATCACAGACACCTTTGGAAAGGGTGGAAGCAAGCATCCAGTGCAGAGCAGAGGGAAGGCAAGGGCTGAAATTTTACCCTGGCTGAAGAAGCACATCTGAGTGGATACTCTGTGAGCCCAAAGACAAATTCCAAACAAAACCTATTGAACTGTTTTGTTAGTTTTAGAAATGTAACAGATAGTTTAATTTTTTTTTGACAGCTCTAATTAAAAGCACTTCCTCATTTTTTTTCAAATAGAATTTTGCAGGCACTGGGGGACAAACACGTTGGAAAGAATGGGACTCTCGTTTCACACTTGCTTCTTTCCTGCGTGTCCTGTAAGACCCGTCTAAAACACATTGTTAGGAATGTCAGCTCAAGCTTAAGACACTCAGAAAAGCTGTATATTTCAAAATGTCATAGTCGTCATCATCGTAATGATACTCATATGGGGGCAATACACCAAATGGTCCCCAACCTGTTCCCTTTGACATTATTAGCAAAACTCACATTGGATTCAGTGGGAGCAAGATAAAGCCTTGAATCAGAAACGTAGGGCTGGAAGGGATCTTGAGAGGTAATCTAGTCCAGCACCCTGTGCTGTGAAAGGACCAAGTAGAATGTCAGGGATAGTATAGGTTGCTTGTCCAACCTGTTCTTAAAAACTCCCAGTGACAGGATTCCACATCCGCTGTTGGAAGTCTAGTCCAGAGTTTAATTACTCTTGTAGTTAGAATTTTTTTCCTAATATCTAACCAAAATCTGTGCTGCAGATTAAGCCCATGACTTCTTGTCGTACCTTCAGTGGACATGGAAAACAATTGATCACAGTCCTTCATGTATTTGAAGACTGTTATCAGGTCCCCCCTCAGTTTTCTTTTATCAAGACTAAACATGTCCAGTTTTTTTAACCTTTCCTCATAAATCAGGTTTTCTAAACCTTTTCTCATTTTTGTTGCTTTCCTCTGGATTCTCTCTAACTTATCATATTGCCCCTAAAGTGCGAGGCCCAGAATTGGCTCCAGCTGAGGGCTCACCAATGCCAAGTACAACATAACAATTACCTCCTGTGTCTTACATATGACACTCCTGCTAATATTCCCCAAATTGATATTTGCATTTTTTGCAGTGATCCACTATAATCCCCTGATCCTTTTCAGCAGTACTACCACCTAGACTGTTATTCCCCATTTTGTGGTTGTGCATTTGGTTTTTCCTTCCTAAGTGTAGAATTTTGTACTTGTCTTTATTGAATTTTATCTTGTTTATTTCAGACCAATTCTCTAATTTGTCAAGATTGTTTTGAATTCTAATCCTGTCCTCCAAAGTGCTAAGCAACAAATCCAACCTCACACTAAATGTAAAATAAATTTATACAGTTAATATCTGTTTGTCTGCCTTCTTATCTGTCCAAGTTTTTACACCATGGCATCTGATCACTTTACAAACAGACATATTAAATTCTAACTTGAAGTCTGCCACTAGACTTGAGTTTTCTCTTCTCTCCCTCTTTCCAATAGAAGGACAATTTTTCCAGGAAGTTGTTCTATCAGATGTTCATAGTTTGGGGACCTTTGCTATGACAGCGGAAGGAACTTCTACCACTGCTGTGTTACGTTGCTAAACTATTATTGAGGCTGCTTAAAGGAGCTGCTGTGCTGCATTTGCTAGAGTCCAGGGGACTGGACTCTACATTGCAATATAATGGAGAAATTGTTGAATATTAAGAAATCAATACAAATATCCCAAATGAGACTTAATCAGACAAATGTTCAATTCATATGCTACTATAGCCTCTATGTCTATGGGAAATTATAGCCCATTTTCCTATACTCTTTGAATAATAGCCTATATTGAATGCACAATAACCAGAATGCTCAAATCTCTCTTAGAGAGGATATGGGCAAATAGTAAACCAACTACACATCTTTTGGTTGCATCTAATGTTGGGGTTGTATTAAATCCTAAATCAGGGGTAGGCAACCTATGGCAGACGTGCCAAAGGCAGCACACAAGCTGATTTTCAGTGGCACTCACACTGCCTGGGTCCTGGCCACCGGTCCGGGGGGCTCTGCATTTTAATTTAATTTTAAATGAAGTTTCTTAAACATTTTAAAAACCTTATTTACTTTACATACAACAATAGTTTAGTTATATATTATAGACTTATAGAAAGAGACCTTCTAAAAAGGTTTAAATGTGTTACTGGCATGCGAAACCTTACATTAGAGTAATAAATGAAGACTCGGCACACCACTTCTGAAAGGTTGCCAACCCTTGTCCTAAATCATAGCAAATACATTTCAAGTATCGTTTAATACCAGTAAAAAGAATGCATATGTAGCTGGTGGAAACTCTGGGCACTAGATGTTTTGTGGACCAAGGGTTTGGTTGGATTCAAGCAAGAATTAGGCATTGATATGTATAGTGCAACTGTGAGAATATCCACCGTTACATTAGATAGGATTGAAATATATTAGAAGGCATACGAACCCTTGTGCTGCATGACAGAAGACATCCTCTAGCTCAAAGATCTCTGTAAAGATATCATTCCATAACTGTCCACCTTGTGTTTTCTTGCACTTTTCCTGAAACATCTGGTTCTTGGCACTGTGAGTCAAGATACTGGACTAGATGAATCTGTCTGATCCAGTATGGCAATTTTAGTGTCCCTATGTTCTAATCAAAAGCCTTTTAATTATGTTTTAGGAGACATTCCAATAGAACTCACTCGTTTTAAAGAATGATATATATTCTGAATACTAACAATAGCAAATAAAATGTATATCAATTGGAGTCAGAGACAATCTTTTTTTAATTGTCTCAGTTGAAATGGAATATATGATGAAATTGTTATTGTACTCTGACGTTTTGTCTCAAGCCTTCTTAGAAGTGGTCCAGCAGCTTGTTTGGTCCCATGATTTGCAGGATAATCCTTGCCTCTGAGCATGATATAAATCTCAGTGAAGCCAATGGAAAGACATAATCAGCTTTGAACTAGGCCCTGTGAAGAGAAATTGTACAATAAGATATTTTCAATGCAATATTTTATTCATAAACAAATGGAAACAATTGTTAAGTGTTTCAGTGAAGTCCAGCAATTTTATGCTCTTTATAAAAACTGCATGTTTTCAAAAGAATCCCCAATTAGACTGTCATTGACCAGTTACAGAATTCAGTCAGTTCCACACCACTACATAAATCCTCCTTGCTCACTATTTACATTGCCACCCAACCTTAACTTTGTCCTTAACATTTGAAAAAATACATGCAGAAGGAGATTACTGGAAATTGATCTCTTGAATAGAAAATGGAATTTTATCATCTTCTAGCAATTTGTTATTTTGACTTTTGTGTGTACTTGCAAGATTAACACTGGGTGGGCAGTATAAATCAGGTCAGGTGACACTGAGCAGTGAAGGCTTACAGGGATCCCTTAGCCATTCATTTCTAGACAGTCTAAGGTTTTTTGAAAGGTGTAGGATTTTTGTAAAGAAATAGACTGCACTGAAACACATTTTCATTCTTAATTCTTTTTTTAGCAAAATATGTGATGTAGGAATTTTCCTGCTTTTTAATGAAAATTAAAAAATGGGCTGGCATATAAGGTTCATGGCAGCCCTGCTCCCACACATCTTATGTGTCCCAACAAAGCAAGACGTCTCTCCTGCAGCAGGACTAAAAAACACTTCTCCTCAGCAAGGCCATGAAAGCAAAACAAATGTGGTGTTTCTAGGCCAAGCCATTTTTCAGATATGAGGAGCCAAAACAAGTTAAAAATATTTTTTAAAAGGTCTGTTTACAAAACATTATAATTTAAAAGCTCTTTTTCTGATTTTTACATTGCTTCCCAGAAAAGCTCTATTCTAGAATAAAATCAAATGTGCAAAATTTCAGGAAGTTGAGGAGGAGTATCCCACTTCCAGCTGGTGGGATACTCTTCTATGCATTCTTCAAATTCTTGGTTGGAAAGGATGTGGTAGTAGAACTAAAGAATGATCTGAGTATCTGTGGGTATGTCTCTGCAGCAAAGAAAAATCTGCAACTGGCCCATGCCAGTCGACTCAGGCTCGTGGGGTAGGAGGGTCCAACAGCTAGGGCTTCAGACTCAGCCTGGATGTCTATACAGCAATTAAACAGCCTCACAGCCCAAGCCCTGCGGGCCCGAGTCAGTTGGCACAGGCCAATCATGGATGTCTAGTTGCTGTGTACGCATACGGGGCCCTCCACTCTGTGGATCAGTACTTGAATATCACACTGACATTGGAGTGACTGACCTGGAGAAGTACCCCACATGCTGTCTGTCAAGAACTACTTAATCTAGGGCTCCATTGTCCGCTATGTCCAGCTGCAGGCAGATGAGGTTGATAGCCAGCTGCTCCAGGATGCTACCCACAAGGAGGCCATGAAGCAGAAGCAGTGATATTCTTATTTCAGGATTTACTCTTGCCAACCTTTCAGCTATCCCCTACCCTGTTTCATTTCATCTGCTCCCTCTGCTGTAGCTCCTAAAGACTCAACCCTGTTCCACAACCTTTTCTCTCCCACTCTGTGATCTCCTTAGACATGTTGAAGCCACAAGACTTTGACTTTACATTTGTCATTGTCTTCTCCTGGTCTCATTTCCCACAATTTGATAGCTGTCTCAGTATTGTTGGGCTCCTCTTCAATCCTTGCTGCTATCTCCAGCCTCCTCATCTTCCTGCTCCTTCACCCCCTCTGAAATCCACTGTATCTGGCTCTTCTCCCATCTATCCCCCACAGGTGGCTCTATCTACCATCCCAAAGTCTCTTTTCTTCTGTTTCCCTGACTTTGATCACTGCCTCATTTTCCACCTTATCTTGGGTGACTTTGGTTTGTTTTCAGATGAGAGAGAGAAACCGACAGTGAAATCAGATTTTTTTTTTCTGATTTGGCTGGGAAAGACAGAAATTTACTCCCAGGCTGAACTCAAATGTGCTGTATTTCAGTTTGGATGGGACTTTTACCCTCATGCAAAAATAAACAATCAAAAGTAGCACTGTTGTTCTAAATGGCAGAGACAGAGGGGATAAATGACGCACAACTACTATTGGATCTATTGGTGCATGGGTATTCTTGGACGTCAGAGCACAAAGGACAAATTGTACAGAATGAAAATTATGAACCAATCACTTACTGTTTGACAGCCATCCTGCAGTCTTATGCAGTCATAAGGTGGAGACACTATGTCTGTGACGTAAATGTACTGTTTCAGTTGTATTAGGGACATTCTTGCAATGGGAAAAACTATTTAATGAATGAAAGGTCAAAATGCTTATCTTTGAAAGGTCAAAGAAATTCTTATCTAGATGTCTTTTATTCATTCTATAGAAAGAGACAATCCAGCAGCAACATGATCTAAACAGTTAACTTTAACACAGATGAAAAAGGTTTTGTGACATATACCAGTGTCCTTGTTAATTGAGTTTCTTTTGGGGTTATGAATGGCACCTTATGTCTAGAAAAATCTTTGAGCAATGTAGCATCTTAATAAAATGTACTTCAACCCCTTCAAAGCAAACCTCAGGGGATGAACCACAACAAAGAAAGAGTTGTACAAAATCCCCCTAAACTGAAAATGAAGAATTTTTCACAGCCCAAATATTCATTTTAATACAATGCTTGATAGGAATAACACATTTGAAACTATACACATGCATGAATGCAAATTATATCTTCATTATAGGTTGAGAGTGGGTGGAACAATGATTATAGGTGGGTGGGTTTATCATGATGACTCTGTGAACAATAGCTTGATTGAAAAACTTGACTCTACGTTCATCCAATCAGGGAACAGAAATAATAGCATGAGCTCTGTGTCCAATGAGAATTCACAAACACAGCTTGAATTTGGGGTTTTGAATATCCAATACAACAAACAGCTCAGGATCAAATGGAGCATCTTGGTCCATACTGTGCCATCAACTGTTAGGCAGAACTCACCATTGATTTCAAATAGGAGTTTTAATCTAAAAACGTATGGCACAATATGGATTAATGAGAACCAGTTGCCACAAAAGAGTACATGAGTAATTTATTTTGAACCTCTTAGAGAAACAAGGTGGAGGTAAAAATACAACGAACCCATTCTGAATCCCCTAGCAAACTTCAGAAGATGTGAAAGGTCAAATACACAGGCTGCCTAGTGTGTCTATAATAGTAAATACAGTGTTACATCATCTATAACTTTTTTCTTTAGTAATAGGTATATTTTAAAAAGTAAGAAATAGTTTTCCAAGGTGAACTAAGCAGTATATTTGTTTTCTTTTAGTTTTGCAGCTGCAAGAGAAAGTTTTGTTCATTTTCCATCAATTCTAGGAGACAGGGATGATGGCTTCACAGAAGGCCCTATAAAGGGAGGAAGTGTAGTCAAGTCATAGAGCACTAGATTGATAGTCATGAGATGGAAATTGTATTCTTGGCTCTGCTATTGACTTACTCTGTGATACTGGGCAAGTCATTTAGTCCATTTTTAAAAACTTGGGATCCTACAATTAGAGTCTTAAATTTATATTAACTTCAGTGGGAGGTACAGGTGCACAGCACCTCTTAATATCAGACAACTAGATATAGGTTCTACCTTGAAGTTAAAGATTCTACCTTTAGACCACCATTTTCAAATGTATGTGCTTAAACTTCTCTGTGCTTCCATTTCTTCATATGTAAATGGAGCATAATAATTCTTGCTTACCTGTGTAAAGTACTTTGAGACCTACATGTTAAAAACACAGACTGAGTGCTAATTAAAAAAATTAGAATAAAAAATTAAAAACAGAAGACCTTTAGAAAGTGAACAAATAAAAACGTGATCTTTAAAAATCTAAGTAGAAAATAAATGCACAATAGATTTATGTAAATAAAATGTGCAAAAATATATATGGATATTTATTACTACCTTTAAAATTCTTGCATAGTTATTACAAATTTTGGGTTCTATCTTGCTATCAGTTGTTATGCAGAAATCCCATTAGCTTTTGTGGGAGTTCCACATGGGTCATGCTGGCAAGACATGGCCCTAAGAAAATAAAGCAACTTTTCCACAGCTGCAAAGTTGCTTGTGTATTATAACACATCATGTGCCAGATCATCAGCTAGTGTAAATTGACTCCAATGGAGCAACACTGAAGCTGAAGATCCCGCAATGCCTTTGAGAAATGCTCTTTTGAAAACATAGACAGATAAATGAACACTGCATACCATTTCAGTCTTCCCTGCACCTTGCAGTAGAAAGTAAGTGGAACCTATAGGAAAACTTCTTGGTTTGAAAACTTATAACTGAAATATCATGGATTTCAAGAGATGCAGCCTGGTATAGCCTTCAGTGATTCAACACACGCATTTTCTCATGACAATGATTCTTCTTCATATACTGAAGTTTTCAGTTAATGAAAACTGTTAGGTTTCATTACTTTCTCTTACTGTCACTAATGTTATCTTTCTGTAACAGTAAACAAATTACAGGTGAGGAACAAGTCTCTTTTGCAGTTTTATTTCAAGCTGTATGGAGATTACATGGCCAAATTTAGAGGTGAATCTAAGGAAGTTTAAAGAGGTGTAATTTATGAACTGATTAGGCAAGCAGTATGTGTAAGTTACATCAATTTAGCTTTTCATGAGAACATCAGCTCCTGAGTCCAGTGACTGGTTGTGATGTTAATTGTTCATATATATTATATATTTGATGATAATTAGGTGCTGAACTCTGAAACTACTTACTCATGCCAGTAGTCCTTCCTGCAATCCTAATGCTGGAACTATTCATGTAAGGGTTTGCTGGATCAGATCCCTATATCAGGATAAAATATTAATACAGTGTGAATGAAGAATCAAATACTTCTTTAGTCTTAAATGAGATTATAGTTTTTATTAGTGCATTAACACTGATAGTTATTTATAACATATCACACTAAGTTGTGGCATCACACTGTATATGTAAAATGTTCTCATCACATTCACATTTGGTCACATGACAGCTGTTCAGATTATTCTGCACACGTCTGGAAAAAACTTTAAAACATTGATATGGAGCCAAAATATGCAGGGAGACAAGCAAATTGCCAACTGTAGCTTTTTTTGCCAGCATTTCCTTAGTCAAGCAAATCAAGCAGCACTATATCAGCACTAGAATCAGACAGTTTGAGATTCTGCTGCCATTTTAAAACTTTCCCTAAGCAATGACACTGTAGTGGAAAATCCCCAGCTCAGAGGTGGTGATAGAGGAAAAGTAATCATTTACCTGTCACCCTGTATACTTGTAACCAGAATAAGCTTTCCAAGTCCACAAGGCTTCCATTAGAGAATTCACATGTGAAAAGGCTCAGAAAAGTACAAAGTCACACAAGAGGCTTAAAAATGAGAATAAATTTTTTATCAAGCCCTGTAGCTCCAAATGACTGCCCTCACATCACTTTGCCACATCAACAGCCCTTGTTAGCACCAACACCCATTTCCCTATGTGGAGCAGAAAGGTTGGATCACCATATGATTCACCCTCTTTCTGCCCTCTGCATAAATGGTATTTGGCCCTCCGTGGCAGTCTGGACACACAGGGAAAGGGCTTTGGCCAGGCAGCATGGGGTGAGGTCAGGGGATAGCTAGCTGCTCCATGTGGCATAGTCCTGTGGCTATGTGGCATAAAGACCATGTTAAAAGAGTTGCATGGTGTATAGAACAGCATTAAGTTCCTTGCTGCACTCTGTGACCCTTCCCATACCAAGGGTCACAGAGCACAGCTGTGGTCTGGAAGCTAAGAGCAGCATGGCCCTGGCTCTAGCTATGTTACCAGTGCTTGGGTTGTTTTAGAGGAGTACAGTGGGAGAGTCTCTGCATGCATCTGGCCAGATACTGCAGAGCATATGTGAGGGTTTCCAGTGGATCCCATCTCAAAGCTTTTTTCAGGCTGCCCACTGCCCCTGCCCTACCGCGTCTAGTCCTGCTGTGAAAGTGGTAGTATGTCTTCCAAACAATGACTGTCTTAGAGCTGCATAATTTATTGATTAGTTTCCTCTCTTCCAACATGTTCACATAGGAGGGGGAGATAGAGCCCTTATATCCAGGAATGAAGCCACAGATTTCGTTCCTGGGTATAAAGTTCCAAATGGTACATAACATAAAAGCTCACCTGCTTAACAGCATAGATCATTGTGAACTCATCACTCTGGTGGTCTGGTCTTTACACTGGCTCCCCAGTCAATATAGAGTTCAGTTCAGTGTTTCTATCGTGATATTCAAAACCTTCCACAGGCTTGGCCCTAACTACCTGAGTGGTTGCTATTCCTGCCATGAGCATGACATCCCGCAACAGCTATGTTTCACGGGAACCATGAAAATGTCAACCAATAGGGGAAGGCTTATGAGTGGAGGAGAATTTTCACAGGATCTGGATCTAGACTATGAAAGAAGAAATAGGAATGAACATAGGACTCTAAATGCAAAAGCACCTTTCTTGGACTTAAATCCTGTGAGGAAGAACTATTTTCACTGCAAAATTAACTTGAGTCCCATCCACACACAAAAACCATTGATGTTTTAACTAAAGTTGACGGGCCCATCCAGGGTGAATGGCTAAGCTCAATTTAGCACAACTCATCAGCTGCTCACATGACTACTCTGTATGATACACACAAGTGAGTGACAGTGTGGACACAGCAGTTTGAATCTCACTCAAGCTAGGCTACTGGAGAGAAGTAACTTGAGTGTAGATAACCTGAGTTAACTCTGCAGTAAACACATACCCATGAAGTCTACAAATACACATACTACACCTACTTTTGCAAGTATCAACAAACAAATATGCCTATATATGAATGAAATCATTTCTGCTCCAGGCCAGGAAGGAGAAAAGAGAGAGAAATGTATGTTGTTTGGTGGGTACTCACATTGAGGGACATATAAGACCTAGTTAGAGAGAGAGAGAGAGAACACAATTTTGTTCTTTTGGTTAATATGGTAGACGCAGTGCAACACTTTTTCAAAACATGGTCCCTAATCACATCTGCACAAATATGCATGCACAGTTGCTATATTTGTGCTTACAAATTCTGTTATTAGGCAAAGAAATACAGCAAATAACCTAGCTGTAACTATGCATGCTTAAGGCCAGCTGAAAATCTGGCCCATTAAGCATGATATTGAGCAGCTGTTTTGGAGTTAAATGTTCTCCAGTATATATTATCCCATTGCCAGTGCACCATGGAAAAGAGGAACAGATGATCCATGTCAGTAGGTCTGACTGGTTATTAAAGTGATGATTAGTAATTTGCAAGTGATTTATGACATGACAGTTCCTTCAAAGCTTCACATTTCAATCAGTTCAATCACATTAATGGGCATGACTGTTTAATTAACATGCTAAAGATAGGGCATGAATAGTTTAGCTCATCAAAGGCTTCACACCCTTTGCTTGTCACTGTGGTATGTGCTGTGCAGCTGTGTGCCAGAGTCTGTGAGAGTCCAATGTTCAGGTTTAGCTGTTGTCCAAAACCACTACATTTCTCCATTCCAAGCAACAATTCCACCGTCTGTTTTGGTTTTGTGAAATGTAACCAATGCTTTGCCCTCATCTGATGTAGTAATGTCAGCTCACAGGTTCATATCACTCTTTAGGGACTCAAGGTCTACAATTAAAAGGCCAGCTGTAATCATCAATCACAATTCAAACAACATTAGCACAGGTGACTGAACTTCTCTTCCAACTTGACAGTAGGCTGTGGATGATTGGACCTTGGATACAGTTTACATGCTCCCAGGTATTTGTTCAGGAATCCCTTTCTTGAAACAACAGTCTTCAGAAGATTAACAGTGTATAACAATAAGACCTATGTTTCTATTAGTCATGTCATAATTAAAACCTTTAATATCTTGTATATTACTGACAAATAACCACTTTGCTTGCTTGGTGTGGTTAGGGGAAACCTTTCTAGGCAGGTTGAAGAGCATTAGAACTATTGTGCCAGAGAGGCTTAGGCAGAGAAAAAACAGAATTATTACAAAAACAATAGGCATTATGGGCTCCATCCTGCAAGGCACTGAGCACTCCTGTGGCGTGCTGAGTGCCCTTAACTCCCATTGACTTATGTGAGAGTTGAGAGTCATCAGCATCTCCAAGAAGTGTTCAACACCTTACAGGATAGGCTCTAAGTCAAGAGATCATAATCACAAGGAACTGCAGGTGCTCAGTATCTCAAGCATATGAGGCTTTAGGTGCATCAGATTGCATACCCAAAAACTGAGGTACCCAAAATCGCTTTTGAAAATTTGGCCTTTGATGGTAATTCTTCCAAAGTTTGTCCATCAAGTGTGATAGCTCAGTTCTTATTGCAAATCCATCTTGAAAAAGAAGAAGCTATGGAGGGTGTGGGCTCTGGAGTGAGGCTGAGGATGAGGGGTTTGGGATGCAAGAGGGGGCCCAGGGCTGGGACAGGGGGTTGGGGTGCAGGCTCTGGGAGGGAGTTTGGGCATGGGAGGGGTCTCAGGATTGGGGTAGGGACTTGGGGGTGGGGGGTGGGCTCAGGGCTGGCGGTTATGGTGGGGGTGTGGGGTCTGGGAGGGAGTCAGGGTGCAGGAGGGGGTTCCGGCTGGGCGGCACTTACCTCAGGCAGCTCCTGCTTGGTAGCACAGTGGGGCTAAAGCAGGCTTCTTGCCTGCCATGGCTTCATGCAGCTCCTGGAAGCAGCTAGCATGTCCCTTTTGCCCCTAGGCAGAGGCATGGCCAGGTGGCTCTGCACGATGCCTGCACCTGCAGACACTGCTCCCACAGTTCCCATTGGCTGCAGTTACTGGCCAGTGGGAGCTGTGGAGCTGGTGTTTGAGGTGGGGGCTTCCTTGGCTGCCCCGTGCTTGGGGGCTACAGGGACGTTCTGGCCACTTCCGATAGCTGCGTGGAGCCAGGGCAGGCAAGGAGTCTGCCTTAGCTCCACTGCACTGCTGACTGGACTTTTTAACGACCTGGTCAATGGTGCCGCCAGGGTCCCTTTTCGACTGGGCATTCCAGTAAAAAACCATACGCCTGGCAACCCTATCATAGCTATCCAGTAACTATGGGCTTGATGCAGAAATTACTGGGTAAGGTTCTAAGGACTGTGTTATGCAGCAGGTCACATTAAATGATCATACTGATCCCATTTGTGAAGCTATGAAACACTTTCTTACCTTTCCCAAGATGGCTGCTGGAACACTGTGCCCCTGACACAAGTCCCAGAATGAAAAGCTGTCTTTTAAATTATAAATTTCTACACAAAATATATGTTGAATTATGCTTGTGCCTGTGTCACAAATACCCTCTCTTCTTGATCTCTCCTTTGTACTCCACTACACTCATCTCTATTCTGCAGGAAACACTATATTGGGAACACTATATGTACCTGCAAATACAGTTATCAGCTGACCTCTCCACTTAAATTATGGCCTTGTCGGTTTGTGAAAACACTTACCGGTACTTTGTATTCTCAGCTTTTGAGGGAGGCAATCACTGTAGACAGATGGAAACTTCAGTAGATGGAACAAAGTATCATGGCAGCCTAGGGAACAAATAAACGAGAAAGCCCCACTTAGTGCTTGATCCTAGCATTGAGCACCTTGAAAGGTGCTGAGCATTCTGAACTCCTATTTAAATCATATGGGAGTTGAGGGTGCTGAGCACCACAAAGAAAGCATTCAGCATCTTGCAGCATCAGACCCTGTGCATAAAAGTCATTGGGGAACTGGAAACTAAGATCTTCTCAGATGACTCTTGTTTTTCAACCTGTGTGCAGGGCACCGAGATAGTACAGTGTAAGGCACTAAAAATGCATAAAATCATTAGGTGAGGTTAAATTACATACAGTTATCCCAGTTGCTCACATTTTAATAAAAATTGGATTTATTACAAGATACAATGCAAATACAGGAATAGACCACACAACAGGTTAAAAAAAACCAAGAAAATAATAGTTTACCCAGGTAAACATGGGAACTCAGGTTTTCTGAAATGAGTTCCTAAATTTAGGCCCCTAAACAGGTGATCTGGATTTTCAAGTGTGTTGAGCATTCACAACTCTCATAGATTAACTATAGGCATCCACAGTTTGAAAGTCTTGGCCAGTATACTTAAGTCATTCCCCTTCTCTACATTCAGACTCAGTCTTCCTCGAGCCTTTCTTAAAAGAGCCCATACACAATTTCTGTTTACTGTCGGTTTCTCTCATTTTACAGTTCACATAGAGATCAACCCCTCAGCTTCGGCTTGCTGACTGACATCATAAACTCAGATTTTCCAATAATAGCTAAATTATCTTTTGATGTTTGAGATACCGAATTGACTTCAACAATAAGCTCCCAGAGGCTAATACCTCAGTCAGAAATCCTGGCCTCTACACTCAGGAACACAAGCAATCAGGTAACCAGTTTTACTAGCATATGGCTCCTTTGATCTGCTCTGCTGTTTGCCTAGTCAGTTACAGGAGTTCCTGCAAACCTTTGATATGGACCTACACTAGGACATCTGACACCATTACTCACAGCCTATCTGCCCTGGTAGTTCGGCTAACAGCTTTCCCAAATATGATCAGCTTGTTACTCAAATAAATTCCTGGCCTCACATAAAAAAAATCCATATGTACCATAGTTATTCTGCCTTGTACATGACTGCCTTTATAATAAAAAATACATTAAAATAAAAAAAGAAATGATGATTATTAATTGTGGTCTCCTGATTGCTGTGAAAAACTCTACCATCTTTCAAGCTGCACAGATTCATCTTAATCTGGCAGGTACAAATCTTATGCTTCTGAAACATTATGGATTGTCAGATTTTCCTCCACAGATAATATTCTTTTCAGTGCAATGTATGGATCTTTTCCCTTTATATGGGCTCATATCCCTTGAGAATTTTTAGGAAACCAATGTCATTTCAAGCTTTCTGTATTTTTTCCAGATTAGTATCTTCATGATCAACTTCTGGATGAAAATGCCTTATGCCATTCCACCGTGAGTAGCATGTGTCAGATAGCAGGGCCTGCAGCAGAGGTAGTCTCTGGGCAAGTGCACTAACAAGTGCAACTGGCTTCAGTAGGCTGCTGGGTTGGTTACGCCATCTAATTGGTTAGAAGAGTCAACAGACCAGCTATTACGCCCAGAAGCAGGTCAATGACTGTCCAGATCATTTGTTCATGGTTGTGACAGGCGTTTTTGTTCTCAGTTCTGCTCCTGACTTGTTTTGTGCCAGGTAACCTGGTCCTGACCCTTGACTCCGATTCCTGACTGTGGCTTGGCATCTTATTCTAATCCAGGGCTCTGATTCCTGACTATTGACATGTGCTGTAACTACAGTGCTGATTGCCTACGTCCAAGTTACAGACAGCATTGATGTGCTACAAAGGGATTCTTGTCTAGTCATCCTGATCAGGGAAGATGGATACTCAAGGCTGGAGTATCTCAGGTGGCTGGATGAAATGGGAGATCAATTAGAGAGTATTCAGTGACTCATTAAATAGCAGTTTTTGTTTGTAAGCTCTTTGGGGTAGAGAGCAGGTCTGGCTGGTTTGGGCTTTTTATAGCATTTAGGATAGTGGGTCTCTGATTTTGATTGAAACCTCTGAGTGTAAGTAAGTCAATAATAATAATAATAGTCCCTGTCCATGATGAATACATAGTAATATTCTGCTGGGCCCTGATTTTTAGTCACAAAAGAAATGTACACCCAGATTATTTCAATGTCTGAAGCAGCATAAATGATCTGTTGCTTCTAGTATGTATGTGCCTCTAATGGTGTATAAGCAGATCAACAGTAATAATGTATTACTTTTCCCTTGAAACTTTCATATGTGATCTCAAAGCACTTTGTAAGTGGGGCTGTTACTACGGATGAGAAAAGTGAGACACTAATTAGTTAGGTACCCAAGCTAAAGCATGGGGTCAGGGGCAGAGTCAGAAGCAGAATTCAGGGTGCCAGTCCCCATTTCTCACCACTAGATAATAAAGTAGTTCAGCCTCCATGTATAAAGATGACTCTTCAGTAACATGAGCATACAGATCAGGTACCCAAAATTATGCAACCTGCTGCTTCCTGAAACAGTGAATCATCCTGAACAAAATGAGACTTACAAGAAACAGAAAAAAGTGAGTTTGGCAGCAATTTCCATGTTGCCATTTAGTCATTTATATTTGAAGAATGAGCAGTTAGCAGGAGAACATTTATGATATACGAAAAATTGAAGACTTCTGCTTGGCACTTTCTGATTACTATGACATTTGAACTGAAGTCAAAGGAACTACTATGGTGAGTGAGGATTACTATGTACACAATAGTTGCAAAATTGGGTTCTATTTCAGGAGAGCACTGAGGTATCCTAAATAAGTTTATAAATGAGAAAGACCAAGCAAGAGAGCATTTTAGGACTTACACTTATATAAGACTTGTGCATAATATCCACTCCCTGCTGCAGGGAGGGGGAAAGAGAGAAGACTATAATCTTAAATACATGCTATAATTTGGGGAAGTGCTCAGATACATGGGTGCTGTATGAGAACTTAAATAGATTAGTTGATACATAAACTAGATTAGATAGTTGGATCAAACAAATAGATTAAATAGAGTGAAGTTAGTCACATTAAGTTAAAACTCTTGTGAGAGAAGCAGGCCAACTGTGTACAAAACCTAATTTCTCATATTTTGAATGTGATGAACAAAAGAATTGCCACTAGATAAACAGATGCACTTCTGCAGTTTTTTTATAGCTGGGTTTTTTAAATGGCTTCATAAAATAGGTACCTAAATACATAGCTTTCCGCCCCGTAACTGCTGAGCAACTGCTGTTGAAATCAATTTAAAATCTTTTCCCTGACTTCAGTGGGAACTGGATCAGGGCCTAAATGCTCACAAGTCACCAAATTAAGCTGAGGGGGAGACAATAGCACTGAGAAACAAAGGCAAGCTATATCCAGGAGATTTTTAATAAATGTATTTTAATAAATGTATCCATGCAGTTAGATCAGCTTTCCTATAATAAATACTTTATAGATGTTTGATTATTTGCTACTTGGCACTTTCAAAGCACTTTATAAATATTTAATTTAATTTAATTAATTCCTAAACACCTCTGTAGGCCAGATAACTAAACACTATTATCCCCATTTTATAGATGGGAACACTGATGATTCATTCAAACTCGTTCCTAGTTCTGTGCTTAGACTCTTTCTATAAAATAAGCATTCACTGAGGGCCAGATCTCTCAATGCTTACCCAGGTTATGCTCCTGTTGAATGAAATGAGAGATTTGCCTAAGGAAGGGCTCTGTAAGGATGGTGAGATTTGGTCATGAAGGAATTGCACATTGAGGGCTACTGATCTGGAAGGGAGACATCCATTACATGACAAAGTTGGATAGTCTTTGTGTGAGTTCTTTCTCATGACCACAGTAACTTCTTTCCATATTCCTTAAAATGAGATACAGGCAGTGTTACCATAGATTCAATATTAAGGCCTTATCAGGAAGAATAAATCTCATGAACCTGTGCTCACAATATTGAATTACCAATAAATATATACGTCGATTGACCCCACAGTACATCAAATGACTGTGAAAGCACAATGACCTAACATTAGTAGATACAGTTAGTTAAGCAAACACTAGTTAATAAATACCTAATCTTAAAACATTCATGTGAAAAACTTTTCTTGTTCATTCGCCCCAGTAAAGGCTGGGGGTTTTCCAAGGTGCCTACTTGAGTTAAGTGCTCTCCTCTCAGTGAATTTCAATGGGATTTCAGTGGCTACTGAGATCCCTTAGGCCCCTTTGAAATTCCCAGCCTTAAAGAAATAGGGGTTTTGGGTGGCTCTCTAACAGCAGGAGAAGTCCCAATGACTTAAAACTCTGTGTGAACTCTTCCAGCAGAGTAAATCAACAGGCAGAATCCACAATACTCCATAAAACCAGAGAAATCTTCCCTGACCTAAAAAGGCTAAAAGAGATTACAAAATACATGAAGAACCACACAAAAAGCTGTTGCTTTACTCATCAAAAGCTCTTTAACCTTGGGCTAAAATAAATAACTTTTATAGAACAACCAAGCCAAAGAAAACGTTTAACCCAAGATTTAGTACAGGCTTTATATAGAACCACCACACTGACTGAGTTCTGCTCCATAATCTCGTCTCCTGTGAAAATCTGTCACTGCAGTGCTGCCTGTTGTCCTGCCTGGTCTCTCTGTTTTGTCTTCTGGGACTTTGAGGTACATTTCCATAATAGTCAAGAGCCTCTCCTCAGCCCCACCTCTGTCCCTCTCATGCCTACACCTAACCTACAGAAGCCAGTCCTATGGATTTGGGCTACAGGTGCCTCCATGGAATCAGGAAAGCACAACCAGTGAGCTGCTGTGTGCCCCTTCTTTGCCCACAACATAACTTGATAGTGTTGCCAACTATCATGATTTTATCACAAGTCTTATGATATTTTACCAACTCCTGAAGTCAAGTGATTACATGAGAATTTCAGATTTCATTTTTTTAAAGTAAGTTTCTAGCCCACATGATTGTAGGGACAAGGTTGAAAACATGACTAGAATGTACCCTAAAGTCTCAAATGAGTCAGCAAAGTACCCCATCTATAATTTTTTTAAAATCTTGTGATTTTAAGTGAATCTTCTGATCCTGGCGGGGAGGGTATTCATGGGTATTTTTATAGTTGGGGTTGGTGATGCTGGATTGGCTTCCCTCTGCACAGACAAATGGAAAGGAATGTATAGACCATACAAGTTTACTGCCACTCCATGGAATTCTCAACCTTTCTGGTATTTTCTCTCATTGCTTATTCTCAAGCTATACATGTACAGAGAAGAGATATCGTTCAGGCCACTTGCTTCCACGGGGATAAATGATGGTGTTCCAAACACTAGATTACAACATTGCTGGATGATATTCTGCATTGTTTGTTAGAGGGAAGCTGTAAGAGAGGATGGACAGTGGCTGGACAAAGAGAAGGTGACACTTCTCCCCCTGTTATGAAGACCATGCTCCCTCTTAAATGTCTGGTGTAACGAATATTTAATAGGAAGGAGGCAATTATGATACCAGCTAAAGTAAAGGGGGAATACAGTTGTGCTTTCTTAATATACTGAAGAAGCTGGTATTGGTTATACTGTGTCTGTGATTAATAAAAGCTTATATATCTTCTAACATATATATTGGCTGCTGATTCTGTAAGTATTGTTGCTTAAAGCACAGAGTTGGCTTAGTATCAGAGGGGTAGCCGTGTTTGTCTGGATCTGTAAAAAGCAACAATGAGTCCTGTGGCACCTTAAAGACTTTTCTGCTCATGTCAGCTTTGTTCTTAGTGTCTTCTCTTATCACCTCCAAAATGTTGCCACCTTTTGGCTATTACCATGAGAGTCTAATTCAGGTACAGTGGTCCTTGTTCTTGTAATTTCATTCATTACCATGCCGTTATTTATTTATTTATTTGGTGGCATACCAGAAAACTATCTTCATAGACTCTTCCTTATGCAAAATATTACTGGTTAGCATGCATGATGTTAACTCTGTATGTTACTTCCGTTAAGCCGCTGTGCTGATGATTCCATAATATAGTCTACAGACGTATGGCACACACTTCTAGCAGGTGCACATTCCAAACCCAAGTAGGTATAAGATCTGAATTTGTAATGGTGTTGTGTCCATACATTAAGACTGATGTTAATTTTTATACCCGGGCTTATGTTCTTTGAGCATCTTTTGTCATTATATTTTTGTATTTATATTGTAAATTAATGTTTGATGCTTCTGCATGAGACACACATAATGCTAACTTGGGGCCAGATTCTGCCTGGCACTTATGTGGGTCACAGTTGTGGGTGTAATGAGTCTTCCCCCTCCTTGTGTCATTTGTGCAAAGGCCAAGTAGAATTGTAGTCCTTGCATTCTAGGGAACACAGGGACTTGGCCTTGGCTACACTGGCGCTTTACAGCGCTGCAACTTTCTCGCTCAGGGGTGTGAAAAAACACACCCCTGAGCGCAGCAAGTTGCAGCGCTGTAAAGCGCCAGTGTAAACAGTGCCCCAGCTAATCCCCACGGGGAGGTGGAGTACCTGCAGCGACCACACTCGCACAGCGCTTTGAAGTTGCAAGTGTAGCCATACCCTTGCCAATCCTTGTCTGGCTGTCTTTTGGACACATATCCAGTTCCATTTTACTATTTCATTTCTCCTATCATGGGCTGTTTCAGCTATTTCCATTTTTCTTAGCCTTCTGCCATCCTCTTGCTTTCTCCTCTTCTTCCAATTTATTGGAAATGGATCCTTTTGGAGATGGAATATGTTTTTGCTGCTCAGTGACTGTGCACTTGATTTGACTGGTTGCTTGTTTTCCTAGATTTTTAATCCTTTGTAGTTGGTCTTTATCATGGGTGCTTAAATTCCTCAGAAAAAGCACCTAGTAAATGGATTAAACAAACCCAGAATATATTGCAATTAAATGTTTTGGTGGGAAGCAGAACTACCTTCTTTATGAGTAAAGAGACTGTAACTAATAAATTGCAACTGTTCACAGCCAAAAGGGAAATTACATAGCTCTCAAAATCAATAAAGTCTCATGTCTGAAAGCATGGCTTGCATAGTTCAAAATGTGATAGTTTAGAGAAAGCACACTACTATTCTGAAAGCCAAGACTTTTAGGAACAATGGAATTGCTATACCTGATCAAATGAATAGTCTAGTATTTTGTCTCTGACAGTGGCTAGTGCCAAATTCTTCAGAGGAAAGTACATTAATCCCATAATCAGCCCAAGGGAGAATTTTTTCCTAACTCCTATCAATTAGTGTTTGTCTTATGCCCTGAAGCATGAGGATTTAAATCCCTTATTCATTTATCATTCTCTGATATATTATCCATATAGTTGTCTGATATTTAAGCTCTTTCAATGATATCTTGTGGCACTGAGTGCCACATGTTAACTAATGCATTGTATAATAAAGTATTTCTTTATTAGTTTTCAGTTTGTTGCTTTACAGTTTCATGACAAGAGATCAGCTGGGAATTGCTGAAGTACAGAGGGGCTCTGGTCATACCCTGATATACCTAATGGATAGGGCACTGGACTGTGACTCAAGAGACCTAAGTTCTCTTCCCATCTTTGCCACTGGCCTGCTGGAAGACCTTATGAAAGTCACTTCCCTCCCCATGGGAATTTCCACACCTGTAAAATGGGGAGAAAATTACTGACCTACTTTGTAAAGTGCTGTAAGTTGTACGGATGAAAAACACTATATAAGAGATAGGTATTATTAGATGAAAAACTATTATATTAATGCCTTATTCTTAGGATCTTGCTTAGTCTGAAATGCTATTAACCTTAAAGCAAAGCAGAGGAAAATGAAAGCGAAGTGTGTAGTAACATATTGAAGTAGGTGCATGCAGTACAAATAAAGCTGAGACAACTGAAAACAGTTAAAATTTTAAAAGAGAATTACTCACTGAAGGGCAGTGTAACGGGGTCAGCCATCTCCCACACACCCCCTCATGGCCAGGAGTGGGCCTGCAGCATGATGCCTTAGTTTATCTCCATGGGCGCCTCAAATACTCACAAGAGACATTCATGAGTCCACTAACAGCCCTTCTAGGGGGTCTGGTTATTAGCAGGAAGTTCAAAGTGAACAGTCTTCCTCCCCAGCCTTAAGTTGGGCACATTCCCTCCTCCCTGAGGTACCATCTCTTACAGCTCTGGGCCACTGGAGAAGGTGTAAGGCCTGACCTGCCTTCTTTACCTTCTTCTCCAAAGGAAAACAAAATTTCCAGCCAGGGCTTTGTTCTCAGCCCCAACTCCCTTCCTCGGGGACCGCTGCAGGAGACTTTCATCCCCCATCTGTCTGGTAAGGTCCACCAGCCAGTGTGGAGGACAGGAGGGGGCTATCACATTGCTTTCCACATTGCTTTCCAGGATGTTGGGGTGGCTAACATCCTGGGCTACTCCACTAGCAGGCAGGAATTCCTGGGCTCAGGAGGTTGCGTGGACTGCAAGTGTGATGTGCCCTTGTAAGGTAGGGTTGCCAGCTTTCTAATTTCAGAAAACCAAACATCCTGGCCCTGCCCCTTCCCCAAGACCCTGCCCCTGCTCACTCCATCCTCTCCTCCCCGCCCCCCGTCGCTTGCTTTCCCGCACCCTCACTCACTTTCATGGGGCTGGGGCAGGAGGTGGGCCGGTGAGGGCTCTGGCTGGAAGAGTGGGCTCTGTGGTGGGGCCAACGCTTGGGGTGCATGAGGGGACTATGGCTGGGGCCGGGGGTTCAGAGTGAGGGAGGGAGGTGCGGACTCTGGGAGGGCGTTCAGGTGCAGGAGGAGGTGTGGGGTGCAGGAGGGAGTTTGGGTGTGTGAAGTGGCTCTGAGCTGGGGCAGGGGGTTGGGACACAGGAGAGGGTTGAGGTGAGGGTTCTGCATGGCTCTGGCTGGTGCAGTTTGCAGGGGCTCCGGCAGGCACTGATGTCAGGCGGCGCCTTAAATAGCAGCCACACCAGCGCTGCCCTGGCATTTCTCAGGCCTCAGAGCCTGCTTTATCTGCCATGAATCCTGGACACATGGCTGGGCCAGCGCACTGAGGACAAAATTTTTTCCTGTTCTCTGGAATGCGGTGGGGGGAGAATTCCCCGAAAGTGACATACACATCCCACTGCTACCCCAGGCTCACCGCTCTCCCAGCTTAGCCCAAATCACAGCAGCTCTAGGGAGAGCGCTGCTGCAGGTTCTCCCCGCTGGCGGGTGCTGACTGGAGCCGCCAGGGTCCCTTTTCGACCGGGCGTTCCAGTCAAAAACTGAATGCCTGGCAACCCTATTGTGAGGTGGGCTCTAAGCAGGGAGGAAGGCCTCTTGAGCCTTCATAACCCCAGAGCAGAGCATGGGCTCATGGAACAATTTCGCCACATACGTTGTTACTGCAGTGGCTAAAACTTTGATTTCCCATCTGTTGGCTGTTATAGTGTACAGACAGCCATTGTACAGCACACAATCTAAATCAGTTCTGAAGCTTTTAAGCGGGAAAGTGAATTGATGGTTTCAATATTGTCAAGACTTGTGTGAAATGTATCACTTTCACTTCACAGGAGTTTGAACAAACACTTTCTATGCCTTTGATCAGTGTGGGCTTGCACGCTGGGAGTTCTGCTTCAGGTTTCGGTCAAACCTGAAACTCAAAGGATTCAAATATTAAAGGACAATGAGATTTAGACTCGATATGAGGATATATAGTACATAGTATAAGTCTGTGGAATTTACTGCCACAGGAGGTTATCAAAAGAAATATGATGTCTGGGTTTTTAAGGGGGCTGGATAATTGCACTGCTTTTAACATGTGTAGTTAGGCAAGGTAAGAAAATATGGATAACAAAAACTCCTATTTCAGAGCATAAGCTGGTTGCCAGCAGCATGCACCTTCCCATGCACAGCATTCCATAGCTGATTAGGGATCTGATCCAGCTCCTATTAAGTTATTGGGAGTCTCTCCATTGACGTTAATGGAAACTGGACCATCCTCCAAATGGCTCCCTGTGGAAGGGTAAGATTTCAGAAGCATCAGTTATTCAAAAGCCTTTAGTAAGTCTTTTGATACTGTCTTGCAGGACCTTTTCATAAACAAACTAGGGAAATACAACCTAGGTGGGTGCATAAGTGGTTGGAAAATCATTCCAAGATAGTGGTACACAGTCGTGCTGGAAGGGCATAACTAGTGAGGTAAATAGAAAGGAGCATAAACACTGACAAATGAAGTGTGAAAATGTAATAAGAAAAGCCAAAGAGGAGTTTGAAGAACGGCTGGCCAAAAACTCAAAAGGTAATAACAAAATGTTTTTTAAGTACATCAGAAGCAGGAAGCCTGCTAAACAACTAGTGGGGCCCATGGGTGATCAAGATACAAAAGGAGCACTTAAAGATGATGAAGTCATTGTGGAGAAACTAAATGAATTCTTTGCTTCAGTCTTCATGGCTGAGGATGTTAGGGAGATTCCCAAACCTGATCCGTCTTTTGTGGGTTACAAATCTGAGGAATTGTCACAGATTGAGGTGTCCCTAGAGGAGGTTTTGGAAATATTTGATAAACTTAACAGAAACAAGTCACCGGGACCAGATGGCATTCACCCAAGAGGTCTGAAAGAACTCAAATGTGAAATTGCAGAACTACTAACTATCGTTTGTAACCTGTCCTTTAAATCGGCTTCTGTACCCAATGACTGGAAGATAGGAAATGTAACGCCAATATTTAAAAAGGGCTCTAGAGGTGGTCCTGGCAATTACAGACTGGTAAGTCTAATGTCAGTACCGGGCAAATTAGTTGAAACAATCATAAAGAATAAAATTGTCAGACACATAAAAGAACATAAATGGTTGGGCAAAAGTCAACATGGTTTCTGTAAAGGGAAACCATGTCTTACAAATCTATTAGAGTTCTTTGAAGGGGTCAACAAACATGTGGATGAGGGGGATCCAGTGGACATAGTGTACTTAGATTTCCAGAAAACCTTTGACAAGGTCCCTCACCAAAGGCTCTTACATAAATTAAGTTGTCATGGATTAAGAGGGAAGATCATTTCATGGATTGAGAACTGGTTAAATGACAGGGAACAAAAGGGTAGGAATAAATGGTAAATTTTCAGAATGGAGAGGTGTTCCCCAAGGATCAGTCCTAGGACCAATCCTATTCAACTTATTCATAAATGATCTGGAGAAAGGGGTAAAAAGTGAGGTGGCAAAGTTTGCAGATGATACTAAACTGCTCAAGATAGTTAAGACCAAAGCAGACTGTGAAGAACTTCAAAAAGATCTCACAAAACTAAGTGATTGGGCAACAAAATGGCAAATGAAATTTAATGTGGATAAATGTAAAGTAATGCACATTGGGAAAAATAACTCCAACTATACATACAATATGATAGGGGCTAATTTAGCTACAACTAATCAGGAAAAACATCTTGGAGTCGTTGTGGATAGTTCTCTAAAGATGTCCACGCAGTGTGCAGCGGCAGTCAAAAACGCAAACAGGATGTTAGGAATCATTAAAAAGGGGATAGAGAATAAAATGGAGAATATCTTATTGCTCTTATATAAATCCATGGTATGCCCACATCTTGAATACTGTGTACAGATGTGGTCTCCTCATCTCAAAAAAGATATACTGGTATTAATAAAGGTTCAGAGAAGGGCAACTAAAGTGATTAGTTGTTCGGAACGAGGTTAGGGGTTTGGAACGGGTCCCATATGAGGTGAGATTAAAGAGGCTAGGACTTTTCAGCCTGGAAAAGAAGAGACTAAGGGGGGTTATGATAGAGGTATATAAACTCATGAGTGGTGTGGAGAAAGTGAATAAGGAGAAGTTATTTACTTGTTCCCATAATATAAGAACTAGGGGCCACCAAATGAAATTAATGGGCAGCAGGTTTAAACAAATAAAAGGAAGTTCTTCACACAGCGCACAGTCAACTTTTGGAACTCCTTGCATGAGAAGGTTGTGAAGGCTAGGACTATAACAGGGTTTAAAAGAGAACTGGATAAATTCATGGAGGTTAAGTCCATTAATGGCTGTTAGCCAGGATGGGTAAGGAATGG